>NC_137812.1:61776812-61881812 GCF_963921795.1 Nannobrachium achirus
CCGACCCAACACATTTCTTGACATTACTCCAACAGATTTTGTCCAGACATCATACGCAAATCGGTACACATTATCTCTATAGTCATGTCATCAAGACGGACCTGTCCAATTTATCATTTTTCATCCTGGTTGGCTAAGATTGACTTCTAATACCTGGCCTGGCAGAGACGTGTGGTCCGAGGCGCACATTTTTCTAGTCTTCATCTCATCTATTTTCAGTGTGAAACACCGGCACGCAGCGACATGTAAGTATAAATCAGGTGTGAGGGGGTCACATGAGAACAAAGGAAAAGCCTACCGACAACAACAGTGATGTGTGTGTGTGTGTGTGTGTGTGTGTGTGTGTGTGTGTGTGTGTGTGTGTGTGTGTGTGTGTGTGTGTGTGTGGGTGGGTGGGTGTGTGTGTGTGGGTGGGTGCATTACAAGATGTGATAACTCAGTGATATATAACCTCATTTAAAACAACCTAGTAGTCAGGAGTTCACTAACTCTTTTCAGCACATTCCAATAAAGGAAGCAAGATGATTCTGTTCTGCTCAGACGAGAACGTAGGACAGAAAAGGTGACTGTGATGATGAGCAAGGAAGGGCAAGAAAGAGAGGGAGCAAAGAAAGCGGGAGAAACAGCGAGAGAGTGATGAGGGAAAGGAGTTGTGGCGTCTTAATATTTAAGAATGCATTCCACCACCAGTCCCAACTACAAACAATTGGGATTTAGAACCTTAATTTAGTGATTCCTCTGTGTGTGTGTGTGTGTGTGTGTGTGTGTGTGTGTGTGTGTGTGTGTGTGTGTGTGAGCAGTTGCCAAGAACAAAGTTATAAAGAGTACTACAAAGAGTATTCTTCACATGCATATCTCTCTCTCTCTCTCTCTCTAACACACACACACACACACACACACACACACACACACACACACACACACACACACACACACACACACACACACACACACACACACACACATTAAAGCGCTAGTTAACATGCAGTTTCCCCTTCAGATTTCCTGGAGGGAAGTTGGGTTATGGACTGTACACAGAATGCTCCTCCATTTCCAGATAAAATGGCGGGAAAACTAGCTTATTGGTCCTCCAATGTATCATGGCTTCTTCATCCACTAGTCTGCATTCTGTCTGTCTGTCCGTCTGTCTGCCTGTACAGTGACTGGCTCGTTGTTGTGGGGAGTAAAAATGAATGTTTCAAGTGTGTGATGAAAGACAGAGAGAAAGAGAGTACCTCTATCATCACTTGTTCATCGTGTGCAAACAACAGAGAAACAGAAGGGAGAGAGAAATAGGGCTGTCACGATTATGACATTTTACTTGACGATTAATTTTCATTCAAATAATTGCGATTAACGATTTAATTGTGTTTTTGTCATTGACAATTACATTTCTGTTTGGCTTTTAGGCTTTGAAGTTGCACATGTTAGATATGACACATAACCTAAATATACAAAGAAATTACTGACATATTTGACAACTTTATACTTAATAAAGAACATTGATAGTGGAAATAGCCGATCTACAAGCTCACAACGCGTCACATCGCGACGCGTTGTGAGCTTGTAGATCTGCTATTTCCACAATTATTTTACTTTAAAAAATATATATGAACATTTTTCAACATGGAAACGATTATGACGATTATGAAACATTATCGCGATTATGTCAAATAATCACGATTAGACGATTATGTAATAATTGTGACAGCCCTAGAGAGAGACTTAGCTCCTTTCGGAACCCCTCACTCCACTGCTAAGATAAGATAAGATAAGAAAACTTTATTGTCCATCAAATTTGCATAAAATGGAAATTCATCTTTGGCACACAGGCAGTCAGTCAGTATACAACAGTAAAAACATACGCAGCTCCGAGATGGGGTTCCTACTGGTAGCATGCCAGAATCCTGCGGCTGGATCGCCGATCCGCCGTTAGGGAACACTTCTTACCTTTGGTGAACATTCTATCCAAAAAGTGACCGGTCTCTATTCATCTATAATCGTTTTACTTCTTTAAGGTGGAAGAAACTCGAAGCACTGGGGTGAAATAAAGTTTTTATACCGCTCAAAAGATCAGCTGGTTCTGTGTTTTTAGACATTCCGAAAGTTGTGGCCGCATAGGGAAACATTACTGCCTCCCCTGGTCACGTGGTATATACACAAGTTACACAACGGGGAAAACACAGAACCGGCTGACCTTCTGAGCGATATAAAAACTTTATTTCACCCCAGTGCTTCGAGTTTCTTCCACCTTAAAGAAGTAAAACGATTATAGATGAATAGAGACCGGTCACTTTTTGGATAGAGTGTTCACCAAAGGTAAGAAGTGTTCGCTAACGGCGGATCGGCGATCCAGCCGCAGGATTCCGGCATGCTACCAGTAGGAACCCCCATCTCGGAGCTGCGTAGCAGTGGAGTGAGGGGTTCCGAAAGGAGCTAAGAGAGACTGTGAGAACAACAGTGAGTGTAGTGGGGGGCACGAGAGCGAAGCAGCAAGGGAGACCAAGAGGGGTGGAGCAGGGAGAAGGTAAGGGGAGGCAGTAAGGGAATGTCAGTCAACAATACGGTGACGCGACCGTTTCAAGCTGGGTGTCCTGATTTTTCAACATTCCTGGGTGTCCTCGTTTTTCAACATTCACTAGTGCTGATTTGTCCCGGTTTTCATCACAATTAAAATAATACTTGTCATTGTATAAACACAATGACTGTATGGAAAAGTGAAAACCAGTGGATACTAATGTAGTGCCCAAGTCCAATACCTGGGTGTGTACTACTGGTTGCCGACGTTAGGATCAAGTTAGATGTGTGCTCTAAATAACTGAACTGAACCCAAACTTGTCCTTGAGTTCATAAATCATATATTTATTATGTCCAAAGTCCTATACTTTGATGACATAAAATAAGTAAATAAACACGACATCAGCCCAAAGACACAGTCGAAAACTGTTTGCCTCTCTCATCAGACAACACCTGTTGCTTGTTAGAGACACAGTTAAATAGGCTACACAGGCGATTTGGCCTTGACCATGCCCTCCCCTTCAGTGATGTCTTCAAAATAAGAAATAAGGCTCAAATGGCTCTTACACTAACTTTGTCAAGACTTTATATTAAGGTCGGGTCTATAATGCGTTATAAACGTTTTTAAGGCATTATAACACTTGTTATAAATGTTTATAATTACCCATAACAACGTATAACAAAGACACTTTATAACTCCCGTAGCTAAGTTAATGTAGTTATATAATGTGCTGTTCCACTGAGCTTATAATGCATTATGACCAGCACTTATACTACGTTATAAACATTGTTATAAGCTGTCATACATGATTCTAAACATGTATTATGAGTGTTATAATGCCTAGTTATAAGCTATAAGCATTATACATGCGATTATAATGCGTTATAGACCCGAGTAAATCGTTACAATTGATTGAACTTTGCTCTGATCCTGTGAGCAGTGTCCTCACTTTCTCGGTCACTCACCTACAAGTCACCTCATCCTACACAGCTCGCCTCATCCCATCTTCTCTCACTATCTATTCATTCTACCAACCGCAGTCTGTGCCACCTGGGAATTTTCCACCAAGGTAGTTTGAGGCTGGTTCGGAGTCTGTGCCAAATCTTAGAACCAGTTCTTCACATTTCGACAGTTAAAAGTAACACCTCTCTGTCTGTACAAGCTGCAGAATGGCAACTTGTTTCATGTATTGAAAGTTTCGTTTAATCAATAAGTGTGCAATTTAATAAAAACTGAGGCATAGGCTTTTCTTGTTTGTTATTTTACATTTAATTCTGATGGGTAAAGTTTTACACTTTCAGAATTCACAATCAGGATCTTAGGGTATGATGACCTGCAATTAGTTAGCTGCATTAGTATATAGTCTTGCTACGTCATGCTATAATTTATGGCCCCTAGATTGTCCCCAATGAAGGACAAATTATCTCTGTGTGTGTGTGTGTGTGTGTGTGTGTGTGTGTGTGTGTGTGTGTGTGTGTGTGTGTGTGTGTGTGTGTGTGTGTGTGTGTGTGTGTGTGTGTGTGTGTGGGTGGGTGGGTGTGGGTGGGTGGGTGTTGTGTAAAAACCTTGAAGCTGTCTAGCTCTTGCTTGTTGAACCCATGACTGTGAATGATCTTCATCTGTTTGACCAATGTACTTTTACCACTCTCTGCAGCACCTGAAGGGGGAAAAAGAAGGGGTATAATATAAAGTATAATAACAAAGTAATTTATCGTGTATTAATCTGTGGCCTAATTCTAGCAGCATAATATTAAAGGTGGTATTGAAATAAAGTTTGTATTAGCATTCATTGTTGCAGACTACCCAAAGCCCACTATGTTGTAACTTGTTGCCTAAAGTCAAGGTAGCCTTAACAGTTGACAGCCTGTCCTATAAGTGCGTCCCATAACTATGGTGGGCCAGCAGCAATGCAAGAAGAACAAAAACAGAGTGGTGTAAAAAGTAGCCTACTACATTTTTTGTACTTAGGCAAAAGTATCAATACTGTAAATTAATGTAGAAATAGGCCTACTCTGTTTAGTGAAAGTTCGGAATTCAAAATCTACTTGAGTAAAAGTACAAAAAGGCAACCAAAAGTAGAAGGTAGGCTACTCATTATGCAGAACCTCCCATTTCACAAGTTTTCAAGTGTGTAAAATGTCTAAAAATACTTCGCATCGCGACGGATTGTGGGCTTGTAGATGAAATCAAATGTAGACCTATATGGCTGAAGTGGTTAAAGTATGTTTTGTAATAATAATAGCCTAATAATAGCCTAATACAAATCTTGAAATCTACAAAGTAACTCAAGTTTTCAAATAATTGCAGTGAAATAACAACAATATTACAATACAATATTTGCCTCAGAGATGTTACTGGAGTAGAACTAAAAGTAGGATACTGATTGGAAATACTCCAGTAAATACTCCAAGTAAAAGTAGGCTACTTCAAAATTGTACTTAAGTAAAGTAGCCTACTTGAGTAAATATACTTGGTTACGACACCACTGCAAAGTGCAAAGCCATCATTTCCTCACCTAGCAGAAGGATTTTCACCACATTCATCTCCCGCTTGGCGTCTTCATAGAGCTCTCTGTCTATCTTGGTGCTGTTTATCCGCGCCTTCTTCTCCTCCTCCGTTACTTCGGAACCGAGACACAGTCCCATGTTGTCCCATGTCCTCTCCGTCCGCAATGAAAGCAGGGCAGAATGCAGATCACCCCCCGGTCTGCAAAAGCCTCATGGGGCAATATTTACCAAGTGGGCGTTGTGCGAAACTTGGCTCTATCTATCTAGTCTAGTCGGAAGAATGCTGGGAAGATTAAAACAAATGTATTTTTCGAAAGCGGTAAAACATGATCCTGTGTGCTGTCTGTGTCCCCGGGTAAAGAGATGCAGATTGATTTGAGAATCTTCTTTTCTTGTCCAAAGTTTCTAACTTTCTTTCCTACCTGGGACAGGCTTCAGCTAAATCAGGGGTGCTGGACTGGTCGGTTGGTTGTCCACTCACTCACGGACCAAGGCCACCTATCGTCGGATTGCTCGCCAGTAAATATACCGTAGTCCACCGTTATAGCCTGAATCCCTGTGAAAACCCTCCTCCCTGTTGTAATAAGAAGACTCGTTCAATTGTGAAAGTTTGGGACTTACTTCCATGGGAAGTGACGTTTTTCCACAGACAGAGAATGTGACACCTGAGTGCGCTGCACTGCACAGCAGCAGTGCTATTCAACTGAAACACGTATACAACCCACGAGGGTTGTAAACTATGTAAACATACATTATACTGCCCACGAGGTCACGTTTTGCCAGTTGTGTTGTGTCGATCCCTGCAGATAGGCTACAGCCGTTTCTCGCGACGCAGATAATCCATATGATGTGCGTGGGTCGCGGATTAAAGGCCCTTTGTGTTCGTAATGAGGTTGACTCAGTGAATGGGACGTGGACCGGGAGGGTTTAGCTGTGTTCCTGAGTGTCTGGGTCTCTCTGTGGCCTCATTTCACTGACTCAGCGAACCGTAGCCCGACTGATCCAGCAAAGATCACTGTACGGTGTACGCCATGGGTATTCAACTGGCGGCCCGCGGGCCAAATGCGGCCCGCGGGGACCTTCCTTGTGGCCCCTGGAGCAATTAAAAAAAAAAAAAAAAAAAAAAAAGATTAAAAAAAAAAAAAAAAAAATCCAAAATCGTTTTTTTTTGTGGAGGCTAATGAACGTTATAGGTATGGTTTGCGCGATATGAAACGTGAGCTTCATCTTACCAGTAATCCCTAATCATATTCCATCATATTCAAGTGAAGTGACTCCAGTCAGAGCACTGCAGCAGAGTGGAGTGTGTGTGTCTGCGACCCACCTGATCCTCGTTGAGCATCGTTAAAGCACCAAAGAAGGCAATTGTGTGTAGCTGTGCACTGTCAATAAGGTCGACATCTACTCTAAGATAGCATCAAAGCCAGGTTGGCTATCACTAGTGTGATGTAGTTAGCACTAGGTTTTAAACAAGAAAGCATGTTTACAGTTGTCAACTTGTTGAACAGAAATTAAGCACATTAACATGAAAAGTATTCTACTTGAAAAGTATTCTGCTTTGCAATGTAGTTAGATGAAAATGTGGTTGTTTGTGAAAATGTAGTAGTGAAAATGTGGATGTGCCGTTTCAAGTGTACAATAGCCGGGGGGGGGGGGGGGGGGGGGTACGTTAGTGCGGCCCCCGGCCCCTTGGGTTTCTGTCAATGTGGCCCCCTGGACAATTTAGTTGAATACCCCTGCTATTGTGCTAAACTTCAGACCTAGGTTAGACCATTGGTTCTCAAAGTGGGGTCCCGGGACCATTATAACTCTATGCCCGGGACCCCCAGGGGTCCTTCCCAATAACGCGTCCTTGAGGGAGTTACAGGGGGTTGCCACTCCCCAGCTAAGTGATAGTTAGGAACCAAATGGACCCTTAATATGCCTTATATGGTTATGTATCTCAAGAGTGCACAAATGGAAAATTAACATTGTTTTTGCAATATAGATTGGGGTCTCACTTTCAGAGATAGAAATGCCATTAAATGGGGGTCCGTTATTATCCGTAGCCTAAAATGCATGTCAAACTGAGGTTCCTTGACATTAAAATGGTTGGGAATCAGTGCTAGAGCCATAAAAACCTTCTCTTATGGGGGTCCCTGGCATTTTCAAATGGGGCTAATAAGTGTCAATTTTGGGGTCCTTGACATGAAAAAGTTTGAGAAGCACAGGGTTAGACATCCTGAATGCATGTTCCTTACTATAGCACAGTCACGTATGATTTAATCAGCGAAAAGACGAGTCAGGCTATAAATATAAAGTATTTATATATATTTTGTTTAAACAAACCAAGCCATATAACTTTGTATTCATAATAATAGTCTAACGTATTGCACAAATTAAGATTTACAATTTCTCCATCCGTTGATGCCCAATGATATCCACAGCCACTCACACATATCACACTGCAACGTAAAACCTAACAGTAGTCAACATTCATTCACCATCACATCACACTGATATTCGCACTTGCATCCCCTTTCCCCAATTGTGGCATTCTTGACACTCTTTATACAGCTGATTAGAGGACAGTAGCGTTTGATTCCCTCATTTGTCCCATATCTGTACAGGTTTCTGTCTTGCCAGTAAATGAATTGAATTCACTTGACTTGGGCTGTCATTCTAAGACCTGAAACAATAAGGAATGCAAATCTCAATGTGGTAGTATAAGAAAACCACACATACTTTACCGGCATTGCTTGGGAACCATTGACCACAACATGTCCAAAGGAAAATAATCATAGGAAAGACCTGGGATGCAAGTTGCTAAGAAACTAGAGTAGCTTAGACGTTTTTTTCTTTTTTTGCTTTCACCCAACCAGAGGTTAAAATTCACAGCCCTTACATAGGTAGACCTGAAGGAACGAGGCACTACTATTATTTACAGCACACACACTCAAAATGTTCATCCATCAGGCACACTCACATCCCTGCAGGTACACATTCATTTGGTTGAAATCAAACTTCTTTGCATCACAGATAATTAAAACTAGGAGAATGTCTTCAACAATGGAGAACAGAGGGTGCCCTCTGTGGTCAATAAATACAATTATTTTGACATCTTAAAATTAGATCTTATTAATCATCATTGATGAATACAAATCTAGGATAAATTCCTTAAAAACTACAGGGGATTAAAAATAACAGTCTGATAAATGTTAAAACATAAATTACACCAAAATAAAAACCATGTGAATAACTTAACTGATAATTACAACTTCAACACACATTATGGACAATTAGTAGTGTAGGATTTTGCAGAGAAGAGAAGGCGTGACACTGTCCCAATTACTATTCCTTATTTTGATCCATTTTGGGCTGGGACGGTCCAAGTGGACGGACTGAAAGAACCAAGCCCATCAGGTAAAAGATCTTTCCTCACCAAAGAATCAATACAGGACTCTGAGTCCAGTGAACTTGTTTTCAAGCCAAATATTGTACACCCACAGTTGTGCCCAGTTTGGGCCCATCATTTGGGTCCAGTTTAACATAAGGCTGGGTGTAGCAGGTTTGGTACATTAGGCGTAGGACGGGTTGGATGAAGGTTCTGGACTCAGTTGGCTCTGCAATCTGGATTCCCACTATTGACCGACCAGAGCTACATCCTCAGCTTGCTCCTCTTCCTCCTTCCTTCTCATGGCCTCGATTACTGCCATCTCTTTAGCCTCTTTCTTCTGGTTCCTCGCCTCAAACTGCAGTCTGGAAGTGGACAAAAAGGACATTAATAAAGACAATAAAGAGAAATGAAGACAACTATTTAGACTGATATTTTGGTGAAACAGAGGTTGAGTCGGTGAGTGAGTCCCTCACCTGTTCTCAATGATCCTCTGGACGATGTCGTCCGTGGTGAGGCCGTTCCCACTATCTATTGTGCGGAATATTCCCCTCTTCTTGGGCTCCTGAGGACACAAGCACAAAAATGACATCTTAGTCATTGTTCATTTCATTTTTTTTCATTCTACGGGTGTGTTTAGTACATGTTTCATTTTCATTTGGGAGGGGCATTCAAAACCCTCACCCTTCTACCTTTTGTTAGAGATAAAGTTTGTCTAGCATGTACCGTGCTGGTTGTTGTTGGCTTTAGTGAAGGCATTTTTGTGTGGTGCTCCTGGAAGCAGCTAAGCTACAACATCTGGCTTTGTCCAGTCCCCCAAAAGAATCTCTGGCCCCAAATAATGTCCAGACTCTGAAGCGTGGCCTACATCTGGCTATACCGGTATACAGCCAGATGTACGCCCCTAGGTGTGATTATTACAGCTACTTTGGAAAATATGTGTATTCGAAATTTCTTTCAGTATTTTCAGCGTATCTGCAATCTCCCACAGGCAAGGGTTTTCACCTATATTTCTTTCAGTGATGTATTTAAACATTAGATTGGGACTGTGCATGTGTGGTGCTGAAGAGTTAACGGCTGCTAGAGTGCACCAGGGTGGCCTCATATAATCTTCAGACACCAAAATAAATTGTTCACTCACATCGTAAGGGTCGGACCCGTCCTTGTCTGCGAACACCTCTGTCTTTCCGTGACAGACCAGGGACACCTGTATAATATACATACAAACATCATTCTCAGGCAATTAACCACAGATATAAATGGCAGACAAAGGGGCTGGGTCCATAGAAAGCATGTTTTGAGCTGCCAGCGCTCCTTTTATCAAAGAAACACAGATAAACATGTTCCCTTACAGTTTGTACATAAATATGTACATCTACTTCACATTCAGGCAGACTGAGATTCTTCTTGCTCAAACTTTACCAATTATACAGACAAATGTAAACAATGTCACTTTTATTTTACTGTTCAGAAATTCTGCCTTTGTCAAATAATGTACACTGTATACGTTATGTTGGGCTTCTACTGTACCTCACCTGCACACATTCTTTATTTACAGTGTTTACGTTTTTATGTGCTTTATGTACATGTGCAAAAAAGAAAAAAATCTTTTCATTTACTGCTTTCTATCGTTTTAGTGATTTTAATGACTTTGATTTCAGTGGTTGGGGGCATGCGTGCAAATGGCTAAATATGTTTTTTTAGACACAATAAGCCCATTCCCAAGATGCACCACAATCCTTCATGGGCAGATGTGATTTATGGGGCTAGTAGTAGTGGTACTGTAAATAGTAATAAAGAAATCACCAGCTTATTGGACCACAATGTAATTAAAATCGCTAAAACTATAGAAAGTAAATGAAAACATTTTAACACTCATGTCATCTTTTCTTCTATCTAAAATATGAACCCTTGTTGTAAAAAAACAAAGTTGTCGTTTAAAACAAAATCAAATCGTTTCAGCGGTGAGCCCAATTGAATAACTGTGTT
Source organism: Nannobrachium achirus (assembly GCF_963921795.1). NCBI lineage: Eukaryota > Metazoa > Chordata > Actinopteri > Myctophiformes > Myctophidae > Nannobrachium > Nannobrachium achirus. The sequence goes on from NC_137812.1 coordinate 61,787,200, forward strand.
CTAAATACGTTTAAAGAAAGAAAGAAAACCTGAGCACATACTTGCACTCATATGATCCTATTCCTAATATCATTACACTCCAGGATGAGAGTAACTGACCTTGAAATGATCCAGGAGATCTTTGCCCACTGCATAGGGAGCTCCAATCACCACCTCTGATACATACTACACAAAGAACATGTGTAGGGGGAATATGGGTCAGACTGTGACATTTTGACATACCATACCACATAAAACATACCGATAGCAGCACCTTTCTTGAACCTCCAAGCAAAAAAAGAAAACAAAAAAAGAAAATGTTTTTACATAGAAAACCAGGTTCAAGCTATTTTCCCAGTAAATCTCATCTCGATAACTCTACTGTAAATATCTTGCACAGTGTGCTGTAGTAACTTTGGGGAAGTCGGAACATGAATGTGACTAGTTAAGAGCTGCACTTTAGTTTAGGATTTGATCAATAGAGCAGAACATCAATTCAGGCAGGTCACAATAGTTGGACCTTGCGTCAGCTGATGCTCAGCTGTTTCCGGCAAGCTGCCTCATCAGTTGACTCCTGATACCAGAACAGAGCCATGCCACAAAGCATACATTTCTAAAAAATACTGTTAGAAAGCATGCAGTAAAAAGAAAAGAAAAAAAGATTTTACTTTGATGAAAGCAGTACGGACTGAACCATTTCTGTGGCTTTATTCAGATACGGGGTCTTGGCACACACTCTCACACACACACACACACACACACACACACACACACACACACACACACACACACACACACACACACACACACACACACACACACACACACACAGAACAGAGTATCATTGTTCTTGCCCGTAGCTGTTCTGATCATTAGTGAATTGGAGCAGAGGCAGCAGAGTTTAGCTTTTGCCGGGATGAGAACAAAATCAATCAGTGCACGTGTGAGAGTGCCGGTATGTACATACATGTGTATCTGTACCGTATATGTGTCTGTGTAGGTACTCACCCTGCAAGCCAGGACACTTAGTGTTCTCTCATGGACATTCATAATTGGGTAGTTCTTCCCTTTATAGCGATTCACTTCCTGTAGAGAGCAGGGAGAAAGACCACCACTTACTATGGAACCTCGTTCCCAAGCTTTATCATAGAGTAAGAAGAGATTCCTGATGGCATCCGTAGCACTATATGCCCAATATGGGCATATTGGTTGGATCAGCAGTTCTACTAAAAATGCTTTTATGCCCATATATGGAGATCCCTGATGGCATCAGTAGAACTATATTCCCAATATGGGCATATTGGTTGGATCGGCGGTTCTACAAAAAAAAAGGTTTGTACAATAAGTGGGAGGCCCGCAGCTTCGGCACGCGCCGCCGCCGTTGAAATACCACTACTCTTATTGTTTCTGATGATGGCCAAAGTTGATAATTGGAAAAATAAAATCAATAAATATTGTACCGTATCAAATGTGCGCCCAATATCGTATTGTATCGTGACACCCCTAGCATGTTGTCATAACTGTTGTCATAACTAGGACAAACATGACGTTACAATGTTCAGGCCTGAATACCAATTCATAGTCCACTCCAGACACCTCCAGACAGACGCAAAATGTTTGCGATAATGCATGCCCAGCGTTCATGTACTGGCATGGTGAGCATGAAACTGTTTCACATCAACATGCACTGTCGAAGTGAAAAGCTGTGTCAGGTGTTCTGTCTTTAGACTTGGCAAATGTAATGAGCTTTGTGTGCTTTCAACTTGTAATTTCTGAAATCCACCAACTGCACCAATTATGACAAAACTATTACACTAAATGTTGGTGTGACTGAAGAGATGCATGTACTGTACATGTATGTACTTGACACGTGGGCATTTCCATCCATGTGGAGCCTTTTGGCTTGTGGTGGAGGAGCAGAATCATTGTTAACTGGCTAGTAGTAGAATATTCTGCATGCATGTGTTTGTGTGTCTGTGTGTGTGTGTGTGTGTGTGTGTGTGTGTGTGTGTGTGTGTGTGTGTGTGTGCGCGTGCGTGCGTGCGTGCGTGCGTGAGCATGTATTTACCTGATCAAAATGTAGGCCTACGATGACATAAGGATTCTCTGCCTGTTTGTAGACTGTCTCTAGGAAATCAACATGGCCAATGTCTGACAGGAAGCTGACGTCAAGGTAAACAACAAAATAATGTATGCACTCTTAGCAGTGCCGCCTGCCTTGCTCCCACCCACTATTTTCCCCCTGTCCTGTATTAGTCCTGTTAGGATACGGAACAGGTCGAAGGCCCCGGCCACATAGATGATGGTGTCTCCGGGCTGGGGTTCCTTTCCAGAGGCAAACTGGATGATCTTCTGGGAAGTCTGGAGGAACTGAGACACTCCTGTCCATGGACTGTGCCCTTTAGGACCCTGAAAGCAAAACACACAGAACAACCCTTATCATTTAGTACTGGCATTTCACAAAAAGAGAGACAGTGCCCCCTTTTGGCCAGCATAAAACTCAACACATTCATTTATTCCTGCACTTCTGTATCATTTTCCAACTTCCTGGCTTGTTATACAAAATAGTTCACATACAAATTGTATTGTTATCAGGTAAAATAATATTCACCTTGCCAAAGTTGTCTGTGTGCTGCTGGTAGTCTGAATTATCCTGCAAAATGTAATTAAGGGAAAAGCACCTCAGTTAGAACCTCAATAAACACACAGTCACACACACAGAGTATGCAACATCTGTTCTTTCCCGCCCCTTAAAATGGAAGATGTGCTCGTAGCAAAGTATAAAACACAAGAAAACATATAGCAACAAACTAAAAACAAACACACAAACACAGACATACAGTCTTACAATGTTGCTATGATGGGCTTTGGTCATGAGCAGCATGCGGCCCACCAGGTCAGTGGTAGAGACGCCCTGAGTCCGTTTACACTCCCGGTAACGTTCCTCGCGCTTCACCTCTGCATACGTATCCTTGCCGTCCACCGTCAAGGTGATATCATCTGAAATACTTAAAATGGTCAGCTACAGATATAGTCCAGTCATTTTAGGCCAAAATTAGGCTAAACCTCAAACAAATTGCAATAGTAGCAAACTCAACTGATTTTGTATCCTCAATATGTCCTTAGTGAGGGAAAAAAAGTCACAAGGAATCCCACCAGGGCAAAGTTTTGAAAACGACCTACCTACCTTCACTTACTATACACTACAATATAAAGGAAAAAATGACTGAAAAAAAAATCTGCTTTAAGTGGGATGTGAGGGGTCAAACTAGGGTTTTTTAATTATTCTGAATCCATTGCAAGCATTTGTTTTGCACGAAAAACATTCCTTGGGCAAGAAATGGCCACTCAAAACGATAGTTTAGTGATGAGTCATCAATTTTCACAGTCTTTTGGGGTCCGTTTTTAGCCCAAGGAATGTTTTTCATGCAAAACAAATGCTTGCAATGGATTCAGAATAATTAAAAACCCCTAGTTTGACCCCTCACATCCCACTTAAAGCAGATTTTTCAGTCATTTTTTCCTTTATATTGTAGTGTATAGTAATTGAAGGTAGGTAGGTCGTTTTCAAAACTTTGCCCCGATGGGATTCCTTGGGACTTTTTTTCCCTCACTAAGGACATAATGAGGATACAGAATCAGTTGAGTTTGCTACTATTGCAATTTGTTTGAGGTTTTTTCATATAATGACTGGACTAATAGCTTATCACATATTTGAGAGATTAGTGTAGCACTTTCTAGTATGGAAATATGAAACACTTGTCTGTCATGGCTGTCACTACACAGAAAACAGAACACACAAAGACGTATTCACCTCCATGCACACAGAAATCACAGTTGTATTCGTCCAAAGTCTCCAGGGTGGTGACATAAGGTGCCCCCTCCACGATCTCATCCACCCACTTGATGGCCCGCACCATCTTATAGCGCTCCGCCTGGGTGAACACTGGAGGACCTTTGTGTTTGGAGATCTCCGCTGAGAGGAGGAGGGGGAAAAGGAGATGACAAAGGACGAGAGGTCAATGAGGAGTTCCAAGTTCAGAGACTTTATTTGTGGGTAATCTCGCTGAAGTCAGACATGAAACTAAATACAAATACTAAGAAATACTGAGCAAACACTTTACAATTTCAAATGCATAAATTGACCAAGGACACATCATGTGTACATAATAGAAATGTTATTGTTTGTTTACACACTCACACATGTGTTAGTACTGTATTTGTGCCTTCTTACCATCTGTATGCACTCCTACTACGAGGTAGTCTCCAAAAGCCTTGGCCTGCCTCAACTGGTTAGAGTGGCCATAATGCACCATGTCATAACTTGGGGGAAAGAGAGAGACACACACTTTAACTACATTGATTGCTTGATTGATTAATTGCTTGATTGAATTTATGGACAATCAGACATTAAAAACAAGAATCCAAAGGATAACATATTAAAAAGGAACACATTATTATTCACATGACTGGTATTTGAGTTATGCCGAGTATAAACCATTATTATCTGAAAAGCAGATCTAGGCTATACAAATGCAGATCATTTGTTGGAAAAGAGAAACCTTTTACTTGAGATCTTTGAAATAAGCTTGGAAACCTATTGGCCCACTGGCATTAGCTAAAACTGATGTTATCAGCATTTATTCAAGAAATCTTTCACATAATCTGTAATTTCTTACAAACACAACACAATGATTCACATTCCTATCACTGCACTCATGCATACCTTGCATACTTAGTGTCTTCTACTATTGGCCACTGAGTGACAGCAGCTGGAGTTTTCCAGTACACTGTTGAAAGGTACCTAGCCAGTAGTTGAAGTTGCCAGATTTTTACAGCTGTTACGAGGTTCTGAATCAGTCACCTCCCGTCTTACCACTGCCATGGTTTAACAGTGTTATGGCCCGGCTTTAGGCCACAACAAATAAAGGGGAGACAGGAGAGTTTAACTAAAAATGACTGATTTCATTTACAAAAATATGATAACAAAAATGCAATTAAGCAGGCACACTGCCAATGCAAAAATAAGTAAAACACAACTCTCTGTGTGGTTAACAATGTGGCCCATGTGGAAAGATGAGAAGGGCAACCAGCCTTGTCTGCAACAGAGAAGAGTTAAACAGCATAACCCTGGCAAAGGCCCCAGGGGGGCGTCACAACAGTTCTGCATGTCCCTGGAGGACCAGGGATCAAGCAGCTTTATTAGTGACACTTCCCTGGTGACACTCGGTGTCCAATAGGCAAACCTCTCTCCATCTCCCTCTAATGGCATTAACGCAAGCTTCTCCTCAACTTCCTCTTACCCAGCTTGGACAAACTCTTTTCCTAGCTGAAAATCTATCATCAGCATTAAAGTGTCACATAGCCATCCATACTAAAGCGTTATGTTTAATGTAAGGCCTAATGTTACGTGTTGCTTAAATGTGTTAAGCTCAGATTTATATCACGCTTTTCTGAGTACCCAAAGTCAAAAACTAATAAAAAAAATTAATAAAATATTAAAGAGTGCTAGATTAAAATTGATAAGATGTTAAACATGGTTTTGGGAGACAACCTAACTAGATCACAGCTGGGAAAAGCTACCATGAAGAGGTGGGTTTTGAAGGTGGGGGCATTTTTTATGTGGTTGGGGAGTGCATTCCACAGAGAGGGGGCAGCCCCCTCAGGGACCTCCAAGAGGTTGGCTTCACTGACTGGACCTGAGGGAACGGGAGGGCAGGGGAGGGGACATACAGTAATGTTGGAGAAGACCCATACTGGTGAGCAGACACCGGACAGCTGAGTTGTAGGGCTGTCACAATTATTACATAATCGTCTAATCACGAAATCGTTTCCATGTTGAAAAATGTTCATATATTTTTTCTAAAGTAAAAAAATTGTGGAAATAGCAGATCTACAAGCTCACAACGGGCCGCGGATGCGACGCGTTGTGAGCTTGTAGATCGGCTATTTCCACTATCAATGTCCTTTTTTAAGTATAAAGTTGTCAAATATGTCAGTAATTTCTTTGTATATTTAGGTTATATGTGCAACTTCAAAGCCTAAAAGCAAAACAGAAATGTTATTGTCAACGACAAAAACACAATTAAATTGTTAATCGCAATTATTTGAGTGACAATTAATGTAAAATGTCATAATCGTGACAGCCCTACTGAGTTGGCCAACGGGACGACGTCACATGGGATCTGCATTCTGCAGCCCTGTGTACTGGATATGGACTTGGGTTTTGGCCAGCCGTGCACTTATCATTAAACAATGTCAGACAGATGAGTCTGCTGTTTCACCTTTCCCTCTTGCTTCACAGCTGCTGCCGTTTCAGACCATGGCCTCCAATTGCTCTCCCATGTTCTCTGAACGTACTTTCCTCTCAATATCTCAATGTTTGTATGTCACTCTGTCACTGGACAGCGTGTTCTTCTCTAGGTTAGTTATTTATAACCACTTCACAACATGACCCACTACTACAAGCACGTGCTTCCCACATAAGTGTGTAAGGTCCACAGAGGTGTGTGAGGCAATGACAGGGAATTTGGAAATGATGTATGTGGAAAAAGTGTCAGTTTACACTTTGCTACCGCTTGTGACCTCAGGAAGACCACGATATTCCTTACCAGAAACATTCTGTACTAGTTTGACATTATGGTTGCTAACTTAGTGGTGCCATGGAATTGGTCCAACATCTCATTGTTCCTACATCCCATTAGTCCGAATCAATCTGGTGAATGTTAACCTGGTAAACATACTATGCCTAAACCTAAACCTAACCATACTATGCCTAAACCTAAACCTAACCCTAACCTCAGTAAAACTATGCCTAAACCTAACCAAAACCCTAACCTCAGTAAAACTATGACTAAACCTAATCCTAACCAAAAGTAGGACTAATGAGATGTAGGACTAATGAGATGTAGGACTTATGGGCAGTCCCCAAATTAGTAGCACAATAGGAGTGCCAATTGGTGGAACTTTCGATGGTTTTGGGCATAGCTGTCTTAAGTTTGTGTCCAAAATGAGCAGACTACATCTGTGTGAAAGGCAGAGAGACACCGAAGAAAAAGAGAGGTGCCCACAGTCACAGAGAAGAAGAGATCACGATGCTACTTCCCAGAGTGTAAATAATAAACAGTTTAAAGCCCTAACTCGTATCAGTACACAACTTGAATGAAACTCAACTTACAATTTGTTGTATTGTGTGATGAGAACCTCCTATATATACACATAATCAGATAAGGGATAAAGAAAACAGACACTTTGTCATCCATACCATAACCAATCATCACCACCGTATTGGACCACATGGTAGGTTGAAAGACGCGGGACACAGACATCTTGCAAAAGATTGAGGTAATTACACAACATGGGCAGGTTGTGTAATTATAACACCTTTATACTGTATTACACTGTAATACATTAAAGAGCAGTGACTGACACTAATAATGGGTAATTAGCCTAAGGGTATGTGTATAAGAATAACATTAGACAATGTAGCTATTCATCTTGAGATGAGTCGAGTGTATTGCCAAATATGAACCTTATGCACCCATATCTACCATAATCCTATAATTGTAACCTGGTCAATGGTGAAATGATGATGAATACCTTTACTCACTCTTTCCAGCATCATGTAATGTTAGTATCTGTCACTTCAGATTCAGAAAATAAATAAGACTACACACCCTACCAACACTGCAATATAATGAAATATAATATTGTATTTAATTTGGTTTATGGTCAAACCATATGCACACTTGCACAATAGCCTGTTTTTACACACACACGCACACGCGCACGCACACACACACACACACACACACACACACACATGCACACACACACACGCACGCACGCACGCACGCACACACACGCACGGGCACACCCACACACACCCACTGACCTTATGACCGTAATTGTTTTACTACGTTGTTGAGAAATGAGAGGACCTTGCTCAATCTGGCTGCTGGTCAACCATACAACAACAACATTCATTTTAGGCTATTTTAACAAAACGTAAAGAAAGTTATTCTATTGTTTTTCCCCCTCTTCTTTTTGTTCAACACGTTGCTACTACAATGTAACTAACAAGTAGTAATAGTAGGCTAACGTTAGCATGCTGCTAACCAACACCAACACATTATTCGTTGGGAGAGTAAAGTATCCAAGTGTGTGTCTTTAAAGATCCGATAAATACACGTTTAGAAGACAAATATGAAACGTCTGCAGTGGTGTAAAGTAACTAAGTACATTTACTCAAGTACAATTTTGAGGTATTTGTACTTGAGTATTTCCAATTTCCAGTAGTTTCTACTCCTCCGTATATATATATATATTTGGATACCGTTTGTACTTTCAAGTATACATTTTGAATTCCGGTGCGGATGTTTATACTTTTTAACAGAGTATTTCTACATGATGGCAGTATTGACACTTTTACTCAAGTAAAACATTATTTTTGAGTAGGGGTTCTCCAGTCCACTCACCATCCATCGCACCACACCCGCACGACGCGTTTCCTCTTCTCGGGGCTGCAAGCTGCGCCTCCCGGCTTACCGCCGTCCTCCCTCCCCGCTCCGTTCGCAGCGTGGTGGTGGTGGCCGTTCTTCAGCATTTTCGACGGCGTTTAAATTAATACCCAACAAGATAATGTTCGGACCTTGGAACGTGTGTTCGGATGGTTTAATTCAATATGTGTCCGAAGAAGTAAGAAATAAGAGAAGAGCGGCTCGTAGCTTTTCTCGAGGACCAGAATGTGAAGTGTGACGCTCGCGAAACCCGGCGAACGACGCAGTGGCGTCAGTTCAGAAAACGCTAAGGTATGGCAACATGACTGGTGTCTAAAGCCACCAGTCATGTTGCCATACCTTAGCAACAGGCACGATGAAAAGTACATTTTATTATTTCCCCCTGTAGCCAAGGTATGGCAGCTGCCATAGCTTGCCATACCCAATTGACGCCTCTGAGCGAACGACGTCACGAACGGACGAGCGCTTGATTCATGGCGAACATGGCAGATCTGCAAGCCCACAATGCGTCGCGTTCACGACGCAGCGTGAGTTTGCGGATCTGCTGTTTTTACTATGCGCGAAACCGTCGTACGGCGAAGCGACCCGGCCCAATCCCTCCCTCGAGGGTTGCATAAGAGTCCATCATGTCAAATAAGGTAATTAAAATACCTCCTGGCTGTAACACACTGCCCCCCAAGCACTGGGCCGCGACCCACCTTAATTTTAGTTTATTGCATTGTTTTAAATTAGTTAAAAAAAAAAAAATCATTCCCACAAAAGCTTAAGATTCCCACGAATAATAATAATAAATAATAAAAAACGCAATGATTTTTCCAAGTAATTTCATTAATAAAAAGAATTAAGAAATTCCATAAATTAGAAAACAAATGTCGAATACATAGACATTTACACACACACACACACACACACACACATACACACACACACACACACACTTAAGAATGTAGTTGGTTGGTATAATGACAGATTCAGAACTTAAAATAAAAAGAACAGCTTTTATTGTCTCACAAATAGGCAACAGTATATTTTGCAAGGTAGAGAATTGTGCCAGTTAATTCACTCACTAGAGATTTAGCAGCGCTGTTTATCTTCAATCCTAATCCACCCTCCATAATGCCAGATGGTGGGAGGTCGACTACACCACCCTGATCAATAATACTAATGGATCTTCCTGAGATAATTTAGTGAGCTTACTAAATCAACTCTACACAGCCATGGTAATGTAACTTAAAATAATTGTACAAACCAATAAATAAAATTACTAACTCATGGCCTTCATATAGCCTGATTATATTGTAATAAAAGGTTTAATATAACAGCAAAGTGTAAGTAACGCCTGGTAAAGGTAATGTAAACAAAATAATTACATTCAAAACATTTAGCATACATTAGTATGCAGCAGCACTGCTTTGCCTACAAAACGCTCAAAGAAGCGAGGCGAGGGTGACATTATCTAGCCGAGGTGTGAATCGATTTATGGAGGGTTAGTGTTTATCACGGTCTGCAGTGACTCAATACACTAGCACAACAAAATGATTGAAACTCATATTAGACCTTTAACCCAAAATGTATGATATGGGGCAATTTGATGGTCCATGGTTAAAGTCCAGAGGACAAATTATCGATGAACACATTGCCATAATAAATAACATCTCAACTGTTCATCGTAGCAGGATGAGGTGGATTGCATGTCACTTTAATTTCAAGATAATGGAAATTATATCAGTTTTTGGCATTTTGCGGCTCATCTATGCACACCTCTTGCCCTCTTTTCAGGTAGGAACTGAAGTAAACCAAAGAAATGTTGGAATTGTTATGTACCTCCTCAGAACTATAGTTGTAGCAAACCTTGCTGGATAAGATCCATTCAACAATATAAGACAAAGTGTAAACAATTTGATAAGCACCACAAAAAGTTACGAAAGTTATACTGGGCACGGCAAATAGAAAATGTTCCATCTCTCTAATATCTACACTTTAAATAACTTTTCATTGTAATGAGATTCTGGAAATACAAATTCTTGACAAAAAAACAGTGGTATGGTGATCCTTGATCAGTGCCTAATGTATATCATTTTACTGGTACAGTTTAATATTGTTAGCTTGATCCAGACTTTCCATGTTGTAGTCCTAGACGGACTACACTTTGGCCGGAACTATCAAACCAGAAGCAGTTTTAACCCAAAACAATTCCCCGCACCCAAGGACCCTTTTAGGGCCTACCTAATAAACCCCTTGATGCGGTGTAGTTTTGCTTTTGGAAAGTTTGTTTGGTATAGGCATCTTTTAGTCCAACTCGTAGCCACTGGCAAGACTACACTACACTACTCAAGCATTTTAATAGGGATTGTAGAAACAAATGGGGGGAACCAAAACAAACTTCATCTGCTTGTGGTTTCCGCCTAGACCGGATCAAACGGCCCGTTGTAAACAAATACCAGGCTTTCTCCCAGGAAAGCCTGGTGACGCGGGGTCAATCCAAGTCCAACACGGCTTGCATCACATGATGCATAAATACTAGGTTGTCCTGCAGTCACTGAACAACACAATATACTCGACAGAAAACTAGACGAAGGTAGGAGGAGCTACTATAAATGTTTTTTCTTCTTCATTCCTTTGGAATAGCCTCGTCCGAACCAGCCTCCCTGCACTGCTGTGTCCCTAGCCTGACCCTCATTATCAGGTAAACCGTCTTCTTGTCCAGAAGGGGGAGCTATAACTTTACGAGTATGGCTGTCCTCCTCTTCTGACCTCAACTGGGTAGCCAGGCTGAAGATGGGGTCCTCTGCCCTGATGAGACACAATGGGAGAAATGTGTGATAGAATGTATGCAGAGGTTTGCCATACTGGGTTGCCATAGTGTGTGTGTGTGTGTGTGTGTGTGTGTGTGTGTGTGTGTGTGTGTGTGTGTGTGTGTGTGTGTGTGTGTGTGTGTGTGTGTGTGTGTGTGTGTGTGTGTGAGTGAGTGAGTGAGTGAGTGAGTGAGTGAGTGAGTAATAGTTTATCCACAACTTTCCAACATCCCATTGTGCATTGCGCAGAAGGCGAGCGGCATTTCCGGTGTCGCAGCGGAGTGTGATCTACGAGCATCTGCGACACAACGTGAGCTTGTATATCTGCTGTTAACCGGAAATGTCCCGCAGATAATGCTACAGTAAAGTCTTGCGGAAACAGGTGGATACAAAAGTCTCTTACTTGTTATATCCAGAAAGTTTAATGTCGAGGTCCTCCATCAAAAGACGCATAACATCATCACACTTGCCATGAATCTTCAACGTGGCATGGTCATCTTTTGGTGTCCACTGAAACAAAGAAATCTTCACATGATCCGCCAACGAGTACAGACATTTCGTTAGCTTCTTTAAATTATTTTGCTCTAGCTCACCTGCAGGTTGACAATGTAGAGTTTGGGTCTTTTGCTGGCTGGTCTGTTCATGTGCCACAGGCAAGCATATTTTTTCAACACCTACGGGAAAGATAGACAACATCCAACTAAGTTAAGTAGCTATGAATACGATAGCAGAGAAGAAGCAGTAATAGCACTGGCTGTCAATTGAGAAATTAGCTTTAATTCCCATAGCCATAGCCAATGTATCAACTCTATAACCAACTTGACAGATTCAATTCCATTTATACAACCATCACATGAGGGAAGAATTTGCACAACTACTTGCATTTGAAATTCATCTTATGTGTCACAGGAACTACAAAAATCTTCACCCCATGCCTTGCCGCCATTTCCTTTTTACACTTTTACTTTCAGCATTCAATGTGTTTAAACGTTCATTCATACATTATATTTACACCTTTATGGAGGTCCATATTTCCCATCTGGATTTTGCCCCCCCTTTTTTTTATTTAACCTGCCTGTGAACAGGTCCACAGCATGCTTTATGGCAGTGGTTCTCAACCTTTTCAGGCTGTGACGAGCACCAAGAGTTGAGGAATTTCATTTTGAATAACCGGTTCTATTGTGAAAACAGTAGATCTACATGAGCGTTGCGAGGCGTTGTGAGCATGTAGATCGACTATTTTCATTCTCTGTCTCTATTTGACCAATGTTTAATTTGTCAATATAGAGGTATTAAAAATGTCTTTAAATTGTCACTTTAGAAATGTGCATAAACCCTCTATACACTTAAACTTTATGTTGGCTTGTTTACTGTTGAGTGAGAAAACAATGTTGCACATTAAGTTAATCATCTGGGGACCCCCCCCAAAATCATTTGGGGTCCCGACCCACAGGTTGAGAACCAGTGATTCATGGAGCCTACCTTCAGACTGGATCCAAGGCATAGGATGACATCTGCCTTCTTGGCTGCCTCGGCAGCTCCCTTCCAGTTGAGAGGCTGCTCCAGTGTTCCGCGCTCCCCAAAGTGTACTATGGTGTCCCTGAGCTCCCCACTGCAGTGGTCACACCGCCGTCCTGTCCCATGGTGGTGCCGTGATGTCCGCTCTGTCACATCAAACAAACGCACATACTCCCTGGTTGGGGAACAGGATGTACACACCTGGGGGAGCAGGATGTTGTTTTACAATACATACTATACATCAGGGGTTTTCAAACTCAGGACACCCCTGTAAATAACTTTCTCATCCACCCCTGAATTACACTGTTACTTTTTTAGAATCTTAGATCCTATTGGAGACATATTCGTTTCCATCAGAACTGACTGAAAATAACGTTATAATTGACGTTTAACCACTTGAACCCCAGCATGCCTATTCTGGGGGGAAGGTTCACCAAAAATAGACGATCTACAAGCTCACAACGTGTCACATTGTGACGCGTTGTGAGCTTGTAGATCTGCTATTTTTGGTGACGAGTTGTCATAGATGGAAAAATAACTCATCAAGTACAGTGGAAATCAGGTCTGTTTTACTAAGCATATTGAAGTGAAATTGATGAAGTGATATTGATGAATTCCAAATATTATAAAATGATGATCTCGCGGCACCCCTGGACTGGCAACAGGGCACCCCAGGGTGCCCCGTCACCCACTTTGAAAACCCCTGCTATACATAACTTACCCACAATTGCCAGGTCATGTTAACAATGGGGGTTGAGGTTTTGTAGAATTAAAGCTTAACAAAACTAACACCTGTCAATATAACCAAAGGGCTCAGACACTCATGCTCTTTAGCTGCAGATGCAGCATGTGCCGAGGCATCAATTGCGACCATTTCCGGGATGCTCCACCCCTTTTCTCCTACATTTGAAGTGATGGAGAAGCTGCCATAGATATAAAAAGCTAGATGCCTCATTGGCCATCTGCAGTCTATTGGAGCAACGAGCAACAACTGGAGTGCGGACGTCCACTATTGCCGGAGACCACGCTGCCAGTCATGTGACTACTGGCCAATCACAACGCGTCTTTTCCGTGACTTTCAATCCATCCATTTCCTAATGTTGCACGTCTGCGCGGCTCAGCTGTTCTCACAGGCTGCGTACGTAAAGGGCCGCCCCCACCTGCCTCTGATTGGCCTAGCAACTTCCGGTTTCTGTGACGCATGACACGTGGAAGTGGGAACGACCGGAAACGGTCGCCGAGTCCCCCGATCTCACGGCTCAAGAGCCGAAGGAGGCGCCTGCCTTTCTATGTCTATGGAAGCTGCCGCTTCTGAATCGCATGCGTGACTGAGGCCTTTTGTGTTTCTGCCTCACCTCAATAAACATGTTTCCATGCAGCTCAGACAGGGCATGCCTAGGAAGCCCACTTCGTAGATGAAGTCCATCACAGTTTTGAGACACCACATGCTGCACCTTTGAAGATGGATAAACACAAATTCAATACAAATCAACCTCCTTCCCCCTTTTTTTTTGAATCGGACCCAGGTCTAAATAGGATAAATAACTCAAGGCTTTACATACCATCTTCTCTTTGTGCAGCATCCTGATGCACATGTGTGTGAGGGTTGGCTCTGCATCACTCAGGTCAGATGCACTGGGAAATAAAGAAAAAGCCAGGGTGAAAGTAAGGCACTAATACTTATAAAATATGATCTGTGTACTCACACCCAACATGAAATTTGGTGCAAGCCTTAGTGCAACAATGCAGCTAACATTACAAGATGAGAAAGCACACCATCTCTAACCTGACAGCCCGGCCCTGCCGTAGCTGCGTCCAAACCCCATTGGGGCCCCTGTAGTCTGGGATAGATGCTGCCTGAAATACAAAGCATACAATGCATTAGTCCAGTCAAACACAGGGTTCCCACACATTTTTACCAATTTATTTCCAAAACCTTTCCAGGATATTTAACCCAATTTCCAGGACTATACAACAACAATTCAGCTCAATAACAGGTCACTTACTCATATGCACAATGCCCAAAGACAGGTAGTGTATGCCAGTGGTTCTCAACCTTTTTCAGGCCGTGACCCCCGAAATAATCACATTTTAACTGGGGACCCGGCACCCTGACAAGCAATAAGAGTTGAGGAATTTTGTATAACACTGTTCTATTGTGAAAATAGCAGATCTACATGCTCACAAGCATGTAGATCGGCTATTTTCACAATTTCTGCCTCTAATATTTGACAATTTGGCCCATGTTTAATTCGTCATTTCAGAGGTATTAACAAAAACAATAACCAAAGACAATGCATAGCTATTTTTTCCAGGACCTTCCAGGACCCTTGATAAATTACAAAACTTTTCCAGTACTGGAAATATATGTTTCTAATTTCAAAATATTTCCAGGAATGTCATGACCGTGGGAACCCTGCAAACATCAACATGAACATAATGAAACCTTCAAGATCTCCAAATTTAACCTACCGTGCTGATACCAGCTCCAGTGTAAACCACCAGGTGTTGTGCCCGCTTGATTGCCTCTGCCAGCTGGCTAACCTTGTTCCTCAGCTCCACAGCATCGTCAAATACCTGCAATATGAATACATGACCAACACATCACATACAGACCCTTGGCTTGTACTGCGTTTCATTTCAGTTGAGGCCATTCATTCAGCTATAGCAATTGTATCAATGCATGTCATTCTTCTAGGAGAGATCTGCACACCTAGATCCACACATACTGTAAAGGAATAGCAATTTCAAAAGTAGGCGCCAAGCTGCGCCATGTCTTACGGACTTACGCAGATGCATTGTTGCCAGTTGCCACTCGACAAAGAACACTACATTAACAAAATTTAAGCAGTCGGATTGTAATGTTGTCCTTATATCATGATCTGGATTGATGATCCAACTTAATGTTGCATACCCAGATATCATCCACTATCTTTGAGTAGCCTAGCAAGAGACACCATTACATTGTCTATAGATATGATAAATTAAACTTACCATATAATTAACCATCAATTAATTAATTATTTTTATAAAGCACTAAAAGCAGGTTTTTAGTGAATTGTACAGTTTTTAGTGCTGCTCCTGTGGAAAACTCTAGCAGCTATAGTCACAAAAGCTGTGGTTCTGAGAGGCTTCCCACCGCGGAAAAAGCCTTTCAAGACCACACACCCGACATTTGTTTCAGTGAATAGCGAAATTGAAGTAGGCCTATATCATTACATACTGTATTTTCTACAGTTTACACTTTACATGCCGGACAGGGCGTGAGACAGAACCATAGGACAGAACTCGCCAACGATATCCATGGAGTCGACTCCACTCCGACATGTCTCCTTTCCGACATGTCTCCATTCCGACACTAACCCTATCTCTACCCCTACCCTAAACCTTAGGCCCATGGGGAGTGTCGCCACTCCGACAATAAGAAGTCCATTTCGGAGTGGCGACATGTCGGAATGGAGAGAGCCTCCCGAGTCGGGTCGGGTATGTGTTTGTTGTAAAGCAGATCCATGACCCATCGCCAGCCCTACCTCTTCTTGCTTTCTCTTCAGGACATTGCGGCGGACTTGTCTCTTGCCGAGCTCCTCCACCGTGTCTTGATGCCGAAGTAGCGTCGATGCATCCTCTTCTGACCTCTCATCTTTTGGTTTCTTCAGGATCCTCGCGATCTAGTCAGATTAAGAACTGTGTTTTAAATTAACTGTCTGGATACCTTCAGCCAAATAGCCACCTAGCTTAGCCAGTTGGAGGAGGAGAGTTCACACAACAACAACAACACAAGTCTGTACACACAAGCTCTAGCTCAAAATGAACTTTCTCGTCTTACCTGTTTAAATGTCTTCCTCTCCTTTTCTCTCTGTATTATCTTTGCTTTCGCCAAAGCCTTTCTCTCCGCACGTGAAGATACACCGGTCTCAGTGTCTTCTTCCATTCTTCTGTTTTCACTCAGCTCTCCAGTCCAAAAATCTGTTCAAAACAAACGCACTTGCAGCAGCCAACAACAGCGAATACGGATGTTAAAAAATACAGCCGCCCTGCAAACAGCGCGCCCTGCTGGTTAGCGGCCTGTAGAACAAGGGTTCTCAACCTGTTGATCGGGACCCCCAGGAGGAACCCCACCCACATGATTTTCTTCAAGTTTCTTAGGGGGGGCCCCAAATGACAGTGAAGGACTTTTAAGACATTTGTATACCGGTATCTAAAACTAATCTATAAAATAATATAAGAAAAAGCCAAACATTTTAAAAATAGCCAATGTACTTCTCTATACAGCCAGTTCCAGAGACATTCTGCAGTTGTCCTCTTCTGAGTACATGGGAGTCCCAGCAGAATCTCAGTCCTGTAGCCACCCCTCAGACCGCAGGTTGTTTTTTCAATATACACCCGATACCTTTTACTGTAAGCATTATGACATATGCATAGTGCTGCACTTGGAGTAAATTGTACAGACCGCTATGAAACACATTTTAATTCTAGTTGTGCTTTGTGCTGAGTGTGTACAGTTGTGTTGTAAACGTACAGCTTTACAGTCTTGTCTTTGATTAAACTGAACCACCACACTTGCATATCAGCAGAGGTGATTGGATTTAGATTCTATTTTAGTCATAAAGAATACCACAAACCCTTAAACACCTTGTTTTTACTGCAAATCCTTACAGTAATGTCATACCGTTAGTTTTCCTCAGCGATGGCCAGTGATTCTGCCACACATTCATCAGAAGTCCATAAAAATGAGGAAACCTCTCTCCAGAAAGAGTTGTTGGTTGTACACAGCTGCACAGGTACACTGAACATGGTTTTTATCAAGTATATTATGGGTATAATCTATACTTTGTCCTACAATACAAAAATAACTTCAAGAATTGACATGGTTGTGCAACCAAGTATAAATTAGGCTTTTAAAATAGTCGCTAATGTAAAAGGCTGTCTATATGCAACCAGAACGTGCTGGGGAGGAAGTAAACAGGATAGGTGTTGGCGGTCCAGAAGCTCATGGTGATGAAATGGATCAGTGGATCCAAAGGACGCACCACTTCTTCAGCCAGGTCTTCTTCCCTGCATACGACTACAGCAGACTGCTGAGCAGGGAGGTGGAGGAGGAGCGCTTACGCCAGGAGGCTCAGAGACGCATCGGCCTGGCCAAGGTCTTAGAACAGACCAGGTAGTCTGGTTCAGACTATGTGTAGAATATTTATATCCGAGGCTATTGTAAACAATTGACTCATTTCAAGTGACTCTCTCCCGTTCCAGGCTGAGAGTGTGGAGAAAGCTACCTGACACATTGGAGAGAAGCAACCCAAAAGCAGAGCAAACTAGAATGCTATTTGGCCCTAAACAGAGAATACACCATGGCAGAATACCTGAGCAAGGTGGCCAACCCAAAACAAAGAAAAATCTTGACTAGGTACAGACTCAGTGAGCAGTCTTGCAATCGAGAAAGGACATCACAGGCATACCTGGCTCCCTAGAAAACAGACTTTGCACCTACTGCACACAAAATAAAGTGGGAACTGAGATACACTTTCTAACCACCTGTCCGCTGTACCAAGACATCAGAGACACATACTTCCCACAGATCATAACCACCCAAGGAGAGTTTGAAAATATGACCAATGATGAAAAACTCCCATATCTGCTGGGTGAAGTAAAACAATGTGCAAACACAGCAGCAAGATTCGTGAGCTGCTGTGATGAGAGAAGGATATCAAATGGAACCCAACCACCTTAAAAACCATTGTATATATCCCTGCTCTGCCTGCACGTAACCGTGATGCATGAAAACTGTTTTCACCTGTACATATTTTGTTCTGATTATATTGTATTGTGTACACTTCTGCTTTGGCAATGTAAACGTATGTTTTCTAATGCCAATAAAGCCCTTTGAATTGAATTGAGTGGAAGGAGGTAGAGGAGAGGCAGCAGGACGAAGGGGAGGAGATATAGCAGAGAAAGCCGATGGACAGGAGGACGAAGTCAATTCATCCTCGGTGGCTCACTCACCGATAGCGTCATCATCTCTCCTGCATCCAAAACCCTCTACTTGCAGCGGACCCAGAAGGAAGAAATGAAATGTCTTCAAACACTTAGTTTAAAATCCAGATTAATCCAGATTAATTTAATACTTAGTTGATGTACTAGTTCCAAAGACCCCCAAATAGCAAATAGTGGAATTGCATTTACCTGTACATATTCCTCAACGATTTGACCTTTAACCAGCCATTCCTTCCAACAAGGGGATTTACCAATACAATTCTGAATTCAGACATTGCAAGCAGTCTGGTTTTGGTATGTACACCCTTCTCAAATATAAAAGACGTATTTGTTAAGTTGAAAATTGTTTTGTTTTCCTGTCATTTGATTGTAAGCCCATTACTTTCTATACCCCTTCATTGATTTAACAAAAAAATCTCACAACTAAAATATTTAGATTCAGACTTGGCATTAAGCCAAGTCCTACACTGATCTGTGAAAACAGCATGAAGCCCCCCTGTGATAATTAGGATTTCCTGGAAGATGAAACAGGTTCTTGTTTGACCATATGCTTACAGTGCATGATATGCTTCCAGGGAAATGACGTCTATGGAATCCAAATGACAGTTGTGGTGGTTCATTTAGAAATAAAGATCCATTGCAAACTCTTTATTTTGTACAGCAAAGATTAAAAAATACTAAAATCAGAATATTTAAGGAGAAAAGAAATAGATAAGATGAACTCCCATTATTTGGGAGGGGTGAAGACCATCAAGTCACTGGGACAGACACTGCCTTATCCTGTCCCTCAGGTCGGGGGTGAACAGGAGGAGGTCAGATTCAGCATTCTGGGCCTGAGAAACAAGCAGAAAAACTGTCAAAATAGTCTCCACTGAACCTAAAGCTATCACACAATGTAAAATACGAGTCAATCATCAGTTGTAGGTGGGTTAACAGTTTAACCTGGCATTCCCATTGGGGCATTTCAATATAGGTGAACATAAGACGTTGAACAAAGTAGTGCTTAAGTGTTTAAGCGTTGGCAAAGAATAGAAAATCAAAGTGTGTACCTCAATAAAGACAGCCTGTGGTAACTTGGGTGGGAATACCCGAGCCAAATCTGAAGTGAGAAAGACCCGTGAGCACAAAAGTGATTGACAGCCACACTCAGTGAATATGCAATTTCATGTGCTGGTTTAAGATTTCACACTATCACTTTAGCATCCATACCAGTGGTTTAGTGGAGGGAAACCGACGTGTGTAAAACCTTACCAGTGGGAGGCATAGCAGCATCCTCCTGCGTTTGCTCTCCATGTCGAGCGATAGGACTCTCCATTTCTACATCCACTGGCATCAACGTTTCCATGGCATCAGTGTTCCTCGGTGACAGTCTGCATCTTTCTGATGGTTGCAAATATCGCTCCATATCCAAGCCAGGAGTATCCTTTAATCACAAGAGACTTGGTTACTGAATAGATTAACCTAGTTTCTGCAAAGCAGCCAGGCATGAATAAGATTGGACTTGGGATATATGTGGCAAAATCTTTACATTTTTTACATTTTGTGACCCTTGCTTCTCAGTGCACTGTGCTTGTAGTTGTAGATTTTCAAATAATGTTTTATAGGGTTAAGTGGTTAAACTGGATGATCACAGTAGGCAAAGCAGCGCTGCAGTAAATGGACAAGAGCATACCAACCTCTGGTGCTCAGGTTTGATCTGGAAGACCTTCAGCTCCCTTTGGCTTTCTTGCTAGTCCTCTTTTTGTCCTTCTGTTGGGGTCTGGCATAATGCAGGACCTGCAGGCCTTGCGCTCAAGCATTTCGCTGACTTGCTGCGGCGTCATGGTACGCATGCTGTTCCTCATGAAAGGATTTAGTGAAAGCCTCCGCTTGAATCTTCTTTTCAGACTGAGAAGACGAAAGAAACGTTAACAAATTACCAAAATATTATCTAAGGATTCAAGGGAAAAAGGGCAACATCTGCCCAGATAAAAAAAAAAAAAGTTCTTGTGGGCAGCCATAGATGAATGGTATATTCCACATTATTACATTTCTTTCAAGATCTTTTTTTAATTGCATATCTACAAGTTCACAATGCATTACATCTCAGCACGGGTCATCAATATGTCCCTACGCAGACACTTTCTGTTTTACACACCATTAAAATGTTCTTGATCATCATAAGACCCAATTACTGAATGTCAAGTCTCCAGGTTTTCTTCAGGATATTTAAGACACTGGTTTACTAAGACACTATGGCATATTATGAGTCTACCAGTGCAGAGGTTCTCCAAAGTTTTATTTACAAGGACCCCCATAACTTGTACACTCAAGGCTATCTCTTCATGCTATCATCAAAGTATCTATCTTTATGTGTTTCAAGTAATATTGTACACTGTACATTGTACAAGAAATTCAATGCAGGTGATTGAACTTTGGAAGGGCCCATCTTCAACAACGCAACATCCCGCGGCCTCCTGCATTGTGATATTTTAAACAGGTGGTACACAGGACCGTTGAGTGATTTCCCACAATCTAAGAAAGTAGCTCATAATGTCTACGATGGATTTTTCTGAAACAAACACTTTTCAGTGCACTGTGTGCTTGCAGTTGTGTGATTTTCAAGTAAGGTTGTATAGGGTTAAAGTGGTGGTCCTGGGGACCCCCTGTAAGGCTGTAACCCCTTCAAGGATTCCTGGTGGGGGTCCGTCCAACAGAACACACTGCTAATAGAGCTGTACAATTAGTAGATGTCTGCGCGCTTCAGCCAGCAGATAGGTAGAAGGACTGGTTGGTGCTCAACAAGGACAAACTATATCAAAAAGACGTTTAGTCTTCCTGAAACGTCAGTCACCCTGTCGCTCTACAATAAATGAACGTGCAGACCAGTTGAGTGCTCCATCTTTTTTATCTGGGTAGTCATTTTTGAAGTTCCCAGGTAATGTCTTTGCCAGACCCATGAAATGGGTAGGCCTACATAAGCAAATGTCGGTCCGGGTTTTCTATATAAAGGGTATATATGATGATGACATGATGATGACATGCCTACAAAAGGCATGATGTCATAAATGATGATGACAGACAGGGGGTCTGGCACAACCAGGTTGACCTGGTCTTGTTTTGAGAGCTGTACAATTATTCTCTTGTGGGGGTCCTTGTCTTATCTTCAAATAGGGGGTCCTTGACATGAAAAGGTTTGTGAAACAGTGGTGTACAAGGTACTCACCTCAACACCCAGAACTGGCACGAGTTCATGAGGAATCAGGGCCCGAACAAGTCTGTCTTCTGTGGAAGAGACATAATTGGTATATTTAAGGTGCTATGTCATAAAAAGTGCCTGTTGTTTGGTTGGCGCTAACGATTGAAGTATTTATTAGAAGATTGCATAGGGAGTATATATATATCACATATAATATGTGAATAAGTATATATACCACATATATGTGATCTTTATTCACATGGCACAAATGATGTCATTGGCTAGACTCAGTAAGCCATATCAAATCAGCCTGAAACCGTGCCCAAGTAGTTCAGAGAAATATATCTTTGCATATTGTTATACTATATACTGAATTTCTCCTGCAGTCCTGTAGGATCAATACAGTTCTGTCTGCCTCTGAGGTACTTTTAATTTACTGGGATATTTACATTATTGGATAGTTTATACTTCTCCACTACACTTCAGAGGCAAATATTGCCACTACAATTACTTGGCAGAATTAGTTACTAATTAATTAGCCTCGGAAACCCAGGCCACATTTAGATTAATCCAAATCCCATAGCCCAAACAGACAAGCTTCTATGTTTTTAACATTGTCTGAACTCTGGCAAATATACTATGTTTGTCAGCCCCAATTCAAAAACCTTTAAGGCTAGCTTTGACCTCTGAGTAAACTGCATTTAAAAAAAGAATAAGCACAACAGAAAGCATTGTAGTAATAAACAGCCTAAAGGATTTGTATTTTGTCATTTCATCTCAGACGTATGCCTAATTCTAAGGTTTGGATAACTGATACTTCAGACATTAACGCCATTTTCATTTAGAGAAAAGTGTCACAGCTGCTGAAACCCTTTGCTCAACAGACATTAGAAGACAAAAAATACAATAACACACTGTTAATCACACAAAAAAATATATATTTTAATGAATTAATTATTATTTACATAGATATTTACATTTAAATATATATTTACAAACTACAGAGATATTTACAAAATTCAAATGGATTCAAATTTGCTAGCTTGCTACACAAGTCCAAGCAATTGAAGTCATCTTCATGGAAAGTGAAGACATCCTTCATTTTTTCCAGCCAGGCTCTCCACTGCAGGGGATTTCAGTTCATCGAGGCAGGAGACCTTCATCAGCGTGCTCCCTGAATACTTGCTCCAGACAGTCCGGAACGCTCTTCTCCTCTCGTTGGCAGCAACTACATTCTTACAGATGTGCTGCATGATGGGCGTTAGGTGATTCTCATCGTAAGTGGTGTAGTACTGCGCTGGGCGAGTCCAGGGCAGGCCATCCAGCAGCATCTGGGAGAGGCAGAGGGAGGCAGCAGCGATCTCAGAGGGCCGGTAGTGAACCATGTCATAGTCAAGCAGTGTCAACTCCATCAGATACTTGGCCAGCGTGTACGTCTTCATAGTGGCATTTGCAACCTTGGCAGCTCTCCTGAGGAAGTCCACCGGCAGCGGACGCCCCAGCTCAAAGTCGAGGGCCCTCAGCATCTCCCTCTCTGCGTTTCTAATCTGAGCAGGCGTGAATGCGTTGTCTGTGATGGAGGCAAAGTGCCTGACCCTTGGCGCGACTCTTCTATTCGCCTCATACTTTGAGGCCAGCAGCATGGCAGTGACACCAACAAGCTGGAGCTTCTTTCGTGAAACTGGATGAACTTGCATAAAACGGTCCAAGATGGCAACTGTGAGATACAGTGTCTCCTGCAGCAGCTGGAAGCCGGAATGAATCATGATGAGCCAGTCGATCAGCAGAGCTCGCATGCGTGGTGTTATGTCGGAGCCCTCCATCGTGTACCTGGGTCGCACAGCCTGCTTCACCTCTAGATCCATTAGGTAGGCATAAATGTCTTTCACATATTCAGAGCATAGCTCTGGCATGTCTGAGTCCCCTGCATCAATGTCCACGTGTGCAGGTTGTTCTGGAACAGTTAAGGGAGCAACCTGAGGAGGTGCCTCAACTCTGACTGGCTGGGCTGCCTTGACAACTGCTACCTTGGGTTTCTGCTCCAAAGTAGTTTCGGTTGAAGGTTTGTTGTTCTCTCCATTCCTTCTGGACTCCAGGATGGCTTTATTGGCAGCCCTCGTCGCAGACCTCGTACACACCTTCACCTTCCTCAGCACCAGGACCTCTGCAGTGTTGTTAGCTCCGGTGTCTACATTGGTCGAGCTCTTCTTTCCTCTCCTACCTGCACGTTGGCCTGACTCCGACACTGTCAGCTTGTTGAAGTCGGAATTTAGCTCTCCGAGTGCATCTCTCTTCTTTGGAGCACATCTGTTGCCCTTCCTCGCCATGATGTGTGCAGGGTTCGTCTCCAAAAACGAGGAAAAAGACGAATAAATCACGTGAACGCCTGAAAGACGCTCTGCTTCTTCAAACAGTTCAACGAAACAAAAGCTTAAAAAGCAGTTGTCAACAGTTGACAGACTTGACACAGTGTTTAAAACGTGAAACGAGAGTTTTCGGCAGGAGAATGAAGCGTGCGTCTGCTCTGTTCAACGGTCTAAACACTGAGTGAGTGAAAAGCACGCGCTGCTTGTTTATGTAGCCGTGACGTCACGATGCTAGTTTGCCTGGCTAGCACGTTAGCTTAAACATGTATTATCCCCTCAAAGTTTAAATCGAGATTACTGAATTAAGAATAACAGCTTAATGTCTGTTATTCTTGTGGTACATATTGTTGTTATCATTGAAAAGCCAACTAACAGACTCACCAGACATTTTCACGTGTGATTTGTTGACTTCGACTTGACAGTTGAGTTAGCTGCGGGACAAAAACAAACCGGCCGCAAAGCATGCTGGGTGAACTCTTAAAGGGACATAGCCTATATAACTGTAAACAGTGCAGCTCCGTCCCTGTTTACAACCAGAGCATTTTTAGGTAAATATACAACATGACAACTGTTTTACAGTATTTTACAGTGACAATTAAAGTCTCTGTAATATTTACTTTATACTATTGCCAAAAAACAATGTAAAATAAGATCATTAAAGTCGGGCTGTTGGCCTGTCACTGGCTAATCACTGCGTCATCATCTATCTATAAATGCGACAAATCTCTGTCTGTTTGTTTGTAATCCGCGTATCTCGAGAACCGTTCGTCCCACCGGCTTCAGATTCGGCACGCGCGTTCCCCGCCGCCGCGCGGAGTGCAGTGCCGGGCCTCGACCCGACCCGACTCGCGGTTTTCCGAAACCGGCGCGAAACGTTCGGAATCTCCTTATGCGGAGCTGATTGTTGACATCAGGCTGTTCCGGAGGAAATCGGCGCAAGCGCTGAGTCATTGTGACATCACTTCATAAAAGGCTCTGACATCACGTACGCCACATGAGTCAACACAAAATCTCTGTGAATGTGTATGTATGTATGTAATCCGCGTATCTCGAGAACCCTTCTTCCCACCGGCACGCGCGTTCTCCAGATATGGGCATAAAGTCTGACATCAGAGTTTTCCGCAACCGGTACTGTGTGTGCAGAGATCTTCATATATGGGCATAAGTGGACAAAGACAAACAGATGGTCAAAACGGGTCCTATGACAACAGGTATATTGGGGTTTGCATTAAAGGGTGGGGCATTCATGGGGTTTGCATTAAAGGGTGGGGCATTCATTCCCTATTTCAAATTCGGCACGTGCGTTCCCCACCGCAGCAGGTAGTGCAGTGCTCGGCCTCGACCCGACCCGACCCGATACACGATTTTCTGGAACCAGCACGAAAGGTTCGGATTCTGATGTCTGACATCAGGATTTTCCGGAACTGGCACTGTGTCTGCATAGATCTCCATATATGGGCATAAAATGGATGCAGACAGACAAATACAGATATCTCCATATATGGGCATAAATGGACACAGGCAAACAGATGGTAAAAGATCTCCATATATGGGCATAAAGTGGACGCAGACAGACAGATACAGATATCTCCATATATGGGCATAAATGGACACAGGCAAACAGATGGTCAAAACGGGTCCTATGACAACAGGTATAATGGGGTTTGCATTAAGTTTGTCTCCTCCTCCATCTGTTTGTCTGTGTCCCTTTATTCCCATTATGGAGATCTCTGTATCTGTCTGTGCCACCGACTGTGTTGCAGACACAGTGCCGGTTCCCCCTTTAATGCAAACCCCATTATACCTGTTGTCATAGGACCCGTTTTGACCATCTGTTTGAAAAAGCGACAGAAATCTCATATATGGGCATAAAATGGACGCAGATAAACAGATATCTCCATATATGGCATATATGGGCATACAATGGATGCAGAATCACAAAGATCTCCATATACGGGCATAAAAGGGACACAGACAGACAGATACAGAGATCTCCATATATGGGCATAAAATGGACGCAGATAGACAGATATCTCCATATATGGGCATATATGGGCATAAAATGGACCCAGAACTATAACTGCAGTGATCTCCATATATGGACATAAAATGGACACCGACAGACAGACAGATACAGATATCTCCATATATGGGCATAAATGGACACAGGCAGACAAATGGTCAAAACGGGTCCTATGAAAACAGGTATAATGGGGTTTGCATTAAAGGGCGGGGCATTCATTCCCTATTTACATTGTTCCGAGTTGGCCAGGTCGCCGACTAGACGCTGGGCCGCCCGAAGGGCGGCCCAGCTTCTAGTAACGTTAACATGCACAATAGCACCACCGAGTGGCAGCTGAAAGTAAGGCAATGAAAGGCATGTAAATCAAGATAGTGTTCTGCTATGTAACTTTCTAACAACTATAGCATATTATGTCCCACACAGTTATATAAAGTTACATGTTTAAGCAATAACACTCAATCAATCAAACAAACACATGGCTGTGTTGACTCTGAACTTGATAAAACACAGTGGACCAACATCATGCAATGCAGGTTTTGCTGCACATTGTTTTATCACATTCAAGTTCAACACATCCATACCTGGGTATTTTAGAGCACTTTGTGCTTTCATAGGTTGACAGAGCTTTATGGAGATGAAAGCTTTATAGAGAAGCACTAGGCACCTGCCCACAGAGCCAAAACTACTAACTGGTGTACTGACCAGCCAACTGTCCTGAACCCCATAGAGAATGTGTTGCATTGTCAAGAGGAAGATGAGACACCAGACTCATCCACAGATGAGTTTGAGGCCTCTATCAAGGCAAACCTGGACTTACAGAACACCACAGGCTGACCACTTTCATGCCACACCCCAATGATGAAGACATTTGTTCAAAAGTATTCCAGACCAAGTACATTGTGCATACATTTACATAACCCTTCAGAAGGTTGAGAACCATGGATTTAATAGCTGATGTACTAGTTCCAAAGACCCTCAATAGCATATAGTGGAATTGCATTTACCTTTACATATTCAACAATTTGACCTATAACCAGCCATTCCTTCCAACAAGGGGATTTACCAATACAACTCTGAATTCAGACATTGCAGTCTCGTTTTGGAATGTAAACCCTTCTCAAATACAGTTTTCCTGTCATTTGATTGTAAGCCCATTACTTTCTATACCCCTTCATTGATTTAACAAAATAAAATCTCACAACTGAAATATTTTAGATTGAGACTTGGTGTTAGGCCAAGTCCTACTCTGATCTGTGAAAACAGCACGAAGCCCCCATGTGATAATTAGGATTTCCTGGAAGATCAGGTTCTATTGCTAGTTTGACCACTTCAAAGACAAGAAAATAGGCGATCTACAAGGCTAATGATTTTCACAATATGAAGGCCTATCCGTGGAACCTCAAACTGAATGTAATGCCTCAACTCTTAAAATTGTTGACAATCAGACAATCCAAGTGCTTGTCAGTGTCAGGGTGGGGGGTCCTCCAATTCAAATAGGATTTTGAAAAGGTTGAGAACCCCTGATGTAGAGAGGACGCTTCACAGCTACTGTTTCCTAAAGTGTAAAGTTAAGTTACATTCATGGATTATTTTATAAATGACTGATTTCAGTTCTTGTTTGCTTTCTTTTAATGTTTCCCTGTAGGTATCAGATCCAGAAGAGCTTGTGGTCACAGGGAGAAGTGAGCCTCCATGTCAGACATGATCTCCTTCCTGGAAGACAGTGTTAATACTCGCTCTGTTTCTGTGGTTTATACTTTTATCACTTAGTTCAGGGGTGGGCAACTTTGATGATGGCAAGGGCCACTATATTTCCACCTTCACTCCAGAGGGCCACATTGCATATTGCTACGTCCTACTTTGTCATTCTAGTATCTCATACAAAAGAAGCAAAAATAGCAGACCTTCAGCTTGTAGATCGGCTATTTTTGCTTCTTTTGAATTGGAATCCTGAAATGTAAAATTTGTATCTAATTTCAAATGCATTTAGTTATATACTCATGTTAACTTTATGAACCTAAATACAAATACCTTGGACATAAGAAAAAAATACATTTTAATACTACTATACTAGTCATTAACCTACTAATATTGACTGATAGAATTAAAGCAGGTCATGTTTGGAATTGTAACAGCTGAAATCAGTAATATATCTGTATTCCGGTATTAACCTGTGGGCCGCAATATATGACTTAGTTTATTGTTTACTTGTTGTCGTCATGGCAGGCGGCGGGAGGCAGCACGGCAGTTTATACTACCAATATATTTTCTGATAGAAATACCCGACCCAGGTTTTAAACACAAGTATTTATTTAAAACACGTACAAATAAATAGAAAAATTTATAAACAGATACAAAATTACAATGTAGTTTGGCGGCGTTGTTATCCCAAACCCTACTGGCATAAATTAGAAAGGAGGCCTAACTTGTAACAAATTACAGCTTTTAAGTGAATAATATAAAACAAATAAGAAAACACACACACACACACACACACACACACACAGCAAATTTCAGATAGAGGTCTAATAGTTGTTAGGCCCAATTATTGTATGCAAAATAACATTTCTAAAAAACTAAATAAAAAAGCAACAACTATTTGGTAAGAAGGACCCCAATGGAAACGAGCCATAGTTTAAATCCTCTTAGCAGACCTTGTATTGAACTGTACTTTCCTGTGCTTTTTTATGCAAACTGCTAATAGAGAATTCAATCAATCAAGAATGTATTGTGTGTAGACCCCATTCTCTCGCTTTGATTATGGAATGGTACTATGAGGCATGACATCATCTTATTGGAAGGTTGCAGTCCGATATAAAATGCAGGGACGTTAAAAGGCCTGTCCATAGTATCTCCGAAACCGAACTTTTGTTCGGTGAGTTACGACTTTCAACGTGCAAATTTCCAAACTCAAATTCTGTGTAATGCTTTTCAGAAGTTGCGAGTGACGTCATTTTGTAGCCGAACCGGACCTTTCCGCCGAAAAGTTCGGTTTCAGTATGGACAGGCCTTTAGCCTTAAATCCAACATTAACTAAGCATCACTTAAGGTACAGGTAAGGGATGAATGTTGAGTTGACCTAAAATACTACTTAAAGTGCAAGTGTTTAGCTACCTCAGCATTCTTTCCTTCCAATAACGATTTTCACATCAGTGCATCCAGATGAGACAATCAAGGTCACTGCTGCTGCAACCTTGACTTGAGTTTGACTGAGTATTATTTGGTAGTTTGTTGTATCAATAGTGAAGTTGTTAAAGAAGGTGACAAAACATATTTAGCATGGTAAAAAAAATAAAGTGTTCTTTTGTCCTATGACAGACATCACCTTATGTCAATACTATATATTCAATGAAGAAAGTAGTTCACACACATCCGTGGCATTGGTGCTAGACAAGCAGAATCATCAAGGAGGACATATAGTCTGTCTGCACACTGGTTAAGCTTCACAAGTTTATTGCTGGTCAACATTTCGTTCTTAATAGATTCTTGCAAAAGAATGTTAATGCAAAAGTAGAACAGCAAACAAAATAAGTGTATCAAGTGCAAGTGGCCTTTTAATACTCTTCTCCTTCATCCTCCTCTCCAACACTGTCAGTAGGCTATTTAAGCTTAGTACAGCGACGGCAGATGACAAAGGCAACCGGAAATGATCAGTGCTCAATAGATCAACCTGCCGCCGTAGCAGCCGTCTGTACTACGCCAGAAGGTCCCTTTCCACGTTGCGCCTACGACGCCTGCTGTATAGACGCGTCGCCATGCGAACCAAAGCGTTCAGTAAAAGGGGTGGGACCCTGTCGCCGACCGCTCTTTGCTTAACAATTTGGACCGCAACGGCGATTGCGTCATAGCAGCTGTAGTCCCGCCTCACGTTGCTGTAGTAGAAACGCACCCCACTTAGCGCCGAGCGAGCCAGATTTCAATATGAATCTGCGCTTATAACGCCAGGAAATAGCTATATTGAATCCCCAAAATCACATTACATAACCAGGTACACGTGCCTGCGAATGCCACAAGATGACCACTAGAGTGAGCCATAGCCCATAGACTTTCCATGGTCCCATGTTAAGTCAGAATAAAAAACGAGGTTCAGGACATAACAGGATGGTACAATGACATGCTCTCCATTGACATTCAATGGACAGGCCGCGGGCCGCCATTTGAGCTCAATACTGCTCAATTCGTGCTTGATCGTCTCAAACCACCATTGGTATGGGCATCGGAACGTATATAGATGCCACACAGAAAGTTTCCGAATCAAAATCCGACCTAGTGAAGCTACGTGAGGGTCGGATGGTTTGCATTGAGCCTAGCGGCTAACAGAGGCCTACGTAAACAGGAAGCTATGGCTTAAAGGTGACGTCATAATCGTATCCTTTTTTTTCACGGTTTTCATCTGTATGCTAGTCGAAGGTAAGCTAACCGTTCCGCTCCGTCTATCAACCCAAATTAAAAGCTTAAACAATGCTTTTATATAAAAGTCGCTCCGAGTCGCTCGGCACTAAACGCCATCATTAGTTAGTCGCCCCGAAAGTCGCTCGGCGCTAAGTGAGTTAAAGGTGATACACCATGACAATTTACTTTAAAAAAAAAAAAATGGCGCAGTTCAGGCCAAAGGTGGTACTGCAGCTGTAAATGCTCAGAGCCATTCAAAAATGAGAGGCTCTCTATTCAGGAGTGGTAATTTAGCCTCAAACCTTTTGAAAAACGTTTTTGGGACATAAACAATATGACATAAATACTTTTTAAATGCATGGTGTATCACCTTTAAATTCCCCAGTGTACGCACTACAGAGGAGTCTCAATCAAGGGAGTCATCCTTTTTGTCATAGCTGATGTCCGCCAAGATGGAGGCTGACTCATCGATTCTTGTGAGCCTTCGGCTGGTGTTCCAAGTTCTGTGCAGGCTGTGTGCGAGAGTTTAGGAATGCCAATGCTGAGCGTTGCTATTCATTCAGCTTAATACTGTTTGAGGATCCCTCATTGATGAGAACATCCCGAATCCTGTTCTGATGAAGATCTATTAGGATCGAAACGTTGACCAGCAATAAACTTATGGAGCTTAACCGATGTGCAAATACTATATTTCAAATCATCTGGGTCTGCATGAATAAGGGGTCTTGGGGACCCTCTGAGGGTTTGCTTTGAACTGTCCTCGCTTGGATTCTGATGGCCGATCAGTCTTGTGTCTGGTCCTGTTCACAGTCGGCCTGTGGCTCCCTGTTGCCTTCTTCTGGATCCTGAGGGAGGAGGACAAATGTTAGCTGCTGGTGAAGACAATGGGTCTCCTGCATGACGGGATAAAACAACAAATATCCTCTTATGTTTGTTAGTATCCAACTATACCACAATTCTTTCTTATTTTGTCGGTACCCATTGATTCTCCCAGGGTTTTTGTTTTTTGTAGTCACACTCAAGGTCTTCGGGGCAATTTTCAACATATAATGCAAATGCATGAATTGAGCACGCTTTCAACTGATTAGATTGGACCTTGCGTTCCCAAGATAATGGCCAAAACATATTGAAAGCGGCCATTGAAATCGCCGATTTTCTTTTCTTTCTTTTTTTTTTACCAGTGGCTCTGTCTGACTAATTAGCATACCCAAAACGTCATCGTAGGAAATCAAATGAATGAGAGGTGTACTGTACGTAGCTCTACTTAACAACTGCATCATTAACCATCAGGTGCACCTGAGTCTGTAAAAGTACCTATATGCTGTATCTCAAGAACTGTAATAGATACACATACTTGGTACCAAAATATCCGCAATTTATATTCAACTTTAATACATCTATGGGTCTTAAAATCAATGTATTTGGAGTTATAAAGGAAAAACCAAGTTTTTGGATGGACATCTTGGATTTCGGGGGCCGCCATCTTTAATTTTCAAGTGGCCCGGTTTCTTAAATCGAAGATGATGTGTACCAATTTTCACGCTTGTATCACCAAGTGAACGATTCTCCCTAAATACTGCTGTTAGCCGCTGTACTATTATGTGACAGCTTTCATCACTTCCTGCCTAATATACACATACTAACATGCACACGCACACACATAAGCACTCTAGTCTAGAGCTAAAAGAAGGGCAAATGAACACTCACATCACTCCCCTCTTCCTCTCCAGGGCTTTTTGCGTAGCAGGAGACAAAGAACTCTTTCCCTTGGCAATGACTGTGTCTCCACTCTAAAAACACGGACATGCACAAACAAACATATAAACAATTGCATAATGTGTTATTGGCCACTTAACATGTGCCCAGTCCAGTGGTTTACCACACAAACAACAACAAATACACACCCGCGCACTCACAAACAAATGAATGCAGTGACATGATCATACATCAATAGAGCAGGGGTCTTCAACAGGGGGTCCGGGACCCCTAGGGGGTCCTCAGAGTTACTACAGGGGGTCCTCCAAATCTTTGTGTGATAGAAACTTTTTTCCACGGGTGAATCACCTGGTTTTTTCCTCCCAAACTGCTAATAAAGTAGCACTGTTTATTTCTGCGGTTTGATGAACTGGTCTGGTATGATTCCCGCTCCTGCCCACTCCCGGTGATTTTCATTCCTGTTCTGTCCAATACAAATTTGACTCCTGTCCTGCGGGAATCCCACGGGACCCACGGGAATTCCTGTCAAATGTCATCCTCTAAGCCCCATACAGCGCTTGGCATGAAAGGTCATAGATATATAAAGCTAGACATCTCATTGGCCACTGCAGTTCATTGGAGTGACCTGTAAAAAAGAATAGGCAGAAGTGCAGAAGGCACGCTGCCGCTCAAGTGACTACTGGCCAATCACAGCAGGTCTTTTCCGGTACTAGTCAGAACCTAGGGTGCGTTCGAATAAACGAACGACCCTGAACGCACCCTGGGTTATGAAAAGAGCCGCCCCCGCCTGCCTCTGATTGGCCAACGGAACTTCCATTTCTGTGAAGCACAAGGAAGTGTGATTGCGTTAAAAAAATTGCCTATCCTTTTTTACAGAGACCCCAGAGCCGGAGGAGGGGTCTAACTTTCTATGTCTAGGTGAAAAGTAACAGAGATACATACCAGTGTTGTTTTTGACAGCAAATTTTGTTTTTGTTTTAGTCATAGTCTTTTGAATAAAATGTAATTTAGCTTTAGTCATAATTTAGTCACCTGAAAAGTTTTAGTTTTAGTCTAATTTTAGTCGACTAAATATACGATTTTAGGCGACTAAATCTACAGTTGATTTAGTTGACTAAAATGTATTTTGGCGGGCCTTGATGGCATCGTAATGACTGATTTTACACTTGGTTGTGTGCTGAAAATAGCAGATCTACAAGCTTGTAGATCGGCTATTTTCAGCACGCAACACCTGAGAGCAACCAAACATAAAATTACTCTTCTCCACTAGTCCCTCCCTAAGTCCCTCCCTAACGTTTTAGTCTAGTTTTAATTTTGTTGACGAAATTGTCAATATATTTAGTCTTAGTTTAAGTCATCACAGCTTAGTTTTATTTCGTTTTTATTTAGTTTTCGTCAGTAAAAAAACGCAGTCGACAAACATTTTTAGTTTAGTTTTAGTCAACGAAATCAACACTGATACATACCTGTCGTCGGCGCTCCCTCTCTCTGACCAGCTCCCTGTCCCAGCTGATGAGCTGCATCCTCTCCCTGGCAGACAGGCTGAAGAAGATGTCATAGAGCTCGTAGCGCGCAGAGCGCAGCTGAAGCGGGACAGGATAGCAGAGGAAAGGGGGGAGGGCGCTTTAAATGAATGCTCACATTCAGAGCATCAACTGTGATAATGGCTAATGGTAGGGCCGTCACAATTATTACATAATCGACTAATCGCAATCAATCGCGATTGTTTTTCAAAACCGTCATAATCGTTTCCATGTTGAAAAATGTTCATATATATATTTTTTTTAAGTAAAAAGTAAAGTGGAAATAGCAGATCTACAAGCTCACAACACGTCGGCTATTTCCATTATCAACGTTCTTTTTTAAGTATAAAGTTGTCAAATATGTCAATAAATTCTTTGTATATTTAGGGTATGTGTCATATCTAACATGTGTAACTTTAAAGCCTAAAAGCCAAACAGAAATGTTATTGTCAACAACAAAAACACAATTAAATCGTTAGCCCATTTAGACCTGCTGCTACCTATACGTTGTATTACCCTTAAGGCCGGCTGATACATCTGTGTCACATCAGTATTTGCTATACATATACCAACATAATTTATTTTACATTTTTGGAATAAGAAATTGAAGGTTTTCAGAAACCTTAGGTTAGGTTTTAGAAGGCGTTTTCAGAATCGGCCTCAGGTCGCAATTATTTGAGTGACAATTAATCGTCATGTAAAATGTCATAATCGTGACAGCCCTACTCACAATCAGAGCATCGACTGTGATAATGGCTAATGGCGGGTATATATTGCTTACTGGCGGTGTAAAAACAGTGCAGGTGAGCGAGGTCAGCAGGTGGGTAGAAATGTATGCATGTATTGGATTGTGAAAGTTTGTGCGTCAATACCTGCAGCGTGACTCTCTCAAGAAGCAAGATGTCTTGTCTGCTGCTCGGTACTCCACTGCCAGGCGTCTCTGGCTGGAAGGTCAACAGGAACTGCCCAGTGTCCTGACACACACACACACACACACACACACACACACACACACACACACACACACACACACACACACACACACACACACACACACACACACACACACACACACACACACACACACACACACACACACACACACACACACACACACACACACACGTTCTATTACACACATCTTAGCTCTATTATTACATTTAGAAATCTAGAATTATTGAATGCTTTAACCAGTGAAAAATAGCTCGCAGCGCGGCACTCAGAGCTATTTATTTTTTTTGTTTTGTAGATCTGCTATTTTTGAAAAATCGTGAAAATTCGAATTTTGACCCGATTCTATAAGTGTATTTTGAATCCTTCTAAGGTTTAAATATATATATATATATATATGTTTCTATGTCAGCAATCTGGCCGGCCATCGTGAAAGAAAAGGTTCTTTTCACTTAACTGGAGCTCAGTTAGTCTGTTCTTGAGAGACTACTATGTCAGTGGTTCTCAAACTTTATCATGTGAAGGACCCCCAAAATGATATTTATTTGGCCACGGACCCCCATCTCAAAATATTTAGTTCCAGGGACCACCCAGAAGCAAAATTTGAGTTACAAACATTCCCTTTGAAAATACATATATTCAAAGATTTGCACACATTTTCACGACTTTTTTCAAAAATAGCAGATCTACAAGCTCACAGCGCGGCACCTATATCTGCTATTTTTCACTGGTTAAAGCATTCAATAATTCTAGGCCTAAATGGGTTAAGGCCTGAAAAGAGGGAATGCTGCCATTGGCAGACATGACACTGCTGTCTCATCTCACCTTGACGGTGCGCAGCAGCTGTGCCACTCTCTCAGTTTTCAGAAGCCGACGAGTGAGGAAGCCTTTGACTGCTGCCAACACCAGGGGGCGGTAGCGGTCCGGTACAGAAGTGGGAGACTGGGGACTTGGGGGTGGCCGCTTGGATGAGAGCTGTGTGTAATAAGGAACGGGGGAAAGAGAGGAGAATACCAATTCCATCAATGACGACCAATTAATTTCCAGCCTGGATTTTCAAGTTCTTTTTACTAGTGCCTGGTCGTCAGTAGACGTATAGCTCATCGTTGTAAAAGGAGTTAATACGACTGCGGCCATTCACCTGTTGATCTGAAAAAACTGTTACATGACAGTGGTTGGAATAACACAATTTAACTGATGACAAAGTGTTAGGCCTAGACATTTTACATATATTCTTTAGAACAAGTCAGAGGCCTCTAATTTGAGAGAGCAAGTTGATGATTGACATCAACAACCAAATTAACGGCAGCACAATTCAAGGGTTTGTAAGTCTGACGGACAGCAGCGGAATTGGCACACATTACACACCTAATATAAACAGTCTGTGTGTCCCAGCCAGTCAACAAGGTTCTCCAGTTTGCCGGTTGGATATTGCTGCCTATTACACATTTTCAGTGGAATATCGCTGACACACCCACATCAGGAACATACAAAGCAATGGTTTTGGCTCACAATACTTGGGAAACTCATTAAATGACAAGAGAGTTTGCTAGCTCCTGCATGAAACTCTGAGAAAACTCCACACTGAGTAGCTTTTGGTCTAGACCAGGGTTCCCCAATAGGCGGCCCACGGGCCATTTGCGGCCCGCGGGGGGCTACTGTCTGGCCCACACCAACCCCAGTAATAATGGCGGTATAAGAGCAGCAACAACACTAGTATATCGTCGTTGTCGGGTGGAAATCTTGTATCTCCAAATTTGTACGCTCTTTCCCAAATCATACAAGGCCCTCGCACAAAAGTAGTGAAAACAGCCGATCTACAAGCACACAACGCCTCGCACCGCGAGGCATTGTGTGCTTGTAGATCTGCTGTTCTACAAGCACACAAACTACAAGCTGATAGTTTAAATATTTTTTAAAATGATAAATGCAAAACGAACGGTTTTGGACATACAAGATTTTCACCCGACAACGACGATATCTGAACTGTCGCTGGAGTAGCGGGAACGCCGCCGTCGCCTCCTGCAATGTTGTGGCCCTCAGCTTGGTACCCTAGACATAATTCGGCCTGTGGGGAAAACTAATTGGGGAACCCTGGTCTAGACTCTAGTGCACCACTTTATTACCTAGCAGAGTTTAATAACAGCATGGCCTTCCAGTACAATCTTTAGCTAGTATCGATAGCAAGATACTAAGTAAATGGTGCATGCATACTGCTTTTATTTAAAGTGCTTTAAAATGTGCATTACATTCACCCATTCACACCGACGGTGGAGGAAGGCATCAACCTGCTCATCAAGAGCAGTCAGGGATTCAGTATCTTGCTCAAGGATACTTCGACACTCACCCAGGGGGAGATGGGGATCGAACCGCTGTTTCCCATGGGGCCACTCTATTTTTTAGCCACTACCGTGTAGTTCATAAACAAAGCCTCGCAAATCTTAATGTGGTGCCGAGTTCAGGAGAAAATGGATACCTTCGGTTAACTTTGCTAAAACCATTGATTGTATCGCGTGGTGTGTCCATGCAGCTGCGTGAGATGTGATTCTTCTACATTTGTGGATATATACAGACGGTAAAGACGGAGTAATACAAATATTACTCAGGGCATATACAGTATATCGTCGTTGTCGGGTGGAAACCTCGTATCTCCAAGTTTCAAATGTGTATGTTCTTTCGCAAAGTAAAGCCCTGCATCATCGTGGCACAAAAGTAGTGAAAACAGCCGATCTACAAGCACACAACGCCTCGCACTGCTTTCACTAGTTTAAATCATTTTTTAAATGAAAAACAGTTTTGGACAATCATACAAGGTTTTCACCCGACAACGACGATATGTTCATTGAGATGGGACGGTAAAACGTTTTACTCAAGTGAAACTAGTTAAGTGAACATGGCAAACTGTACCTGAGAGGAGAAGGTGCTGGAGAGGAGTGAGGGCGAGATGGAGACGTCCCCCAGACGGGAGCTGGAGAGAGGGCAGGGGAAGGACACGCTCTGGAGGAGATGGTAACGCGCGGCCAACGCCTGAGAGAGAGGAAGAGGAAGAGGAGGGTTACTTGCGGGGTGATCAGAGAATCGTGGAGAGACACAAGAAAGAGAGATGAGGGATCATGGGAGAGAGAGAGGGAGAGCATGATGGTA
Organism: Nannobrachium achirus; assembly: GCF_963921795.1. Classification (NCBI taxonomy): domain Eukaryota; kingdom Metazoa; phylum Chordata; class Actinopteri; order Myctophiformes; family Myctophidae; genus Nannobrachium; species Nannobrachium achirus. The sequence continues at coordinate 61,825,295 of NC_137812.1, forward strand.
AGATCTAGTGAGAAAAAAAGAGAAGGCTAGGGACGCATGGGTGGAGAAATGGAGGAAGAGAGAGTGCATGTGTGTGCGCGCACACACACACATAGGGGTGGGAGACATTGGGAAATATTGAATTGGAAAGGATGGCAAATGAGGCAGAGGGAAGAAATTAATTGAGGGTGGAGAGAGAGAGACAGAAGGAGGAGAGATGGGGCACGGACGCAAGGGGATGAGACAAGAGAGGGAGGGAGGAAGGGATGAGAGGAAGGGGAGAATGGAGAAAGACAGAAAGCGAGTGAACGCCACGGAGACAAAGACGGGGGGGGACCATTAGTGGTGGAGCTTGGAGGGACGAGTTGGCACTCAACCACAGACGCTCATGAATTAAACAAATTACCGTTTGCTTTCTGTGTCAGTTCCCTCGCTCCCCTCATCCCCTCTACCCTTCCAAACAGTCCCTCCTTTTACCCTCGCCACATTGCCCAAAGATGGAGCGGGCCAGGCAAGCAAAGAAAAACGACAAAGGTCCTATTATTAAACAGCTTATGTTAATTATATTGTTGTTAGAGAGGCATAAATTAAACCCGGGACTGTAATTAATAGGGCAAGGACACTGCCCAAGAAGCAAGAACAAACACAACGGGAGCGCCAACACACGCGCGGTGCTCACGCGGGGGGAGAGAAACAAAGATTGGGTGCCAAATGAACACCGGGTGTCCTTGGGAAAACACACACAGGAACAGACACGAGACCACGATGCCAGCTCGCCTCTTAGAGATGCAATGAAACATTTATGGTAGAATCCCTGAGCTTCTTTACTGGGGAGAGTTTGAAGGTCTGTTGTAATGAGCACATTTCTGTAGTCTTTCCACGGCACAGGTCTCTCTAAAATCCCACTATAACAGGTAGGGGGAATGTGTTTGTCTATGCGTGTGTGCTTGTGTGTGTGTGTGTGTGTGTGTGTGTGTGTGTGTGTGTGTGTGCAGGTGGCAGCAGTGTGTTTTTTTCTTTTTTTTATAAAGGTCTGGTACCGTGTATTTAGGCCTAGAATTATTGAATGCTTTAACCAGTGAAAAATAGCAGATATACAAGCTCATAAAATAGCAGATATACAAGCTCATAGCGCGGCACCGAGTGCCGCGCTGCGAGCTTGCTCTGCTATTTTTGAAAAAGTTGTGAAAATGTGTGAAAATCTTTGAATATATGTATTTTCTAAGCGAACGTTTGTAACTCAAATTTTGCTTCTGGGGGGTCCCTGGAACTAAATATTTTGAGATGCGGGTCCGTGGCCAAATAAATATCAGTTTGGGGGTCCTTCACATGAAAAGGTTTGAGCACCACTGACATAGTAGTCTCTCAAGAACAAACTAACTGAGCTCCAGTTGAAGTGAAAAGGACCTTTTCGATGGCTGGTCAGATTGCTCACATAGGGTTTTGCAAACATAGGGTTTTTCCAAAAACCTTAGAAGGATTCAAAAGACACTTATTGGATTGGGTAAAAATTCTAATTTTCACAATTATTCAAAAATAGCAGATCTAAAAGCTTGCAGCGCGGCACTCGGTGCCGCGCTGTGAGCTTGTATATCTGCTATTTTTTAATTCAATTAAAAAATAGCAGATAAAGCATAAAATAATGATACACAATAATGTGTACCCGTTCTAAATGGGTTAAAGACCTTTTAGGATCAACATATCACCAGTTGGCAAGTTCTTAAATGGAGAGGAACATCTTCTCTTTTAAAAGGTCAAGAAGCGTTTCTATCATCATTGGTGACCTTGGATGGAGTCCAAGTGGAGTATAAATATTAAAGTGCATGTCAAGGTTACACTAGACATTATTAAAAATTAAAACAAATGCAAATAGCATAGTCAACTTAATTTTGTTATTTTTCACACATTTTTAATTTAGAATATTTTATTATTTTATTGAGTAATAATTTATCACCATTGTTTTTTTGTTTTTTTTTCAGTCAAAGCTTTATTATTTAGATTTTTGAACCAATCTCAAGTAAGCAGCTATTGCTGCACTTCTACAAGCTCACAATGCGCCGCAATGCGACGCGTTGTGAGCTTGTAGATCTGCCATTTCCACTATCAATGTTCTTTTTTATGTATAAAGTTGTCAAATATGTTTTGTCATTTCTTTGTATATTTAGGTTATGTGTCATATCTGCCATGTGCAACTTCAAAGCCTACAAGCCAAACAGAAATGTAATTGTCAACGACGAAAACACAATTAAATCGTTAATCGCAATTATTTGAGTGGCAAATAATCATCATGTCATAATGGTGACAGCCCTATCAAATTGCCTGCATGTGTCACAGTGTTGATTTCGTCGACTAAAACTATGACGAAAAATGTTTGTCGACTGCATTTTTTTCACTGACGAAAACGAAATAAAAAAGAAATAAAATTTAAGCTGTGATGACTAAAACTAAGACTAAATATATTGACAATTTCGTCAACAAAATAAAAACCACACTAAAACATTAGGGAGGGACTAGTGGAGAAGAGAGTCATTTTATGTTTGGGTGAAAATAGCCGATCTACAAGCTCACAACGTGTCGCGCTGCGACGCGTTGTGAGCTTGTAGATCTGCTATTTTCAGCACACAATCAAGTGTAAAATCAGTCATTACGATGCCATCAAGGCCTGCCAAAAAACATTTTAGACGACTAAATCAACTGTAGATTTAGTCGCTTAAAATCGTATGATATTTAGTCGACTAAAATTAGACAAACTAAAACTTTTCAGGTGACTAAATTATGACTAAAACTAAATTACATTTTATTCAAAAGACTATGACTAAAACTAAATCAAAATTTGCTGTCAAAAACAACACTGATGTGTCACAAATTCCAATCCGGCTTCAGGAAAGGACACAGCACAGAAACTGCACTTGTAAAAGTTATTAATGATCTTAGGGTGGCTGCTGACAACAAAGATGTGTCCGTTCTCCTACTGCTGGACCTAACGGCGGCTTTTGACACAATCGACCATACAATTCTAATACAACGTCTCGAACACTGGGTAGGACTGTCTGGGACTGCTCTGTCCTGGTTTTACTATTACCTAACAGGCAGAAGCTACTTTGTTAATCTAGCTGACTTTGAGTCAAACAAACACAAGATCTGCTCTGGTATTCCACAGGGCTCAATTCTTGGACCTTTATTATTCTCCCTCTATATACTGCCGCTGGGAGAACTTATTTCCGCTCACGGTGTGAATTTCCATTTCTATGCTGATGACACCCAGTTGTACCTTTCGGTGGCTCCGGATGACCCCTGTGCTCTAGACCCATTGCTGACGTGCGTGTCTAGCATAAAATGCTGGATGAGTGAGAACTTTCTCAAGCTAAATGAGGACAAGACAGAAGTTCTCATAATTGGTTCTACTGCCCAAAGAGAATCAATAATAAGTAGACTTGGTAACCTGGCTAAAGAAAGTAACACCTCTGTAAAGAACCTGGGGGTGATCATTGATGCTGAATTAAATTTTAATACACACATTAATCATGTCACGAAGATTGCCTTCTTTCACCTTAGAAATATTGCACGAATTAGAGCTTATCTGTCGCTGAACGATGCAAAAACGCTGATCCACGCTTTCGTTTTCTCTCGGCTGGATTACTGCAACGCACTTCTCTCTGGTCTGCCAAAGAAAACAACTGACAGACTACAACTTGTTCAAAATGCGGCAGCCAGAGTTTTAACTAAAACTAAGATAAGAGAACATATTACTCCAGTCTTAGCGTCGCTACACTGGCTCCCGGTTGTTTTTAGGATTGATTTTAAAATACTTTTACTTGTTTATAAAGCTCTAAATGGTCTGGCACCTTCGTACCTCTATGACTGCCTGCATAGATATGTTCCAACCCGCCCACTCAGGTCCTCTAGTGCAGACCTACTTGAGGCGCCAACAATGAAATATAAAAAATATGGTGAAGCAGCTTTCTGCTTCTACGGACCGACAGCTTGGAATAAACTCCCACTACACCTAAGACAGGCAGCCTCTGTGGATAGCTTTAAAGCACAGCTCAAGACCTATTTCTTTACTCTTGCTTTTAGCTAAATTTTTAAATCCCTGTGCTGCTAATTGACGTCCGCACTGTTCTGAAATTGTTATTTCTCTGCTTAATTGTAATAATTTTAATTATTTCTTTTTATTCTGTATTTTTTATTTTATTTTACTGTTTCTATGTTAAGCACTTGTGCTTCATTTTCTGCTCTGTAAAGCGCTTTGAGCTGCATTTCATGTCATGAAAGGTGCTATACAAATAAAGTTTTATTATTATTATTATCAGTACATCTCACCTGTAGCAGCTCTTGCTGTGTCCTCTGGTCCTCCTGCAGGGTTGGGTGGTCCGCTTGGAGCTGCTGCTGCTCGTCCTCTTGACCGCTGTGGCCTAGGGACGGGACCATAATCGCTATTATCCTTTATCACGATAAAAAACACTCACGATCATCATATCGTGGCGATTTAAATTTATCTTGAAATTGTCCTCCGTCATGCACTGGGATCAATCCACCTTTTATTTGCTGCATATCCGGTAACATTTAACCCATTTAGGCCTAGAATTATTGAATGTTTTAACCAGTGAAAAATAGCAGATATACAAGCTCACAGCGTGCTGCGAGCTTGTAGATCTGCTATTTTTTGAAAAGGTCATGAAAATGTGTGCAAATCTTTCAATATATGTATTTTCAAAGCGAACGTTTGTAACTCACATTTTGCTTCTGGGTGGGCCCTGGAACTAGATATTTTGAGATGCGGGTCCGTGGCCAAATAAATATAATTTTGGGGGTCCTTCACATGAAAAGGTTTGAGAACCACTGACATAGTAGTCTCTCAAGAACAGACTAACTGAGCTCCATTTAAGTGAAAAGGACCTTTTCTTTGACGATGGCTAGCCAGATTGCTGACATAGAAACTCTTGATATTCAAAAAACCTTAGGATTCAAAAGACACTTACAGAATCGGGCGTTAGTTTATGCAGGACATGGGAGTCAAGTCGCTGCTCAGCTGTAGTCAGATGTCAGTCAGCTCTGTTCTTATACCTCATTAACATATCTGCTGGTCATTATGTCACATGACTCCAATCAAAGCTCTCAATCAGTAGGGAAGGCTCCTTTAAATAGAGCTTGCTTTCTCTACCAATGCTTGGTTCCGAGCTTCGGAATCATTTGCTGCTTGCTGCCTCCTCCACCCCAGCCTCCACCTTTGCACGATCAGTCTGGCTAAGCTCAAATACTTGTGATTGTCTGATTAAGTTACATGTCAATGTGGTTAAACTCAAATACTGTGATTTTGACTAAGTTCATGTCATGTTGTTAAGCTCAATACTGTGATTTTTTTCTTTTTACTATGTTACATGTCAAGGTTAACCTCAAATACTGTGATTTTGACTAAGTTACACGTCAATGTATTGCTATTATTCTGCTATTGTATCCCTATGGGGGGTATTGCTGCGTTCCCTGATTTTGCTTAGCATGCTCAGAAAAGCGTGCACAAAATTTCAGGGAGCATCTCCTATCGCGGAGCCTGTAAAACGCCAAGATTAACTGTATTCCATTTATGCAATAAATGGTTAAATCTTCTTATTGTGTATTCCATTTTGCAATAAATGGTTAAATGACTTGACGTGAATGTTCCTGACTAAAAAATAGCAGATCTACAGGCTCACAGCGCGGTACTCGGTGCTGTGAGCCTGTATATCTGCTATTTTTCAATAGTTAAAGCATAAAATAATGATACACAATAATGTGTACCTGTTCTAAATGGGTTTTAAACCCTCTATAATTGGTAAAACGGACCTGGAAATAACATACTTGACGTTCACTCTCGACCAAATCTCTTTGCTCAAAAATAGCCGAACTAGAAGCTCACAACACGTTGTGACAATGTGTTGCTCAGAGTCAGCAAATAAAATGTAATAATAGTAAACCAAGGCAAAAAAAAGTTTGGATGTGCTATGGTTGAGGACAATCATTTATTTTGTGATTTATACATAGATCATGTAGTCTGCAAACCAGCAGATGAGAGTATGCCGTTTGAGAATCCCTTTGTACTAGGGCATTCACGAATAGTGATTTTTAGTATTCGAATTATTCAACCTCAAAGTATTCAAATATTCGACAGGACTGTCAAATATTAATTAAGCAAGAGGCGAACATTGTGAAAATAGAGGATCTACATGCTCACAACGCCTCGCAACAAGATCTGCTATTTTCACAATATTTATCTGTGGAACTGAGTCACATTAAATGTAATACCTACAATTCCAAGTGCTTGTCAGGGTGAGGGTCCCCAGTTCAAATATGTTTATTTTGGGGGTCACAGCCTAAAAAGGTTTGAGAACCCCTGGTATAGAGCATTAACAAATTCATCCACCAGGGGCATTGACAACTCATTCTTATGACTACCTATCTAGCCAAGCTTTATAAACTACCGGTATATATTTTTTAAAGAGAAAACTAAAATAAATAAGCGAATATTCGACTTCGGTGAACAACGTCGAATAGTGACTTTGATATTTGAATATTCGAATAGTTGGTGAATGCCCTACTTTGTACATCTTTCCCAATGATTGAAAAACGGCAGCCTCTTGTGATTCATCAACAGCAGTAGTTTTCAATATTACAAATGACATTATTCTGCATTTTATCCGCTTTATTGTCATGGTCCTACCTTTGAGTATTCTGGAGTGAGGTCTTGCTCCTCTGCTTCCATCTCTACTAGGTCTGTCCTCACTTCCCTCTGTCACGTGCATGAGGAGCCTCCGTTTGGCCTTGGATATCCCTCCGTGACCTCCCCCTCCGCTGTCTGGGGTCAAGTTCTTCCCCTGGAGATTGTGACGTTTCGATGGCGAGTCGGATCCAGACCCCAGCTGCAACCAGAGCCCGGAGGGTGTGTCCACATCGTATGACCGGTTGAGGGACGAGGAGTGAGAGGATTCCTCCCCCTCTCCCATCGTCTCTCTTCTCCTTTCCATTTGCTGGTTGCTGGTGTCCAACAGCACCGAGCCTGCATGTGGGGCCGTCACAATTATTACATAATCGTCTAATCGCAATTATTTGACATAATTGCAAATATTTTGTTATAATCGTGAATGTTGAGAAATGTTCATACATTTACAAACATTTTCAGAAATAGTGGAAATAGCCGATCTACAAGCTCACAACGCGTCGCGACGCGTTGTGAGCTTGTAGATCCGCTATTTCCACTATCAATGTTGTTTTTTAAGTAGAAAGTTGTCAAATATGTCAGTAATTTTGTTGTATATTTAGGTTATGTGTCATATCTGCCATTTGCAACTTCAAAGCCTAAAAGCCGAACAGAAATGTAATTTTCAACGACAAAAACGCAATTAAATCGTTAATCGCAATTATTTGAGTGACAATTGAGTACCTGAGACGAATAACAGTATTAGTCCATAATTGATTTTCTTTTTAATATATATATTTTTGAATTTACCAGACTATAAACCACAAACTAGTCATTTTTATTCTGTTAAATTGTTAATGCAATCCCCCCTCATTGTTTAATTGTAGGTTTTAATGTTATCTGCTCCCTTTGTCTGCTGAATATTGCTTGTACGGACTTAGACTGTTGTTCCACAAACTGCTGGAGATATACTGTTTTTCCACTTTCCATAAGTATTATGTCTTATAATTCCCAATATATATGTTAAGTAAAAAAATCTAACTCAACAAAATGAGGGGGGAGTAAATTAAGACTTTAAGAAATTAAAAAACTAGTTTGTGGTTTACAGTTTGGTAAATCAAAAAAATGTCTTTATCCAAAATTTTAAAATACGGACTTAAAGGAGTAGTTCACCCCCAAAATGACTTTTTGAGCGGTGGTTACACCGTCTCCTATACGTGGCCGTGTGTATGCGCGTGCGTGTGTGCGTGTGTGTCTGTCTGTATGTAGCCTGCAGGCCTGCAGTACCTTTTATGACCACACATGTTAAGGGAGGGGCGCTGTTGTTCAGGCCAGGCCAGACACACACACACACACACACACACACACACACACACACACACACACACACACACACACACACACACAACACAAACACAAACACAAACACACACACACACACACACACACACACACACACACAGTGGGGAAGGGGGGAGGGGGGGTGGTTGGTGGGTAAACCACCGCTCAGTTCACACGGGTGTGATTTTTTTCTATTGATTAGTAACGCCATGGAGACTTGAGTTCAATAATATTTTTGGGTTTTTGTCACATTCCTAAGACAAAAATGTGATAACAATAAATGTACCCCCATTGATTCCGGATGGTGACCCGTTTCGAAACGGGTCACCATATTCGTCTCAGGTACTCAATTAATCGTCATGTAAAATGTCATATCGTGACAGCCCTACCTGTATGTGAAACCTTGAAGTCAGAAGGCACCTTTCGGAACACATCGGGAACATGCATCATCTGTGCCACTGAGGTGATACATGGCTGCTGTTTTTTGAAGGTCTCATGCTTTCTAAAACTGACGACGCTACGGTCGGTAGCTAGCGGTACTCTATCAGACAACTGGACCCTACAGGGGCTCAGGACAGATGCAGTTTCTTCTCCTCTACCTGCTGTCCCCTTGACTTCCAGTTTCTGTGTAGCTGAGATCTTCATTAGCTTCACCCCTCCCACACTGGGTCTTGATTCAGGCTCCATATCTTTTAATGGTCTTCTTTGCCACTCCCCATCCCTCTCCTCCTGACAGTTTCTGTCATAATCACCTCGTCCAACCCAAACAAGTTGGCCTTTGGTAATGTTCTCAGTGTCATCGATGTCTTTACCAGGGAAGTGACCCAGAAGGTTGACATTTTTAATCTGGCAGCCATTCTCCATGTTCTCTGTAAGCGTAGCCTCCAGATCTGTGATGAGCAGTTTGAGGCTGGAGAGATTCAACTCCAGCTGATCTATCTCTGAGCTCCTCCTGGATGACAACATCCGTTCTACGTCGCCGTCCTCTGCTAAACGCACAGCGGGAGAAATTGGTGGTGCGTCAGTGTTTTCCTGTCCCAAAATTACTTTCGGCTCAGTATCATCGTTCACGTTCTGGCTTGTGGTGCCCGTGGGTTTGGTCTTTGGAACGGTGGTTTCATCAATCACTCCTTCAGCTTGAGCTTTACTCTTGCAGCGAACTGGACTCATACAGAACTGAAGGATGGGGACAGTCTGAAACCTTCCCGCACCATTACCAGTAGATGTGCTGCAGATGCTGCTCTGCTCCCCGGTCAAATAAAATGCCTGCTGGCATGGAGAGTTATTGGCGGCATTGACATGTTGTTCTGTTCTGACCTCTGGTGTGCAGTGGAGCTGGGCGTTTCCAGAGGCCTCATCTTCCTGGGCTCCGCTCAATACCTCTGTGTCTTCAACTCCAATCAAGTGCACGTCGTCTAATTTAAACGTTGCTCGTAATTCCTGAGACTCTGTTGCATTGATGACCTCTGCTTTGCCTTCTGGTGAGGTTTTTAATGATGGGGAAACACAGACTTGGTTTACTTTATTCCAACCCTTCTCTCTTATTTTCCTTCCCTCTGTGGCCGTTGCTCCTTGGTGGGGGAACTCGTCGTTCTCCTTATCCGAGAGGCTCTCTCTCTCCTCGACTTTTCTCAAGTGTTGTTGAGATCTCTCCTGAATTTTGGCATTCTTGGCCTGGTTTTTTAGCATCCGCTGGCTCCGCCGATACTCCTGAGATCTCTTCAGGAGGACCTGGAGGCTCGGATGGCAGGGTTCCCCCGGAGGGTTTGTGTTTGCTTTATTGACCTGGTCATCCTGAGGTTTCATTTCCATTTGTTGAACCTGAGGTTGATTTGCAGTTGGAGAGCAGTGAGTGGCTGATGTCTCTGAAGATTCCGGACTGTCTAAAGGACAGCTTGTTGTTTTTACTGAAGTGACTGGGCATTCATCTCCATCCTTGTTTTTGTCTTTCGGGGGGAAATGAGCAACGTCCTTTGACTCTGAACTTCCTATTGGAGTGCTGTTGGACTCTCTTGTTGGAGGACTTCGTACTTCATCGCCGTGTGAGGATGCACATTCTGCTGAGTGAGCATGTGTGATAGAATCGTGAAAAGGTGACATGCTGCAAACGTCCGTTGGCAAATAATGATCATAGACGGAGGATAGCTCTGCACACCTCTCTAATTCTTCTCCGTCTATGGGTGGGTGGCTGATTATATCTGGCATTTTGGTGACTGTGTTTGAAGTGTTGTGAAGAAAGAATCCATTGGCTGCCTCCTCACTACTGATCCCGGGGCTCTCTCCCCTTCTCTCGATTCCACCAGAATGGTTGGCAGTACCTCCTACATTCACATACGTCACATACCCTGAAGACATTGATTGATGGCTTATATCAATAATGGGTTCTGCGGCTGATTGTGACGCCAGTTTATTTTCATCGTGATCAACGGAACACTCTTCCTGGTAATGTTGATGTGGTGTGAGGTGATGTGTGGGAAAGGCACTACATAAGGATGATGCCACAGGAATAACGTGGACACCGTCCATGGCGTCACATGTCAGGCCAGATGTTGGCAAGGACGTCAAACTGTCATTGGCCTCTGTGACGTCGTCACTCTGAGGCACTGACACATTGGTGTTGATGTGGGAATGTGAAGATTGTGATGTGATGAGGCCCTCTTCTTTATGAAAGAACTGCTCCGGTGTAGGTGCATTCCGCAGTGGCAGCGCCTAGAAGGAAATGATAACAATTAGGGCTGTCACGATTATGACATTTTACGTGACGATTAATTGTCACTCAAATAATTGCGATAAACGATTTAATTGTGTTTTTGTCATTGACAATTACATTTCTGTATGGCTTGTAAGGCTTTGAAGTTGCACATGGTAGATATGACACATAACCTAAATATACAAAGAAATTACTGACACGTTTATACACACAACTTTATACCTAAAAAAATAACATCTATAGTGGAAACGCGATGCGACGCGTTGTGAGCTTGTAGATCTGCTATTTCCAATACTTTGGAAAATGTATTTGAATATATGAAAAATGTTTCAACATGGACACGATTATGACAAAATAATTGTGATTATGTCAAATAATTGTGATCATGTCAAATAATTGTGATTATGTCAAATAATTGCGATTAGACGATTATGTAATAATTATGAGAGGCCTAATAACAATACAGATCAATCTCAGAAAATTAGAATATTTTGTAAAAGTAAATATTCTTTAAACATTCATATATTTCTTGAAACTTTCATATATTCTAGATACATTGCTTTCAGTGGATTGTTCCAAACCTTTTTTTTTTTTTTTTATCTTGAATTTCTATGGCATACAGCTCATGAATATCAAAGGTTCATATTTCAAAATATTACAATATTACACGAGACCACTCGAAACAAGGATTTATATTAGATAAAAGTCAGAGTTGCTTGAAGTCCAGTGGGAAGTTTCTGAAGTCAGTTATGATTTGGGGTGCTATGGCATCTGCAATGCTTTTTTTTTACAAAATATTCTAATTTTGTGAGATTGATCCGTATGTTAACGTGAAAGAGATTGTGTAACTTCATGAAACTATAATAATGCTGAAAAATCATTATCATATGTCTTTGTTTTTGTATGGGAAATGTTCAGCTTTTCTCTGGTAAAACCGCTCGTGTTCAAACTTTGTCATCAATAATATGACATCATAGACTGGCCTCCAATTACTATAGAAGTATACAGAAGCTCTGTATCGTTTCCGATAGTCAGTCACAGTCACTCATATTTGATACAGTCTGTTTCTGCGAAAATGTAACTAATTTGGCAGCAGTAACATTAGAGTTCTCTTGCCGTTCGTTGATGCTTCATATCCATGCGTCAAACCGGCAGGATCATTTGTTTATTTTTGGAACACAGTTCTATTTGACATGATATAAAAAAAAGTCTATGGGAATTCTGAAAGGAAAAAAAAAAAAAAAAAAAAAAGAAAAACAGCCAGGTAGGATCATGTGTAAATTACGTCAGACTTCGGTGCTCTATGATAATGGAAACAGCACTAAGTACTTTGCCAATGTGTACAAAGGGTATTTCTTAACTGAGGAGCGTGTGTACCCAACGGGCATCGCCAGACTACCTACGGTAGACATAATATATGATGGTTAGCCTTGAGCGCAGATGAAAAGTCATGACGGACATTACCTGAACACTGTGTAGAATGCTTTCTGCATAGGTCACCCTCGCGTGAGCTCTTGATTGTCTCTGGTCAGTGGTCCTTTTTTGTAATGCCTCTCTGATTGTGTGCACCTCCTCCCTCTGTTGCTCTGACAGCTATGAAGGTAACAGATGATGTTAAGATTATTAGTTTGATGCATGCTTCACACTTTCTACAACTATGTTCAGTACATTTATGCACATCAAACAGGGTCTATTTGCGACCGTAGGTCGCAGTTAACTATGGAAACCGGCACATCTTGTCCACGTATCTCTGTCTGTCTGTCACGCCTGACACTGTGGTTCCCCAGACACATCACTGTGGCATCACAGGGTCAGAGCAGGGATAACGCCTGATACTGTGGTTCCCCTGACACATCACTGTGACAGGGATCTCCATGTATGGGTATAAAATGTATTGTATGTTATGCCCAACCCATATATGGAGATCCCTGATGTCATTAATATTAAGCCCATATCTAACAGGACTTCATATGGGAATGCCCATATATGGAGGAAGACAGCCCATATACGTGTGGCTGGTTCAGACAGGGATCTCCATGTATGGGCATGAAAGGGATTGTATGTATGATGTCAGATGTGATAGAAGTCATAGGATTTTCACATAACGAATAACTGAGTAAGCATGTTTGGAGTATCACAGCATATCTCCATTTACAGTGCATGGATCTCCATATATGGGTAACCGGTCCGATATACATCACTGGACAGACGGCCAAGACATGGCACGACCTCGCCCTGAGGCGTCTTACTAGTTCTATTGAACTTAGAACCAACTGTGACTGATGGTGTTCAAGACTGATGTTGGAAAATGGACACACACACAGGAATAAAGCTAATGGTATGAGAGTGCTCATACCATTATTGGTCGTAAACATACAGTTATTATGAACTAGAAACCAAACACTAATTATGAATTAGCTTTCATACCAAAGGTGGAAGGATGTGTTGACCATAGAAGCTGATAAGAGAAGAGGACGGACGACAGGAACCTCTCACAGGTCTTCTTGATGGTCTGTTCTCCTCACATTGTCTCAGTTGTGAGAGATGGTGCTGTACAAAATCTTCATAATCCTCCATTGTGGCAGGGCGACCTGTTTTCACCCATGTTTTCACAAGATAAAACAGTTTTTATGCTTTACTACAGTGGTTTTCAACCTTTTTCATATCAAGGTCCATTATTAATTTGGTATTTGAGCCACGGACCACCATTTGATGAGATTTAACCTCTCAGACCCAAAACTTTAAGATTTTGTCCACAATTCCATATTGTACTGATGTGATAGTCTACCATAGGCATGGGAGAGATGACAGGCAAACATTCAGTCAAAGTAACAACTCTTCTACATTCTCTAACAATAATTTAAGGTCCATTTACACTTTCAAGAGTTAAAAGATATATAAGTGTCCATTTGGTTACCAATTAGCAACTCTCCATCATTTAGCTGGGGACCACCTGGAACCCCCTCAAGGACCACTGGTTCAAAACCACTGTTTTACTGAAATGATTTCAACTGATATAATATCCAATATAAAACTCTTGTGTTTAGTTGTTATTAGCTAGCCAGCTAGCTAATAACTAAATACAACAGTTTTATATTGGCTAGCCTAGCCAGCTAGCTAACACAACAAGCCACAACAAAGCTAAAGTGAGCGCTCATAAAACTACTTGCACCGGGAAAACAACACATTCAAGAATGATTTAGATCTGCCTGGTCAACATCCTAGCATAATATGGTCTAATTTAAGAGATTATAACTATTACATTACCGACACAGTGCGTCTGCCGCCAATGTTTACAAATGTAACCGCCTGGCTTGGCTTCCTAGAGCAACGACAGTTAGCAGTAGCAGCCAGTCTACATCCCATAGGCTGGATGGACGGTCACTCAAGCTGCCATTGGCCAGGCATTGGCTAGTTCGCTGTGTGACCACACCCATGGAGGCTGGTAACCGTGGCAACCCCAACGCTGCAAACCCTACTACTGTATTCATATCCTATAAAACAAACTAGAAAAAAGCCCCCTGCGGGGGCCTGGCCCCTTTCCTATGTGAAAGTCCCCTGTACCCAGAGATGGATACAGTCCAGTGGGCAGCTAAGCAATACAAATTTAGGATAGCTCAACATTAAATATGAAGTTTTTTCCAAAATGCAAAATAGTGTAAATGGCAATCCATCCATCCATCCACATCCATCCATCCATCCATCCATCCACATCCATCCATCCATCCATCCATCCATCCATCCATCCATCCATGCATCCATCCATCCATCCATCCATCCATCCATCCACATCCATCCATCCATCCATGCATCCATCCATGCATCCATCCACATCCATCCATCCATCCATCCATCCATCCACATCCATCCATCCATCCATCCATCCATTCATCCACATCCACATCCACATCCACATCCACATCCATCCATCCATCCACATCCATCCATCCATCCATCCACATCCATCCATCCATCCATCCATCCATCCACATCCATCCATCCATCCACATCCATCCATCCACATCCATCCATGCATCCATCCATCCATCCATCCATCCATCCATCCATCCATCCATCCATCCATCCATCCATCCACATCCATCCATGCATCAATCCATCCATCCATCCACATCCATCCATCCATCCATCCATCCATCCATCCATCCATCCATCCATCCATGCATCCATCCATCCATCCATCCATCCACATCCATCCATCCATCCATCCACATCCATCCATCCATCCACATCCATCCATCATCCATCCATCCACATCCATCCATCCTCTACTGTACCTTACCGTACCTTACTGTACTGTACTATACTTTAATCTACTGTACTTTACCTTACTGTACTGTACTTTGCTGTACTCTACTGTACCTTTTCTGTGTTCTATATCTATGAATTCTATGTGTTCTCGAACTATGAATTCTGTGTTCTAGATCTATGTTTTTGATTCTTGTTCTAGATCCCCCCCCCCCCCTCTCTCTCTCTCTCTCTCTCTCTCTCTCTCTCTCTCTCTCTCTCTCTGTGTGTGTGTGTGTGTGTGTGTGTGTGTGCATCTGACCCCCCCCCCCCCTTCCCTCTTGTAACCTGAGACCTGGTGATGATAATGACACTTCGCTCCCAACTATGGATTGCGCAATATTCCGCCTACAGGCCAAAATGTGGGGAAAAATTGTAAACATTTTGGGATTATGAGAAGTAGAGACACATCTGAAGGTGATAAAGTTGATGTTGGGCAAGGTACATGCGTTATTGATTTTTGTATTATGTTTTTTAGACAATTGAACAACTGCTGAACGTGGAGTTACAGATGGAAACACACTCATTTTTTTGGGGCGATTCTGATTATGTAGTGGGATATATTCTGCCTCACTGCCTGCTGTGAAAAAAAACAGTGTATTTTATACAGTTATTGTCAAGATATAACACATTTTATGTTCTTAACTGAATCTTCAATTATTTATTTATTTTCCTCTAATAGATGAAAAGTATCCACTGTAACAGGTCTTGAATTTCATCATTTTAGGCCTTTGGGGTTGTCCATTTTTTGAGGGCACAAAGGCCAAATGCCAGGGCAGGAAGGCCATTAGAATATCTGCCATGAAATAAATAAATAAATGGGTATTTTGTATTTACAATCTGATGCTCAGCCCTGCACAAATCAAAGATACTGGATTGGTTTAAAAATGGGGACTCAACAAAACACTGGTGTCTACATAACAAGACAGAGAAAGTGGTACAGTCAGCGGGGGCATTAAAGGAGTAGCTCACCCCCAAAATGACGTCTTTTCTATTGTTTACTCATATATATATATATATATATATATATATATATATATAAGGCATACAATATATATATATATATATATATATATATATATTGTATGCCTTACACCTAACAACTCTGAAATGTCTCTGTTAGATGTAAGAGGGCCTTTACGTGTGTGTGTGTGTATGTGTGTGTGTGTGTGTGTGTGTGTGTGTGTGTGTGTGTGTGTGTGTGTGTGTGTGTGTGTGTGTGTGTGTGTGTGTGTGTGTGTGTAGTGTACACATTTTTACAGTCTATGGGTTGGTTCCCTTGACACATATAACTGTGACATCACAGGTGATGATATCACAGGTGACATATCACCTACTGTATGTAAAAGTCCATATATGGGTAGGCCTATTCCCCACAGTCCCTTTTATGTCCATATATGAAGATCCCTGATGTCATCGATGTATATCACTGGCCAGATGGCCAAGCCATGGCCCATATCTGTGTGGCTGGTTCAGATAGGGATCTCCATGTATGGGCATAAAGGATATTGTATGTTGTGATGTCATGGGAACCACTCTAACAGAATCCCTTTATGCCCATAGGACTATATGGAGATCCCTGATGTCATCAATATTAAGCCCATAGCTAACAGGACTTCATTGATTGATTAAAGACTTTATTAGAAGTTTGCATAGGAAAAGGTACAGTTTCATGACGGTACAGTTCACTGGTACAAGGTCTACTAAAAGGAGATCCATGAAAAGACTAAGCTTATTTCCACTGGAAACCATTGAAGTATCTCATATGCCCATACATGGAGGAAGACAGCCCGTGTCTGTGCGGCTGGTTCAGACAGGGATCTCCATGTATGGGCATAAAAGGGATGTACTATATACAGTACATAGATCTCCATATATGGGTAACTGGTCCGATATACATCACTGGCCAAATGGCCAAGAATTGGTACGGGCGAGGTCGCATGTCGCACTAAGGCATCTTACTAGTCCACAGAAAAAATGTCATTGTGGGGGACGGGTGAACTACTCCATTAATGCCACTGTGGCCTCAGGGCATGCCATTTTTTGGAGGATCACAAGGCCAAACTGAGGGGCAACGACAGCCATGGCCACCCTGAAATTCCTACCCTGCACTTTAATAATAATGTTGTTGTTGTTATTAAAAAAATAATAATCTTAGGCTCACCTAGAAGGTAATTCAAACAGGTATACTTTAGACTAGGATTTTAATCAATACCATTTAAAACATCAATGATAGAGGCAACATTATTAAATAAAATGTAAATAAATGTAAAAAGTAAATAAGTAATATATTGTAAACACCAGTTTCTTCTGAGCAAATTGTGATAAATAACATATAAAAGTCTCCTTGGAGTTTTACAAGTTCTGTGTTTATGTCAAGATGCCATACAATTTAACAGTAACATACAGTATTAAACACGTTTACTGATCTATTAATCATAATGTTGTCCTTAAGTTTAACATGTTGATTAATTGGCTCAGCAGTCAGCACCTTATATCCAATGTAAACAACTGCATTAAACATTCAGTTATTTATTGCACTAAAGAGTACAGAACTACAGCTCCGTTTTAAAACAGGTTTATTGGTCATATACAAAATAAAGTAAGCTGTTTATCAACAAACATACAGTATATACAATACATCAATAAATTAAAATATGTGCCAGACTTGGTGATGAAACAGTTAATCATACGATTACCAACATTGTCATCACGTATCTACAAATTGCAAAAGAAAAAAAAAAGTACAATAATTTAGTTGATGATAAATACTTACAAAGACTGTCACATTTTCAGTATTTTTTTCCCATAGAAAGTACTGTGGTAGAATAATTTATTACACCCCATACAGAAATATTACAAAACACAGAATTTTCTATTACAAGGTCATTTTTGAATATGCCATATCCACACAAACTCACTACTTCTCTATAGCTTTTTAACTGACCATTAACAGTATACTTTAGAAACACAAAAATATCCAACTTTCCATTAGCAACCTAATCACATGCTCACCATTAGATGCCACATGTGGTTTGGTGGGTGGGGGTGGGATAACAGAAACAGAAAGAGAGTGAATTGAGTATTTACCAAAATAAATTAAAAGAATAAAAAGCTGAATGAAAAATTATGAAAGGAGACCCAAATGCTGGGTAATATCTTCCATTACAGATTCTGTGTGTGTGTGTGTGTGTGTGTGTGTGTGTGTGTGTGTGTGTGTGTGTGTGTGTGTGTGTGTGTGTGTGTGTGTGTGTGTGTGTGTGTGAGAGAGAGAGAGAGAGAGAGAGAGAGAGAGAGAGAGAGAGAGAGAGAGAGAGAGAGAAGAAGAAGGGAGATAAATAAACATTGTTATTGATGAACACACCAAACAAAAACGATCAAAGCAACTCTCGGTTCATTTACTTCCATTGATCGTCATCAGAGATGGGTGAAAGGGCTTTTAGAATCTGGTGGCGTGATACACTCGACAGAAAAACAAGTCAATGACTACAAGCTCATTGGCCAAGCTTCAAGATAAGGAGTCAATGATTTGCGTTTTCTAGAATAAGCAGACATTTTTGGGGAAGGGCAAGGTAATCGAAAAGTTAACACCATTCCCCATACGTGGACTTTTGTGTAAAGAGCGTAGATACGGTGAGTGGGAAACTGCTTAAAATCTATCGGGCATGTCTTAACCTCTCCTTCAAGCTACTGTAAATCATTTCTGAACAGCTTTGCGGTTTACAAGTTGCCAAAAGGGGTTTATGAAGAAAATAGCTTTTCACACTGAGGGCATGAGTGGGAAATCTATTACGATATCCTATGTAGTCATGAGTAAGTGTACAGACTAACAAATTAGGCCAGTTTTTCCAATACGCATCTCAACAAGGAAAGGCTCTCAAGACTCCATCCACTCCAGATAAACATAAATGCCACTGATTGACCACTTCAGTCAGTTGACCACTTCGACTAAGAGAAAATAACAAAGACACTTCTGTGACCATTCACCTCCTGTGGACACGACAGTGAGAGAAAGCAGGCATTTAATGGATATAGCACCTATCACACACTGAATTCTGTCTACACAATGGAGGAATCAGGAGTGACACCCATTCCATCACATGCCGGAATACACCATGTTAGTAAATCTGAGCATGGAAGAGCAAAACCATGGGAATCTGACCGTTGACTGAGAGTCAAAAGCTAGATTGCATCCGATCTTCTTCCCAATTCAAAATGGAGGATTAAAAAGAAGTACAGTATTATTTAGTCTCTCCGTATACCAATCCAACCCTATTTGTAACACTAGAAAACGTAAGGGAAGTCCCTCCACATGTTATGCCACATTTAAAGGCAGAGATAAACTGACGTTGGCATTTGATAACCAAAGATAAATAGATAAACACTCTGTATAAAAAGCTCTTGACCTCGTCACTTCTCACTGTACCTGCAGTTATAATGATGACGACAACTTCAGACAACATCTATAGCGTCACTTCTCCTGTATGGAGTACAGGTGTTCTAACGTTGGCCCCTTCAGGGGCCCTACACAGTTTGCATAATTAGAGGCGTCCATTTAACCACACTGACACACATTGTATAATTCACTCACTAGTCATCCTCTCGAGACTACAGGGGGCAGGTAATAGCCAGGGACCCACAAGCCCAGAATGCATGGGAGATGACCTGTGATGTCATGCCGTACTTTTTATTTCTGTTTTATCTATTAGTTTGGTCATTAAGGTCCACAGAATGAGAGGCCTGCTCTGCCGGGAACATTGCAAAAAAAAGTTATGGCCATTTGTATATTCACTGTCCCATTGACTCCACTATGCAGGAAAAGAAAAAATATTAAAAAAAGAAAATAATCTGCTTTAAGTAGCATGTGAGGGGTCAAACTAGGGGTTCTTCATGATTCTGAATCCATTGCAAGCATTTGTTTTGCATGAAAAACATTCCTAGGGCAAAATTTAGTCCCCCCAAAACTGTGAAAAGTGACGATTTTTTGATGACTCATCACTTTTCACAATTTTGGGGCGCCGAAATTTTGCCCAAGGAATGTTTTTCATGCAAAGAAAATGCTTGCAATGGATTCAGCATCTTGAAGAACCCCTGGTTTGACCCATCACATGCTACTTAAAGAAGATGTTTCTTTTTTTAAATATTTTTCTTTTCCTGCATAGTGGAGTCAATGGGACAGTGAATATACAAAATGACCATAACTTTTTTTCGCGATGTTTCCGGCAGAGCAGGCCTCTCATTCTGTGGAACTTAATGACCAAACTAATAGATAAAACAGAAATAAAAAGTACGGCATGACAACAACTGACTATATAAAAAAAAGGAAAACCACAGTCTCAAACTAAGCAGTAACATCGGTACAACAAGACAGTGGCACATCAGCCTTTGACAAGCACGTCAATGTTTTATGTTTGTGTTGTCTTTCCAAAGCCAAGGGTTTATTCCTTTCTTTTTTCCCCATTTTTCATCAGCTGACCCCACATACCACAGAACATGCCAGTCAAAAGATGGAAAACTCCCATCAGAACAATTTCACAGACCACCAATCAGAGAGAGAAAAGCATTCTGTTCAACCAAGGGGAGAAATGGGGAGAAAAAAAGAGAGAAGAAAATATATAAATAAAACAGAACACACACAAACAGTGTGTTTATGTATGTACATTGTGCGTGGTGCCATTGCATTTCCACACAGCTAAATGCCAGGTGAGTGTATTGAGAAAAGGTTTGTATCAGACATTTTCACTTGACATTTGTAGCTCTCTAGTTTCATGCTTGATTGGACCTGCAAATGCTTATCACTTATCAGTATACAGGCTTGTGGTGTATTACCCCCCTCCTTACCCCCCCACCTCCATTCGTCCCTGCTTTTGTCCCTGCTACCTGGAGGAGTTTGATGCCGTTATGAGGTACAAATTAAGAAATACACCCTACTGTTTTCAATAACTGCACAGCAGTAGGCTGACAAACCACACATTTCCTATCAACAGAAAGTAGCAGCACCAGTCAAATTTGGGAAGCTGAGTACCGTTTGTTTTTTATCTTTGTTTGATTCTATTACAACGAACCATTCTTTTCTAAAGTCACACTCCCCTTATAGGTCGCTCGTTCTATGACTGATGAACCAGCCTTTGCTTCTTCTATTTTATAAAAACAGCACAGACAGTTACAAAACTGTTTCATTTTCCTGTCATTTACGGAACAGTACAAAAGCAAATAAATAAAAACAAATACGACCAGCATTAAATATAGTACATAGCAATAGAAAACGTACACAGACAAAAACGAAACGATATCTAAAACACACAGCACAAAAATAACTTAGTGGAAGAGCAGGAGTGATGCCGCCATAGAGGCCATATGTGTGGGTATCCTTCCACCCAGCTACAAAACCCTGCACAATAGTTTACCTGAACTCACAAGATCCTCAGGCTTACAAAGTTATTCATCCCCGTTTCTTTAAGTCATACCTGGTCATATCAGAGAGAATGCTGAGTGCAGGAGTGTAATCAAAAGCCAATGCTATGATCAGAAATATGGATGTCTAATAAAATATGTTTACAATGCCTTATAAATCATTATTAGTGACTGCAGATTTATAGGTAATTAAACAATATAATTAACCCATTTAGGCCTAGAATTATTGAATGCTTTAACCAGTGAAAAATAGCAGATAAACAAGCTCACAGCGCGGCACCGAGTGCCGCGCTGCGAGCTTTTTGCTTCTGGGTGGTCCCTGGAACTAGATATTTTGAGATGGGGGTCCGTGGCCAAATAAATATCAGTTTGAAAACATTTGAGAACCACTGACATATAGTAGTCTCTCAATAACAGACTAACTGAGCTCCAGTTAAGTGAAAAGGACCTTTTCTTTGACGATGGCTAGCCAGATGGTTGACATAGAAACATAGGTTTTTTAAAAAGTCTTAAAATGATTCAAAAGACACTTTTAGAATCGGGTCAAAATTCAAATTTTCACAATTTTTCAAAAATAGCAGATCTACAAGCTCGCAGCGCGGCACTCGGTGCTGCGCTGTGAGCTTGTATATCTGCTATTTTTCAATAGTTAAAACATAAAATAATATAATGAATATCTGTGCCACTGCTACTGTAGTGCTGAATGCTGAGGAAGAGAGGACAGAGCTTTCTATGAACAGATAAATAGTCCAATTACCCATGGTTTCATCACCTGCTCTGGCCCAAAAATCAAACGCGATCAAACGTCACATCCATGAAATAGTGAACAATACAGTTACACCTCGTCACATAGCAACACGGCACACCACACGCTAGCCCACGGTTTACACACACGTGCCTAGTCACTAGAGAAAAACAAAGCTATTGACTTCAATAGTTAAGCCACTTTTGGTACAATTGCAAAATAGAGAGAGATATCAAACAAATTGTGTTACACCTTTTTTTTCCCCCCAAAGGTTTTTTCTTTTATAAACAATGCAAAGATAAGAGTGTCTTTATAAAAGTCCAGACCCTACACCATACATAGACAAAGATCCTTTAACACCACATTATAAGACTAGATTCATGGTAAAGCTCATGGGTAAATGACATCCATTTGTGTGACTGGGCACTCAGTCAAATATGTTCAAAATCGTTAATATTGAAAATGGCTGACATTGTTAGCTGTTTGCAATGTCAGTACAGGGCAAGCAATTACACAAGTGAGCTCAACGGTTAAAGGCCAGGGGAAAGCCAGTGGCTAACCACTTTGATTCCACGTTGGGAAAAGAAAAGTAAATGTAGGCATGGCAACCTACATTTCTGAACCATTAGCCAATCAAATTCACCAGTGAACTAAATCAATAATTCAGAAAGCAAGCGAGCAAGTTAAGCAACATGAACCCTTTCCAACTGAAAATCTAATTACATTGCCTTGGCACAATTAAAGTAGCTTGTAACAGAAGGGGGGGAAAAGCCCTGTTCTTCAAAACATTTTTCAATGCAGGCATAAGTGTTTTCTTCAGTGGTCGATGAACGGAGAAACTGCAAAGTCACATAAATGGGTGTTATTATTATCCTGATAGCTACAGTACATGTACACAGCTCTCACAACAATACACAGCGATGGTGGTTGATTAATTGCTGTCACAACCTGATTCCTGATTGGTCAGTGCATTCCACTAAGCACAGGCCCGTAAGCATAGGTCAACAGACACTTGGGTTGAATCTCAAACATCTCTCCAAAAGTTATTTTTTTTTCTCAGTACATATTATCATAATAGACACCCTTTCCAGACTATTTTTCATACTAATACAAGTGCAATGCCATGAATTAACGTCAATTTGACTTCGTCAATTTGACTTCAGATAAAGTACCATTCTGTGGTGAATGTTTTGCGTAGTATCAATTGCTATTGTTTCCTCTTCCTGCAGAGGTAGAAAGAATTTAATAGCCATTTGGGGTTGAAACATTATATAGAGAGAAAGAAGGGGGGGGGGGGGGAGGGGGAGTGAAGAGTTAAAGGAGAGAGACCGTAGAAAAAGACAACTAACTAAATATAGCAATACCAAAACAAACCACACCACAGAATTTCACAGAATTCCTGATACATAACAATTCACACACAGAGAATACACTTTGGACCTCATGTGAATGACAACACAGTACAAAACAGTAGAAATACAGTACAGTTACCACCGTTGAGTAAGATATATTTTTTCCTACAGTATATTTCTCAAAAAAGTTCAGTTGTTCTTCGCTTGGTGGAGCACAATAGGGAAGTTTCTTCCTCCTTTGCCGTGAAATGTGTGGGTCACCTGAAACCTACTTATGGAAACATACAGCAACTAAAACCAGGGTTCCTACAACTTATTTGTAACTTAAACTTCCAAGACTTTTCCATGACTAATCAATAACAAATTATCTCACAGATATATAGTATATATTGTTTTTCAAATGCTTTGAAAGTTTTTTCCTATGGGATTTCAATGTACCGCAGCTTGGTTTGGCAAGGAAAACAAACACTTTTAATGTGGTGTCAAACATTGAGAGAGAGATGAATTAGTTCATCGCCAGATAACTAGATCTACCAGTAGTCTTAGTTGACAATTTTGGCATTGTTTAAGTAATAAAATAAAATAAAATAAAATAAACAATCCAGGCCTAGAAGACATCTAGGAACCCTGTCTCTGTGTCCTGTGCTCAATGATCATGCACTGACCAAGGGCTGCGTCCTAATAGTCTAAGAAGCTTCCCCTACTTCCCTGCTTTCCTATATCTGCACTGAGAGAGGACAGGTCTCAGCCAACATGGCTGAGGAGGGGTTGATTAACTTACACCCGTCCAGCTCTCTTGTAGACTAGTGCACATAGCGGAGAGAAGACGAAGTAGAGAAAGAGGCTCACTCGGAGGCAACTGCATCCACCCCACCACCACCTTCCAACCATCTGCCTCCTCCTCCCCTCAAGACCGCGCATCCGTCTTCGACTTCACTATCGTGATGACGCTCGTGGCCGTCGCCACCTTCCCCGGTATGAGCGGCCCCATGACCGAGGACGCCATCCCTCCCCCGCCGCCGGCGCCGCCGCCGGCCCCCCGGACCCCGACGCCGACGGCGGGGCTCCGCGCCACAGTCCTGGCGAAGGTCTGCAGGGCTTCGTACTTGGAGCGGAGCGCGTCCAGCTCCACGCGCATGGAGGCGTTCTCGTTGGCCAGTTTGTCCACCTCCTGCTGCAGCTGGGCCTTCTGCTTCTCCAGCTCCTCCTTCTGCGTGACACGCTTCACGCGGCAGCTGGCGGCGTAGCCGCGGTTCTTGAGCGTGCGGCGCCGCTGCTTCAGCTGCAGGATCTCCTCCTTGGTGAGCCCCCGCAGGTGCGCGTTGAGCTCCCGCACCGACATGGTCACCAGCTCGTCGTCCGTCAGGCTGGTGCCATTCTCCCCCGGCTCCCGCTTCACCTGGGGGAGTTGATTGGTTGAATGTTTTATTAGACAAAAATGGAAAACAGTGCAAGTATAGTCAAAACCTAGCCTCGCGTAGCCAGGCTTTACTCATCTGCGAAGAGAAAGGCCTGGTGACAATATAAGGCAGAAAGCGTTCAACTTCCGCCGTGTGAGTTTCCCCGGAAGTGAGCATCCCCGGTTTTCCCCTAACGTAACTTCCGTTAAACGCAGCACTTCCGCTAGGAATCTTGGAACCAACCGGAAGGCATATTGTCTACAGGGTGGTCAAAACCAGGGGTCTTCAACGTTTTCAGGCCAGGGATCCCTTAGCTGAGAGAGAGATAAAGCAGGGACCTCCACTACATTATTGGATAAAATTGTGTTGCAGAGGAAAGATTTTCATAGATTTCTTAGACAGCTTAGACTTGTTTGACAGCACTGTCATCATGTTGGAGTAATGTGTATTTTCAGACATTTAACCACTTGAACGGTCAAATACTTTAGTCTGCTCTTCTTTGCCAAAAATAGCCGATCTACAAGCTTACAACGCCTCGCAACTACTTTTGGGTAGTGTTCCACTCAGAATAGGGATGCTAGGGTTCAAGTGGTTACGGTAAAAAACATGATCCTATCACACAAAGATTTGGCGGCCCCCCTGTAGTAACTCTGAGGACCCCCTAGGGATCCCGGACCCCCTGTTGAAGACCCCTGCTCAAAAAAAAAAAAGTAGTACAGTACAAGTACAGTTAAACACGAAGGAGCATCCCAAATAAGTCATTTTACGGTCTTGTTTACGTCGGAAG
This sequence comes from Nannobrachium achirus, assembly GCF_963921795.1. NCBI lineage: Eukaryota > Metazoa > Chordata > Actinopteri > Myctophiformes > Myctophidae > Nannobrachium > Nannobrachium achirus. The sequence continues at coordinate 61,851,001 of NC_137812.1, forward strand.
TCCTTGGTGTTCAATTCATGGACATAGCAAACAGCAAGCAAAAAAAACATTCAAATATCATCGCAGTTATAAAAACACTAGATGTAGAGGTTAGGGGAAACAAGGGGGTGGTCACTTCTCGCCTGTCTATGAGAGAAGTAAGCCATTTACCATGAGAGGGAGTGGGTTGTTGGCTGATTTACCACTGTTTCAGGGTTGTTTGGCACTCGCACAACCCTGAAACAGAGGTAAATCAGCCAACAACCCACGACCCTCGAATGGTAAATTGCTTTTCTACCACTTCTACCATATAAATGAAAGAAAACACAGTTGTAACTTGCAAGGTTATTTAGTTACAATCAACTGCAACACAACAGTGGTCGGGGTCCATCTGCTAACTCAAGGTTGTTGACTGATTTACCACTGTTTTAAGCCAATCAGAATCCAGTATCTGAACATGTGACCACAAAAAGTGGTAGAAGTGATAACTACCTCTGCCTCTGGCCTCCTGAAAGGTGAGTTTTCAGGGCGGTTTTGAAGGAGGCCAGCGAGCTACATGTTTTTGTAAGAGGTGAGAGGAGGAGGAGAAAGAGGGATGGGATGGGTCGAAGGAAAAAGACGGGAAGAGAAGGGAAGGAGAGAGAGAGAGAGAATCAAGGGGGATTGGGATAGCTGGAGTAGGGATGTGACGATAAGCGATATTGTAGTTTATCGTGATAAAAAACACTCACGATAATCACATCGTGGAGATTTCATTTTTCGTGAAATGGCCCTCCGTCATGCACTGGGATCAATTCACCTCCTATTTGCCGAGCTGCATATCCGGTACCATTTAAACCCTCTATTGGTAAAACGTACTTATAATATACGTACTTGATACAGTCTTCTTTTCACTCTCTACCAAATCTCTTGGCCAAAAAATTGCCGATCTACAAGCTCACACTGCGTCGTGAGCTTGTAGATCTGCTATTTTTTGGCAAATGTTCCGCACCAGGATAATGGATGTTGGGGATATTTTGATTATCGTGGTAATATCGTGAATTTCTTTGGTCACAATAATCGAGATATGACCATTTTCATATCGTCCCATCCCTAAGCAGGAGACACAGGCGAAGGGAGGTGGAGTACCACCCCACAACAGGGAGGGCTGCGATTGGCTGCAAGGTTTGACTTCACCGCCACTAAAACATCAGGCAGAATGTTCAGGTGGTTCACAGTACCATGAAGCAAGCAGGTGTTAAGTAGAGCATTCACAAATAGTGATTTTTAGTATTCGAATTATTCGACCTCAAAGTATTCGAATAGTCGAATATTCGACAGGACTGGCCAAACTGTCAAATATTAAGTAAGCAAGAGGCGAACATTGTGAGAATAGTCTACATGCTCACAAGGCGTTGTGAGCATGTAGATCTGCTATTTTCACAATATGTATCTGCGGAACCGAGTCAAATTAAATGTAATACCTACAATTCCAAGTGCTTGTCAGGGTGAGGGTACCCAGTTCAAATATGTTTATTTTGGGGGTCATGGCCTAAAAAGGTTTGAGAACCCCTGGTATAGAGCATTAACAAATTCATTCACCAGGGGCATTGACAACTCATTCTTATGACTTCCTATTTAGCCAAGCTTTAAAAACTATATATTTTTTAAGAGAGAAAAGAAAAAGTGAATATTCAACTTCGGTGAACAACGTCGAATAGTGACTTTGATATTCGAATATTCGAATATTTGGTGAATGCCCTAGCGTTAAGTAATAACGGAGTGTGTGCCTCTTACCTTCAAGGCTTTATTCCCCTTGTTAGTGGTCGTCATGCCACGAGAGCCTCGCTCTTCTGAACAGACCTTTGAAGGAGGAACAAAACAAAAGTCAAACATTTGACCAGACAAACGTACTGAGCATGCACGGACAGTGGGTCAAGCAAGTCAAGTTTTTGCTGAAAATTCCAACTGTGAACAGGATTTTATAAAAATAATTTTGTCATTTTATAACCAGTTAAACCCTACATACTTGACCGGAGTCCCCCAAGGGTCTATCCTAAGCTCCCTCCTGTTTTGCCTCTACATGAAATATGTTTGCCGAAAATGGCTCACACCGCGATAATGGAATCCGTAGGAGACGGGGTTGAATAAATTAGAAGGCGCGGCTTGTGATTGGCTGGAGCGGAGGTCTGGAGCGCTCGGCTGTGGTCACTTGGACCGCGCGGGTGAATGTTAACCTCTATGCCTAAACCTAACCCTAACCCTAACCCTAACCTCAGTAAAACTATGCCTAAACCTAACCTCAGTAAAACTATGCCTAAACCTAACCCTAACCTCAGTAAAACTATGCCTAAACCTAACCTCAGTAAAACTATGCCTAAACCTAACCTCAGTAAAACTATGCCTAAACCTAACCTCAGTAAAACTATGCCTAAACCTAACCTCAGTAAAACTATGCCTACACCTAACCCTAACCTCAGTAAAACTATGCCTAAACCTAACCTCAGTAAAACTGTGCCTACACCTAACCCTAACCTCAGTAAAACTATGCCTAAACCTAACCCTAACCCTAACCTCAGTAAACCTGACGCTGGTGAGTAGCTAACCTGCCGACGCTGGTGAACCGAAAGGAAGCGCTCCTTCCCCCACCGTCTCCTACGGATTCAATAATAGCACACCGTATCACAACCGGACTTCCTGTTTCCTTGTGGTATTGGTTGACAGTTCCCACTACCTTAATATTCTAGAGCTCTCATTGGTTGGCTCGCAGCCAATAGGAGAGCAGCGAGTCAGAAGGCGAGGAAGTGGTAGAAATAGCGGGAAGGAATCCAGGGGAAAACCAACTGTTAACAGTCATAACACACACGCACACACGCTGCACATTACTTTATTCGAATCAAATCAAACCAGAGCTGTCATAACCCATATATCGTCGTTGTCGGGTGAAAACATTGTATGTCCATAACCTTTTGTTTTGCATTTATCATTTTAAAATGAATTAACTAGTGAAAACAGCCGATCTCACTACTTTTGTGCGATGGCCTTGTATGATGAAGCAGGGCTTTACTTTGCGAAAGAACGTAGACATTTGAAACTTGGAGATACGAGGTTTCCACCCGACAACGACGATATGTTGGCATGCCTGCCACCGAGATGTAAATAAGAGACAGGAAATAAGGCTACGAAATGACATGAGTCCCAAGTCAACAAAGAAGAGAGAGGAGCGGTCAGATAAGTGCAAAGGATGAGGTCAGTACTTAGAGCCCACAGCGCCGCCGATGAGCATCTTCACTGCAGGCTCCTCAATGGGGTGCTTTGTGTCGCGCGTTGGACTCACTCTCATCTCTAAGATCAGTGTGTGTGTGTGTGTGTGTGTGTGTGTGTGTGTGTGTGTGTGTGTGTGTGTGTGTGTGTGCGTGCGCGCGGGTGTGTGCGCACGGGTGTGTGCGCACATCAGATGAAGGACAACTATTGTTGCTGCTGCTGCTGCTGAGCGATCATCATGAGACCAGTCATGATGAATCAGCAGATTCCTGATCTCACCCCTCCCTCCCCTCTCCCCTCTCCTCCCCCTGCACTCACATTTCTGCTCTCCTTCATCACTCTTCATCTCCCATTTCTGAACCCCTATACCCCCTTTTTTTTACCTCTCTTAACCCTATATCCCCATAGACCAGTGTTTCTCAAACTTTTAGATTTCAAGGTCTTCCCCTTAACTCTGACAGTGTACAAATGGAACCAAATGGACCCTGACACTGTCAGAGTTACAGACTTGTATGAGTCCATTAGACCCCCTAAAGCAGGGGTGCCCAAAAGGTAGATCGTGATCTACCAGTAGCTCTCAAGTAAAACAGTGTGGGCACCCCTGCCCTAAAGGAACCCACAGAGTCTGTTACGACTGGTGTGAGTTGACTCAAACGCACAGCAAAGGAGGAGGCAGAAGAAGGTTGAAGCCCACCCGGGCGTGTTTATTAACAATGGAACTCAGAGTTAATTCACAAGGGGGGCAAAAAGGGGAATTGGGCTCTGCGGCTGCTCCAACTCAGCACGGAACCCGGGAAACATGGACTGGTGAGGAACTGGCGCCGAGCTGCAAACAGGCCAGGCTCTTGTAGGCTCTGGAGGAGATGATTGCAGATGGCGGCCAGGTGAGGAGATGGGCAACGGGAGACAGGTGTGCAGATGTCTGGGACTCAGAGGTCTGCTGTGATGTACTGTGCCACGAGAGGGTGCCACAGTGCCAAGTGAGGGCCAGGACGTAACAGAGTCCCTGGAATCCACTCTGAGAACCACTGCCCTAGACTCCCATTTAAACTGTGAGAGAGTAGCCCGTGAAAAAGTTATTCTTAATTTACACTATGTCGTACAATGTGTTGCCGAAGATGGCAGATCTACAAGCTCACAATGCATCACCAGGAGTTCCACACCTCTGCTGAACAGGTGCCCAGACCAACCTGCAAGGGGTGCTAGTTCGGCAGCAGAGCCCCACCCCAGAGCTCCGAACCTGCGAACCAATTGTTTTTGTTGGAGCAGCCCAGCCAACGAGGCAACAAACTCTAAAACAGGGGTGGGCAATGGAGAGGGCCACTATGTTTTCACTTTCACTCCATAGGGCCACATCCCTATAGGCATATTGTTACTGTCGAGCAAAAACCTCTTATCTCCTGTAAGAGTAGCTTTTTTTGCTACTTTTGAATTGGAATCCTGAATTATCTTTTTTTAATTGGAATCCTGAAACGTAACATTTGATTTAATTTCCAATGCATTTAGTTATACGTATGTTAACTTTATGAACTGAAATACAAATACATTCGACATAAAAAAGACTAACATGTTAATACTACTATACTAGTCATTGAACTACTAATATATGAGTAATTAGTAGAGTAATTAAAGCAGGTCATGTTTGCATGTTTGGAATTGTTTGCATGTTTGGAATTGTAACAGCTGAAATCAATAATATCAGTATTCTGATATTAACCTGCGGGCCGCATTAAGTGAAGGTGGGGGCCGCATGTGGCCCCCGGGAAGCCTGTTGCCCATGTATGCTCTAAAAGCTACAGCCACCCCTGGTAGAGAGGCTGTCTGGTGATCAGGTCACCGGTTCAACTCCCGGCCCCGATCTATGTGTCAAAAAGTGTCCCTGAGTAAGCAAACCCCCCCTCCCACCCCCATCTGAGCTGCCATCATATAGTACCATTATTAGAAGGATACATTAAACCCTTTGAGATGTATCACCTCATTTTCGAGGGGGGGTCCTTCAGCTAGGACAGGGATGGGCAACTTTGATGATAGAGAGGGCCACTTCATTTTCACACTCACTCCAGAGGGCCACAATGCGTATACAGTCAAAAATAGCCGATCTACGAGCTCAAAGCGCGTCGCAGTGTGACTCGTTTTGAGCTTGTAGATCTGCTTTTTTTTATTGGAATCCTGAATTTTTTTTATTTTTTATTGGAATCCTGAAAATTATTAAAAAAAAAGTATTTTTAGTAATTTAATTTCAAATGCATTTATATGTTTTCATGTTAACTTTATGAACATAAATACAAATACATTGGGCAAAAAAAAAGATTAGTATTAGTCATTAATGAGCTATTAATATAGACCAAAGTAGTATGGAAGTTGGAACTATGACAGCTGAAATCTATCAGTATTCCGCGGGTCGCATTAAGTGAAGGTGGGGGCCGCCCGTGGCCAGGTTGCCCATATATGAGCTAGGTCAGAAGCAGCTAAAAACATAATCATAACAATAATATTTATGATGTTTCACATTCAAGCCAGCATGGTTTACAATAAAGCAGATTTTAAAAACAGATGATTATTTGATTAGTATCACTCAGGGATTTTCCTAGTCAGTGAACTTGTGTCAGGGATCTGATGATGCCTTGTTAAGTGGCAACAGGGAATGAGCCTTCTTGTTTCACTTCTGATGAGGAGGTTGCTCTTTTGTTGAAATATTTACTACTTTCTGTATCGGCTTCTAATTAGCATGCAAAGTCTCCCCTGTAGTACAACTCTTTCTGAATGTGTGTGTGTGTGTGTGTGTGTGTGTGTGTGTGTGTGTGTGTGTGTGTGTGTGGGTTTGCAATTGCTACCACGAGGGGACTTCCACATGATAGCACAGTCACGACATGGGGACTAAAAAACCATGTGGGCACCTAAGTATTAGTCCCCACATGAGAAGAGCGTTAAATCAATCCAGAACAATGAATTACTATGCCCAGAGCTTTTTTTTTCAAATGGCACACAAGGTCTTTAATCTCTGAGTAGTGTGCTACTAGTGTGTTACAAGTGCTCCCCCCAGCGACCGCAAATGGTACTGCTATGGTGTGCTAATGTTACACACATTTAGCCAATGAGAAGCGACAGGCCAGTGACGTGCCAGACACGTGTCTCTTAGACGACAATTTCATTGGATTTGAGGCCGTAGGCCATTCATGCATACAATACGTCACTACATTACTGGAGTCTGGAGAACTTACCGGGAAATTTTCAACATTACATGCAAGTCACATCATTATAAACGATAAGGTAAGTTTACAAGTGATTCTGTATATATTTTATAGTAGGGTGACCCTGCATCTTGTGTTTAAACAGATCCACTGCACATATCTTATCAAGAATGAGACTTTTAACTTAAGGACTAAAAACTAAACGTTTTTTAGCTGGTGACAAAGTCACTGTGATGATCTGCATGTTGTAATGCAATACTGTCGATCATGTTTCTCGACATTATTTGCGTGGACAGACGATTTAAAGTCGCACAGCAGCGCAGATGAGATGTTTTTTTTTATATTTTAGTAGAAATACTGTGGCAGGGAGACGATAGAGAGAGAGGGAGGGGGGGCATGCAGCAGTTTCAGTTCGGTCACAGACAAGTTCTCCTCCCCTCCCCCACCGACCACAGCCAGTGCTAATCACTGCCTGGTGTGTTGAATTAACAAGTTTGTGCAAGGCACTGCAGACGTCTCCGTACTTCTCCCTCTTGTCATGGTAGCACAGGTAATTATTTGGCATGAATGTAACGTTAACAATATTTAAACATGCTGAATCATCAGCATTTGCTACTGTGTTCTCAACAGTATTTTCAATGTCTTTTTTATTTATTTTACTGATTTTTCTGGATTGACTTCTTTTCTAATGGGCCCATTCACTTTGGTTAGTATTGGAGAGTATAAACCTGAGTCTAAATCCGCCGTTCTGTTCTGGGAAAGAAGCCTAATTTATACTTCGCAGTACAAGGGTGTCGCAAATAAAATAGCAGACCTACAAGCTCACAACGCGTTGTGGATGCGTCGTGCTGGGAGCTTGTAGGTCTGTTTTTAAAAAAATCTTTTTTTATTTTTTTTTATAAAATGGCATAATCTTGGGTTATATTATTATAATAGCCTAATTAGGGGTCCTCAATAGGCGGACCGCGGTCCACGTCCGGACCGCGAGGCACCGCCGACCGGACCCAGGACGAATTATTAAAAAAAAAAAAAATACACGTTTTTTTTCCACTTTTCTTTGTATTCCACTTCATTGCATGCGCTCTGAAATCTGTGTGCGAGAGAGAGAGAGAACGGCACGCTGATTGGCTGATGCCGGGGTATGGGTTGTCATCTCTATGACAACGACTGATAGGCTGACGCTGATAGGCTGTTACCACCGCCTCTGTTCATTTCACACACTGGGTAGACTGAGTGCTTTCGAAGCTAACCTCGCCTACCAGCCTTTCTTTCGAAGCAGGCATCACGCAGCAGCAAAGGCAGCAGCAGCGATTAGTTGCAGGCTGTAAACTAGTTATAAATCAGTGGGTTTCATTCGCGCACAAGCACAACATCAACGTGAATACTTTTGCTGGATGAGGAATATAATCTTCTCTCCAGAGAGTTTTCGCGAGGTGCCTCTCTCTTTCTCCATGGATATGCAGCGAGCCGAGCAAATCAGTGGCGTCAGTTCAGAAAAAGGTAAGGTATGGCAACATGACTGGTGTCTTGCACGCGCGCCTTCGCGCACGTGCAAGACACCAGTCATGTTGCCATACCTTAGCAACAGGCACAATGAAAAGTACATTTTATTATTTCCCCCTGTAGCCAAGGTATGGCAGATGCATACCCCTGCCATACCCAATTGACGCCCCTGGGCCAAATCCAGCTGCGAGGCGAGCCACACGCATACTCGGAGCGGGGAGGCTCTCTCCGACGCGCGGCACCTTGTTTTCGGATCGATATTCACGTTGCGACACAAGCATAAACCATTCAAAGATTATCCCAGTTTGCTAAAAGAAACAAACACTCGCGCAAACAAATGATTGTTCAAATAACTAGCCGTGAAGTTATTCCCCCATAAAATTAAGCTTTATTCGTTGACATTATTGTACATTCACAAATAAAAAAAGACTATCGAGTTCATTGTCTGACGTTGATTGCTTAATGTATAGGCCTGCATAATAATGGCATTGTGTACTGTAGCTATTTACAATTGCAGTTTCTATTGGTCATCAGATGCATTGTCCTATAGCCCTTGTCATCTGTGACGATTTAAAGTCGCACAGCAGCGCAGATGAGATGATTGTTTTGATTGATTTGTGCTTCGCCATAGCACCGTACTGCGGGGTTGTTGCGTGTTGAAAATAGCAGATCATGATAAAATATAATAATCGCGGGACATCCGTTTTTATTGCAAAGGACTACATTAGCTTAGAGCATTGGTTCTCTAAGTGGGGTCTGAGGACCCCCAGGGGTCCTTGAGGGAGTTCTAGTGGGTCCTCAGCTAAATGATAGTAACCAAATGGACCCTTATGGGTATGTGCATGTGTTATTTTAAGTGGGAAATGTATGTTTTGCAATAATAATCTAAATCTACTAAATAACTAGTAGTTTTAAATATTTGTAGTGGAGTAAAAGTATTTTAAAGTTGACAACTATTGTGGGGGTGGTTTGACTTGATTTAGGGGTGTAGATAAGTACCTATTGTCCCACCCAACAATAATGTTCTCCCAGAATACAATAAGTTGGGTTGTTAGACCCAAAAATGTGTCTGTTTTCTTTGTGTTTACTTAATTATTAGACTTGTCATGAAGTATGTTACAAAATCATTGTAAACATCCAAAATGGGACCGTAATTTTTTGCTTGCGGCCCTTTGTATTTTGCTGAGTGGCCCCTGAGGCATCTTAAGTTGAGTAGCCCTGGTCTAAATTAATCAGTGTAAACGGCTCTCTGTAGGTCCAGCAGACAGGCGACTTCTCTGCTGCATCCTTATATATTCCTCTGTTGTATTGTTTTAAAAGTTTAAAGGTCTACACATTCTTCCAATGCATATCCAGGCCTTTTTGACGGATTGGAAGAGATTTCGAAGCTCTGGGTCCAACACAGAATTAATATTTAATGTGTAAAAATCCGCTGTATTTACATTAAAGTGAATGGGCCCATTAGAGGTGGCTGTGATACTGGTCGGAGGTTGAGGCGGAGAGGTTGGGAGGTATATGGGCATTCCCATATATATCCTTAATATTGATTACAATATCCTTAATAATGTCCTTAATATTGACAACATAGGAATCTCCATATATGGGCATAAAACGTACGTAAGTAATGCCAAGTAGGGCCTTGGTTCCCAAACAATGGGTCGGGACCCATCTGAGTTCCCCTCCTACATATTGTTCCTAAATAGATCAAAATAGCAATCAATGTCATGATTTTCAAACAAATTAAAGTATTCATTCCAAGAATGTCTAATTTATATTTTGGGTCACTGGCTAACAAGTTTGGGAACCACTGTGTTAGAGCACACTGGTAGGGCATTGATTGACTTAAGCATAACAGACACTAGCATTGAGCCCTGATGGACCCATCCCAGGAGTTTGACACCCCCTCCCCTTTTGTATTTATAGTTTGAGTCTACAGAAACAGGATCAAGACGATGGTCAGGAAGCTGGATGACCCGGCAAAATGGTGAGAGGCATTAGCAAATATTAGCATAAGAGGTTCTTGCGATATACCATACCTGTATTTATGTGTTGACTGATTGGTTTGTTACGTAAAAGGGTCTTAAAAGGTGTACTAAACCTGCTTTTTTGCTTTCCAGGACTTTTGTGTAGGAGAGCGTGTCTTGGCCCAGTGGACAGACTCTCGCTACTATTCAGCAAAAGTAACCAAAGTCAACGAGAGAGGTTTGAATCACTGAAACGCATGTCACAAAGACAGTGTTGTAAATGGCAAAACACACATTAACCGCTACTTTAGACATAGGCTATTTGAAAGAAGCCGATCTACAAGCTCACATTAAGCTAACATTGAGCTTGCAGATGCTCTATTACATCTGGGTACTTATCACCACTGCATGATGGCATAAAGTAGACATAGTTTTAGTGATAAATATGTCCATGTTTCTCTGTGTGTTGACAGCAAGGACATGCACTGTGAAATACTATGATGGGGCGGTGTGTTCTGTCAAGAATGTGAACATTAAAAGAAAGCTGCCAAAAAACAAGACCAAGAAGTCAAGGTAGGTCACCGAGACTCAAGACAAACGCCACTGAGACATGTTGAACAAAGACAAAATCCAATTAGTACTGTTCAATTAGGGATTTTAAGCCTTTAAAAAAAAGAAAAGATGCACCAGCAAATGTATTCACCCTGCCTTAATTTTATTTGCAGCCCCTCCAAACTATGTCCAAAAAAAGAGAATCATGCTCTGCGTAAGAATTAAACACGATATTTTGTAGTGGTTGTTGCTAGATTATGATATCCGTAAAGGGGTTTAACCTAGAATTGCAAATCACTGCTCTAACCCGTTCTGCTCTCTGGTTTTAGAGGATTTTCAAGAATAATAAGTAATACTTAGGAAAGCGATTAAGTGAATGGGGAGATGACTTTATTGTCCTGCCTCTGCAGAAAGAAAGTGGTGAAAGCTCCATCTGTGACCCCACCTGCCCTCACAGCACATGAAGAGCCAGACCCCTTATCGAGTGAGTCACATAGTTTGCTATATCAGTGCGTTGTAGTCCTTGTGTTGGCACACGTATAGCAACTCAATTGTTCTTTTGTGACTTGCATGTAATTCTTACAGCTCAGGGAAGGCCAGAGTCTTCACAACATGCTCTCTGTGTCGTCAAACGCCCCAGTGATGATGCCGTGACCCTCACCGGAAGGCCAGAGTCTTCACAACGTGCTCTCTGTGGCGTCAAACGCCCCAGTGATGACGCAGTTACCCTGACCAAGCCTTCCTCTGCCCCACAATTATACACAGCACCTGAGAAACAGCCAACCTCCACAGCGAGAGAAAGAAAGACCCTCTCCGCAGGTAAGCACAGATGGCAAACTTAACCCATTTAGGCCTGAACACATTATGACGCAATATTTTATGCTTTAACTATTGAAAAATAGCAGATATACAAGCTCACAGCGCGGCACCGAGTGCCGCGCTGCGAGCTTGTAGATCTGCTATTTTTGAAAAATCGTGAAAATTTGATTTTTGACCCGATTACATAAGTGTCTTTTGAATCCTTCTAAGATTTTTTTGAAAAAACGATGTTTGTATGTCAACAATCTGGCCAGCCATCGTCAAAGAAAAGGTCCTTATCATTTAACTGGAGCTCAGTTAGTCTGTTCTTGAGAGACTACTATGTCAGTGGTTCTCAAACCTTTTCATGTGAAGGAACCCCAAAATGATATTTTTTGATGCTTCTTCTCATTCCTACAGCTCAGGGAAAGCCAGAGTCTTCACAACGTGCTCTCTGTGGCGTCAAACGCCCCAGTGATGACGCAGTTACCCTGACCAAGCCTTCCTCTGCCCCACAATTCTACACAGCACCTGAGAACCAGCCAACCTCCACAGCGAGAGAAAAAAAGACCCTCTCCGCAGGTGAGCACAGATGGCAAACTTAAGACACAGGGAAGCATAACTGGCACACAGGGGACACTGACTATCTAAAACAGAAAAACGTGGCACATCATTTCAAAAAGGTTGCTGGCCTGTGTTAGTACATTGTAGCCTTTGTGTTAGAAAGAACTGCCTTTGGGGCTCCTATAGTAACTCAAATGTACATATCTGATGCTCTTTCTGATTCCTACAGCTCGGGGAAGGAATGAGCCTTCAGATGGTCATCTCCAGCTCAGATCCAGGCGCTCACGTGACAACTCTCTGCCTCCCCCCCTGCTCCAGCAAACATATATGGATTATCCTCATGGACACCACAATTGCATCTACTTGCACAGAGAAGCTCGAGTGATGATACCATCGGTGGACTTAGGAGGATGGTCACCTTCTTGGTATTTTTTCCTCTGACTTCAACTCTGGAGAAGTATTTGCACAGACTTTGTTCAAGGTCAGAGAGAGCATAATTTATGTCTTCGTGACTTTCCTTTTGAACCCTTGACAGGAATGCAGATAGCTTCATTTTGGACAACTCCCCTTGTCTTCTCCTGTTGAACAGGAGAACCTGAGTAAGAGTTACCAAGGTCAGCTTCCTGTAGTTCTCCAACGTCTCTGCACACTTCAAGGCCTCAAAATCCTGCTGCTGCTGCTTATTCAGGAAATCATGTAGTCGTTTCACATCCTCTGTAAGGGGCAGTAGCAAAGGGGTATTATAGTTTGCCTCATCGAGTTTCCTGTGACAGTTCCCTGCTACCAACTCATTCCACTTTGCATCATAGACTTCTTGGAAGTTTTTTGCCTTTTCCGCAAGTGCTTTGTCCCCAGTGATAAGTGCGTTACCCTGCATGATCATAGCGATTCTTTTCAGGCTTTGTCCAAGCTTTAATGGAAGTGAGAGGGCCTCTTCGCTCCTTGTGTTTGTTACCGATGTGTGTAACACTGCCTTCACCAGCTCATAAAAGTTTTTTGGCATGACATATTCCGCGATACTTTTAAAAGGTGTTACATCCTTGCCATAGAAAACGAGTCGACCAAGAGACCTCATGCCTTGTCTTACATATTCGTGTTTTGAGGGATCATATCCATGCTTATTGAACCGATACTCTCCAAATTTCAAAATCCAAGGGTCTGATTTAACTGTACAAGCAATGTCATCCTTTTTCATCTTACATACCAATGCCCAGAGTTCTTTGCTAACCGTGCTAGAGTGGGGTAAGGCAGCAGCACAGAGGTCTTGAACTGGAGTTCTACCTGGTAGGGCTTTCTCATGGGCTGATCTAGCAATGCAAGTGCGAAAGTGTCTCCACATTGCATGCTTAGGGTGTAGTCCTTGGCAGTACGCACAGGGCAAGTAGACGTTCCCTTGTTCTTATTTTTGTGGCTGCTTCTGCACAACCAAACTACCGCGACCCTCTTCCAAAACTTTGCAATTATATGCAAAGTTTCCTTGATTACGGAGTAATTGCAAATGATTACGCCTTTCTTTAGAGCCCTTAGGAAAACTCATTGCTAATGCTACTTCTTTCTCCTTTATGTGAACCTGCTCCAAGTGCCTTGCCATTTTGATGTACAACACAAAACCAACAGTATTGTTTCTTGTTGTACAGACAAGATCCATCCACTTTCTTTTCCACAGCTGGAACGGACACGGAGGGTTTTTGGTCACTACCGATGGTTGCTTCTTCTCTACCGGGATATTCATGCCTCTTCTGTGTCGTATCTTCCGAGACTACTTACTACTATACAAGCTCCAAAGGCAGTTCTTACTAACACAAAGGCTACAATGTACGAACACGGGCCAGCAACCTTTTTGAAATGATGTGCCACGTTTTTCTGTTTTAGATAGTCAGTGTGCCATGTCAGTCATTTAATGACACCCATCAAATAAACCCTTCAATGTCCCCAATTCCCACCTGTGTGCCAGTTATGCTTCCCTGTGTCTTAAGTTGGCCATCTGTGCTCACCTGCGGAGGGGGTTGTTCTTTCTCTCGCTGTGGAGGTTGGTTGGCTCTCAGATGCTGTGTATGATTGTGGGGTAGCGGAAGGCTCAGTGAGGCTCACCGCATTATCACTGGGGTTCATGTCCACATGAACATTTACATTTGTAAGTTTACATAACTAACTCATGACATGACATGAATGTAAAACCGAATGCTTCCCATTAAATGTATTTGTATTTCTCCCTGTTTGCTTGGTTTCTGTTTTAATACCAATAATAGCGATTCAAAGCAGTTGTCCCCAAAACCACACGTACAGTCTGTCAAATTGCCCCTATGATCACGGCAGCAGCGCTGATCCTACACTTTAGCTGCACTATTTGCATGCTTGTGCCCCGGTAGTTGTCACAATCAAGTTGGTTACGCTTCTTGAATAGGTCCATCAGGTTCTGTTTCTTTTCCAGCCTTTAGCTGGTGGTCAATCACATGTTGGACCTCTAGCATTGTGATAGGATCATCTAGCAGTGGCATCTTGACATATGATTATAGTACATGCCATTGCTACCTTCAAGCGGCTATTTCACCTTGTCTCCACATATAGTGTTCAAATCACCCACCCATGAATGTTCGTCATAGGGTGAGGGCCCAGACTGCAATCACTTTATATCAGATCAAGTTTCATGACATGAAGTCCCCAGACAGAGTAACATCTGAAACTGTTATGGAGTGTTGTCCCCAGAAAGAATGGACTATATGATGGAGTGTCATGACATGGAGTCCCCAGACAGAGAGTAACATCTGAAACTGTTATGGAGTGTTGTCCCCAGAAAGAATGGACTATATGATGGAGTGTCATGACATGAAGTCCCCAGACAGAGAGTAACATATGAAACTGTTATGGAGTGTTGTCCCCAGAAAGAATGGACTATATGATGGAGTGTCATGACATGGAGTCCCCAGACAGAGAGTAACATCTGAAACTGTTATGGAGTGTTGTCCCCAGAAAGAATGGACTATATCATGGAGTGTCATGACATGAAGTCCCCAGACAGAGAGTAACATATGAAACTGTTATGGAGTGTTGTCCCCAGAAAGAATGGACTATATGATGGAGTGTCATGACATGGAGTCCCCAGACAGAGAGTAACATCTGAAACTGTTATGGAGTGTTGTCCCCAGAAAGAATGGACTATATGATGGAGTGTCATGACATGAAGTCCCCAGACAGAGAGTAACATATGAAACTGTTATGGAGTGTTGTCCCCAGAAAGAATAGATTATCTGAGTGTTATTGCGACCAAAGTTTGCGGTTTGATGTAAAAACCTCCAGATCTTGTCTGTGCGTGTATGTCCCCATCACACTTGTGATGTCACTCTGACATCACTGTTCTTACATAACCCTGACATCACTGACCTAGATGTAGGACTGTTAAGACATCACTGTCAGATCAATGTTGTGAAATCACTCTGACTCTTAAAGATGTAGGGGATCTCCAGATAGGTCATCACTGTCAGATCAATGTTCTGAAATCACTCTGACTCTTAAAGATGTAGGGGATCTCCAGATAGGTATGCCCATATCTGGAGATCCCTGATGTCCTCAATGACCAAGTATAGGACTCCCCTTTATGCTCATACCATATGGAGATCCCTGATGTCCTCACTGACCAAGATGTAGGACTCCCCTTTATGCTCATACCATATATGGAGATCCCTGATGTCATCAATATTAAGCCCATATCTGGGAATGCCCATATATGGACATATTGTAGTCATAAAGTCAGAAAGGGAACTGGAACTCGAACATCTGGAACTGTTATGGAGTGTTGTCCCCAGAAAGAATGGACTATGTGATTGGAGTCCCCAGGAAGTCTGGCATCTGAAGTGTGCTATGGTGTCCCCAGAAAGGTGTAATGTAACATGTGGGTTCCCAAATGGGAGGATTCAGTCAGGTCTGGGGGGGAAAGTATTGAATATTTCTGAATTAATGTGATATTCTGATTCCTGATGTTTTTCTGAGCATGCATGATTTTTCTCAGAGGCGTACCATGTCTAGAAAGGGGAGTTCCCACACGGTAATGTAAACTCATGAGTCCCCAGAATGTAGCCTTTGCAAGTCTGTGTGTGTGTGTGTGTGTGTGTGTGTGTGTGTGTACGGTATCTCCTGCCACAATTTCTACAGTTATAAATAGCCTTAGATCAAAGACAAATAGAGTACAAGACAATTGGGAGAGATTCTATGGTGTGTACGCAGTCTATACACGCACGCACGCACGCACGCACGCACGCACGCACGCACGCACACACACACACACACACCAAACACATAGGACATCAGCGTCCTTTTACTATGTATGCAAATAAAGTAGGGAAAGAGCAGTGCTAGGCTATTCGTCAGACAGCACATTTTTGGGGATTTTGAATTCCAGACTATTACTTGTAACAGAATATTTCCACATTGCAGTATTGATACTTTTACTTAAAGGAGCTATAGTCAACTTTTTCTTGAAAAGCGGACGCTAAAATAAAAATAATGTTGAAAATATTTTATAAAAAAGATTAACCTTCATATATGTGTGTTTCTATTCAAAAATGACCACAAAAAGCGTAAAATAATGATAAAATAATCATTTTGGCCATTGTCAGACTGACTTTGTTTATATCCCTTATCAATCCATATAAAAGAATAGATGAGGGATATAAACAAAGTCAGTCTGACAATGGCCAAAATGATTATTTTATCATTATTTTACACTTTTTGTGGTAATTTTTGAATAGAAACACATATGTGAAGCTTAATATCTTTTATAAAATACTTTCAACATTATTTTTATTTCCATTTTTCAAGAAAAAGTTGACTATAGCACCTTTTAAGTAAAGAATGTGAGTACTTTTTACATCAACTGCACGTATTCCTACCGGCTAGCTGGGATGCCACCTGTCAGCAGGTAGTGTTAGGCGGGAGGAGTAGGACAAAGGTGCTAAATCCTCCCTGTGGGGGCTCTTCACTGGCAGGTGAGCCAGTAGGACACAACAGCAGTGACAACACACAAAGTGTGTGGGGAGGATTCAGTTGGCATAATGACTAAATTGGGTGAAAAAAAGGGGGAAAAGCAAAAGACATAACATTCTTGAACTAGAAAATGTTGTCTGTGTCGGGTGGAAACCTTGTATGTCCAAAACCGTTCATTTCGTATTTATCATTTAAAATATGAACTAAACTAGTGAAAACAGACGATCTACAAGCACACAATGCCTCGCACCGCGAGGCATTGTGTGCTTGCAGATCTGCTGTTTTCACTACTTTTGTGCGACGGCCTTGTATGATGAAGCAGGGCTTTGCTTTGCGAAAAGAATTTACAAATTTGAAACTTGGAGATACAAGGTTTCTGCCCGACAGGGACGATGTGCTCCTCAGAACAAAGGTCTTGCAAAAATCTGCCTCCTGGTGGCGCTACAATAAGCCAATGTGAAAAGCGTGGCATTTCTTCCTTGGCCCAGTGGAAATGTGCGTGCATAGTTTCACGGCAATCGGGCGCTGTGTTCATGATTAGAGGCATTTTGTTCAAACAAGCCAATACTGCAGATGTCTTCCGTCTTGATCACTATAGAGACAATGTGTACCGATTTGCATGATATTTTGACTGTTTGGACTATGTTTGGGCAATGTGGAAAAATCGATCATATGACCATAATACAATCTAATTTATTATTTACATATACGAATACTGATAGACATCACATTATGTGCTCATGTGTCAAATGACACATCAATCAATCAATCAATCAATCAATCAATCAATCTTATTTATAACTCATCATGGACCTCATGGTAATGGGAATTGTAATACAGAAATTAAATGAAAACTGTCATTTTCAAAGGACTATTTTGAATAGATTATTTTTTTGAAGAGACTTACTGTTTGCTTTTTGTCATTAGTTACAACAAAATTGTGTATCGCAATGTAATGAAAAAAAAAACACGATACGGATCACACTGACAAGCAATACAAAATCGATATACAGTAGTTCCCAGCCCCATGTGTGTTCTGTTCATTCCCTATCTATGGCTATGACCCGGAGCGCAGTCAGTGTACCCCTTTCTTAGGGGGTCATTACATGAGGTCGATTTTTTTGTAGAGATAGTTTTTACTATTGATTCGGCCATTTTGACACACGGAGACGCTGTTTCATGACCCTAACCGATACTTTTCCGAATTCGGCTCTGAAAGTGCATTTCTGCGGTTTCGCATCAGTTTCGCAACGGTGTAATATCGGAATTCAGCCGTGAGGGAGAGTGCGATGATGTCATAGCACCCCCTCCTCTGCTCCCCTTCCCCTGCTGCATATAAGTGTCAGTCTGTCAGACTAACCGAAAATGTATTATTATTATTTGTGTTGTTGTAGGCCTAATTAAAACCCAGAAAATAGCCCAGTGATCTATTAGCACAAACCTCATTTGAAAAATGTCAGGAGTAGTCTATATGAAAGCCTTTTAAAAATGTCTAATTACGCACAAGTCGTCGCACCTGGGCTGGTACCCTAGCTGGCCTGTCGGAGTTGCAACAGCTCTCCTCTCCGCAAAGTTAAATTAAACCATTAGGCTGGTATTCCATTCTAAGCAAAGCTATGATTAATGACTATTTTGCGTCCCCCTTTTTCAACTTCTCACCAAAAAATACTGGATTAATTCTTCATGCACCGCGCCACATCACAGACGCAGCGGACTTCAGGTAATGAGTGAGTTATTGTAATATGCTGAGTCTTGCTGACAGACAGACAGACAGACAGACAGACAGACACAGACAGACAGACAGACAGACAGACAGACAGACAGACAGACAGACAGACAGACAGACAGACAGACAGAATAAACATAACTGTCCAGTCAGTCAGAGACCATCACAAAAACTTCCTCCATATCCTCGCTCCCTCTCCTCCAGTCAAAGAAATCATGTCGCTTTTTCTCTCCAGTGCGTCTAGCCTCCTCTTAAGGCACGCATGTTGCTTCCAAACTAGGCAATTTACTTAAAGCCATAACGGAAGGCTATGATTGTGACTTCCAGTGAAATAACAGACTGCCAGTGGCGTATGGCGTCAGTTCATTCATTTATTCCGTTAGTTTATTTTGCAACGGCGACGGCACATCATCCTCCATTGCGCCGCATCCCAGTGCAGTGCGTCAGTTCAGTAAGAGCTAAGGTATGGCAACATGACTGTTGTCTGGTCTTGCACGTGCAAGGCACGCATGCAAGACAGTCATGTTGCCAATACTTAGCAACAGGCATGATGAATTTATTTTAAGAAGTACATTTTATTATTTTCCCTTGTAATCAAGGTATGGTAGACTACCATACCCATATGTGCCTCTGTAGGCTAGCCTACTCCGTTAGTTGCCTCGCATGGTGCGTTATACTTCTGTGTTGCAGCTAGAAGACAGAACTCACTTAATATAGCCCATCCCCGTAGATAATGTCCAGAAATATGCTCCATAGGCTATAAATGTTCCGACCTTCATCTTCCAGGTGACTTTTGTTGGTGTTTCACTTCACCTCGCTAAAAACCTCCTTTTGCGGGACTCATTGAATATGCGAACAGATGATAATAATATGGATTTGGGAGCATAGCCTAATTACAAAGCATGTCTCATTAAAAACAATATAGGCCTATATTTTATAGTTGAAGGGTAAATACACAGTATAGGCCTATGTAGGCTGGGAACATGACACATTTTGCTTGAATTCATGCGTTGTCAACTTGTAGTATAAACACAGAAAAACGAACCAACAACAAGGTGTAAACGCGACGTTTTTTGGGTAATAAATCCAAAACGAGACCGGCAGCGTTTCCAATCGTCCTGGTATAAAGACCCCCTTAGAACAGGGGTGCGCTGTCACACAATAGGGTGGATCAAAGAGCGAGGGTGGCTGGGGGGATGGGAGAAGACAGAGGAGGAGGCTCCTGCCAGCCAGGCATCCATCTACCCATCCCCCTTCTTACCCCATCTCCACACAAAAAAACAAACAAACAAACAAACACACATGCAGGAAAAACACACGCACGTCTTCATGCAAGTGGGGTGCAAATAAAATGAAACGGCAATCTGGGCTTGTAAATGTAAAAATATAGAAACGTGGAAGTAGCACACGATTGAAGCATACAAGAAACACGCAAAGGGCGTCCCCAGAGTTACTACAGGGGGTCCTCCAAATCTTTGTGTGATAGAAACTTTTTTCTCCCTTTTTATATTAACCACTTGAACCCTAGAGTCCATATTCTAAGAACCTTAGCCAAAATTGCAGATCTACAAGCTCACAACGCCTTGCGCTGCGACTGCGAGGCGTTGTGAGCTTGTAGATCGGCTATTTTGGGCAAAGAGGTTTGGTGTAGAGGGGAAAAAAGAGCACACTAAGTACAGAGTGAAAGGTCAAGTTTATTAAGTATTGACGGTTCAAAAACACACATTTATATTAATCCAAAATACACTGATGATTGTGCTGTCAAACTATATGGAATCTATGAAAAGGTTGTGGGGGTCCCTGCTTCATCTCTCTCTCAACTAAGGGGTCTTTGGCCTGAAAACATTGAAGACCCCTGCAATAGAGACATAGGGATAAACATTGTATAGTCGTAGACGCACTATCCTGGGTAGGGAGTAACAATGCTGGAACGGTTCCAAATTAATCCATCCATAGGCAGAGCATGGCACAAAGGTGAAGAGGGGATCCCTGTATAACTCAGTCAGTAGGTTGATCGTGGCACTTTAACACTCACAGCATTAGGGGTTTATTTCCCAGTAGAGCTTCCCATACTAAACACAAATGCACTCAGTTAATTGCATGATGTGTTATATGAACAGCAGTATCAGTGCACTGTGTGTGTGTGTGTGTGTGTGTGTGTGTGTGTGTGTGTGTGTGTGTGTGTGTGTGTGTGTGTGTGTGTGTGTGTGTGTGTGTGTGTGTGTGCGTGTGTGTGTGTACTAGGGCATTCACGAATAGTAATTTTTAGTATTCGAATTATTCGACCTCAAAGTATTCGAATAGTCAAATATTCGACAGGACTTGCCTTACTGTCAAATATTAAGTAAGCAAGAGGCGAACATTGTGAAAAACAACGCCTCGCGGTGCGAGGCGTTGTGAGCATGTAGATCTGCTATTTTCACAATATTTATCTGTGGAACCGAGTCACATTAAATGTAATACCTACAATTCCAAGTGCTTATCAGGGTGGGGGTCCCCAGTTCATATATGTTTATTTTGGGGGTCACTGCCTGAAAAGGTTTGAGAACCCCTGGTATAGAGCATTAACAAATTCATCCACCAGGGCCATTGACAACTCATTCTTATGACTTTCCTATCTAGCCAAGCTTTATAAACTATACATTTTTTAAAGAGAAAACAATAAAAAAAAAAAATAAGCGAATATTCGACTTCGGTGAACAACGTCGAATAGTGACTTTGATATTCGAATATTCGAATATTTGGTGAATGCCCTAGCGTGTGCGTGTGTGTGTGTGTGTGTGTGTGTTTGTGTGTGTGTGTGTGTGTACATATGTTTGTACAATGACCTGAGACCGTGTGTTTTAGTGTCAGGCGAGTCCGCCAGGTTTAAGGATCATGTACTAAGCGAAGGCATGTCCATTCATCATCATGCGTCTGACTCTGCACAACACGCGCACGCTTCACCAAAGGTGTCCTTGCCGCCCCATGCGTGGCCACTGGGCCGTCGCAGCAGTGTGGTCACTGCCACACTGCCACACAGCCGCTGTGTTGCTACAACAGACCTTTTTTTTCTCCCTTTTTTGCTGTGGCAGGCTGTATTTTTATGGAGCAAACTGAAAGAACGCTGACAACTCAAGAGCAGAGCTGCTTACTGTTACGGGCAGAGAGACAACACACACACGCACACGCACACACACACACACGCACACGCACACACACACACACACACACACACACACACACACACACACACACACACACACACACACTACAGGACAGGACAGGACGCATGGAGGAGAAGGAGGAGAGGAACGGTAGGTAGAGAAGAAGTGGGAAATACAGAATCAGAGAGAGAGAGAGAGAGAGAGAGAGAGAGAGAGAGAG
Organism: Nannobrachium achirus; assembly: GCF_963921795.1. Lineage (NCBI taxonomy): Eukaryota > Metazoa > Chordata > Actinopteri > Myctophiformes > Myctophidae > Nannobrachium > Nannobrachium achirus. The sequence goes on from NC_137812.1 coordinate 61,872,867, forward strand.
AGAGAGGAGAAAATAAAATAATAGAAAAGGAGGAAGAAGGGATGGGGGGGGGGAGGCTGAAAGAATGCTGACGTCTCCAGAGCTGATTAGCGTTACAGCGGAGACATCACACCCACAGCGGAGGGGGAAAAACGCTGAGTATGGAGGGAAGACAGAGTCGTGAGGAGGAGGGGGGGCAAATGACAGGGGAGAAAGGAGGGATAGGAGGGAGAAAGACAGAGGCTAGCGAGGGAGGAGGAGGAGAGGAGGAGGACAGAGGTGCAGGGAGAGAAGGAGGGAGAGGGATGCTGAGGAGGAGCAGTAAAGAAGGGTGGGAGAGAGCAGGGACGTGCAGAGAATGTTAGAGGGGCAGGGGCGTTTTGTGAGCTTGGAGGTCTGCTATTTTTTTTATAATTTTTATCCCAAGATTTTATAACCCATTTTCACCCAGTGCCAATTGCCTATGTAATCCTGGGCTCTGCTCTCCCTCTGCCGCGCCAGGCGCCTGGGGAGACAACGGACTGACCTCATGCTTCCTTCTATGCATGAGGAGTCCAAGTTGCTTCTTTTCACCTGACAGTGGGGATTTCCCCGGTTTGGACGTAGCGAGTGGAAGGAACACGTTATTCCAACCAGTTCCTTTCCCCTCCATCAAGCGCCCCGGCTAGCCAGGTGGAGGCATTATAGAGACCAGGATTACTGCATGTTTTTGTGAGGGCATCTACCTTAGGAGACACGGGGAGAACATGCAAACTCCACTCTATTTTCAGTACTTAATACCACACTAAACTAAGCATAATCAAGTCTATACTGGAGATGTGGCGTAACGGCATGGATTTCTACACAGGGAGGGCAATTCTTTCAACATAAGATGCTGCGTTCAAGTTCAGGAGAGTTTGCACAAGGCAATTCTCTTGAATGCTGCCTTCAGGTATGGCATGGAAAGAGGGCATTTGCATTTCTTGCATAGTAAAAACAGCGTTCATGGTCTGGAGAGGGCACTTTTTACAGACGGATAAAAGGGCAGGGGCTCAAGCCCCCTTTGCTGTCTACGTGTGCACGTGCCTTGGAGAGAGAGGGAAGGAGGGAGGGAGGGCAGCGAAGGAGGATGAGCTGGTGGGAGAGTGTTTGGGTGAAAATGCATCCTCAACACATTTGTAAGAGCTTAGCTGTTGGGTATGGGGGGGAGGGGGGGGTAGGAAGGAAGGGATAGAGGGATGGAGGGACGGGGGGGGGTCGAAGAGGAGGGAGGAGAAGGGGGAGGGGGGAAAAATCTACTGAACTCAGCAACGGCCATGGCTAAAACCTCCAATTAGAAAAAGTTCTGGAGTTGATCCGACGCAACAAAACTGCTGCCACTCTCTCTCTCTCTCTCTCTCCGCCCGACTCCCTCTTCCCGCTCTCTCTTTAAATGCTCCCGCGTGCACGCACACGCACACGCACACACACACACACACACACACACACACACACACACACACACACACACAGGAATCCTGTATTGTGGACAAATCTGGTTCATGTAAGAGAGACTGCTCTTACCCGCTCCCATCGACTTTAGTGATGAAAAGTGATGAGTCATCACTTTTCAGAGTTTTGTGGGTGCTGTGGTGACCCCGAAGGTCGACGACTCGGGCGCCCTAGCTAAATCATTAGAGCATGCCCTGAGCTACATCTGTGCAAAATTTTGCACTTTTAGACTGATTAGCACGAGAAAAAAAACCCTAAGGCCTCCGACTAACATGAATACTCACCCATACGTGTATTGTTTTCTGAGGCCATTTCTAGCCCACGGAATGTTTTTTGTGCAAAACAAATGCCTGCAATGGATTCAGCATCATGACAAACCCCTAGTTAGACCCCTCAGATCCTCCTTAAATACCCAGAAAAAAAATCTTTTTCTGGGTATTTTCCTCCTGTATAGAAAGTCAATGGGAGCCCAACTTGATTTGGCCGCTGTGGCGACCCCGAAGGTCGCAGACTCGGGCGCCCTAGCTAAATCATTAGAGCAAGCCCTGGGCTACATCTGTGCAAAATTTCGCACAAAATTAGCATTTGCTCCCCTTAAATCCCCACACTACATCAGGGTGTTTAGATATGGCACAATGTGACATTGAACTTCTCTTTTGTTCAAAGTAATTCCAAACCACACATGCCCAGCGTCTGCACCTACCCTCTCACACCATCAATTGAGGCCCCTGTGAGCTCCTCTAAAAGCAGTAATACCACTGGAGAAAATGAAACAAGACTGTGGACACAGGGTGGGAGGAGACTGGGACGAGCGAGGACAAATGGTAGGACGAAGATAGAGCATGACAGGGAGGGAGAGAAAGACACGAATGCAGTGGTGTAAAGGAACTAACTACATTTACATAAGTACTGTACTTAACCCATTCAGAACGGGTACACTATATTGTGTATCATTATTTTATGCTTTAACTATTGAAAAATAGCAGATATACAAGCTCACAACGTGGCACCGAGTGCCGTGCTGCGAGCTTGTAGATCTGCTAATTTTTTTTTAGATCGTGAAAATTTGAATTTTCACTCATTTTCACGACTTTTTCAAAAATAGCAGATCTACAAGCTCACAGCTCGGCACTCGGTGCGCGCTGTGAGCTTGTATGTCTGCTGTTTTTCACTGGTTAAAGCATTCAATAATTCTAGGCCTAGTAAGGTTTAGACTAGAGGTATTTGTACTTTACTTGAGTATTTCCAATTTCCAATACTTTTACTTCTATTCAGGTCCAAATATTGTACTTTTACCCACCTCTATCTACTTAAATTATTTGAAAACTTTAGTTACTAGTTACTTTGCAGGTATATATTATAATATTATGAAACATACATTAACCACTTTAGCCCTATTTTATATCATGGCTATTTGAAAATATCCGATCTGCTATTTTCAAACATTTTGTACTTTTACTTTTGGTACTTTTAAGTACATTTTGATGCCAATACTTTCATAACTTTACTCAAGTACATTTTGAATTCTGGACATTTACTTGTAACGGAGTACATTTACAGTGCAGTATTGATACTTTTACTTAGGTACAAAAGTAAAAGTAAAAGTACAAAATGTGAGTACTTTTCCCACCTCTGCACGAATGCAGAAAGAACTAAACCTTGAAGCGCCACAGCCCTCAATCCCTGGCTCCTCTGCCCGCGTAAAAAATAAAGCCAGCAGTACCCATTGATCCTGCGTGGGCTGGGGGTGGCGAGGGAGCCAGTAAATAATTAACGGTGAGCAATGTGCAGTGGCTAATTGAGAATTAGGAATCTGATTAGTGATAACGGCAACCTCACAGTCTCACAGCAGAGATATAAGAGAGAGAGAGAGAGAAAGAGAGAGAGAGAGAGAGAGAGAGAGAGAGAAAGATAGAGAGAGAGAGGTGGGGAGAATCAAGGGAGGGAGATACCGATAGAAAGAGTAGGAAGTAAAAGAAGAGAGGGCAGCAGGGGCGTCAATTGGGTATGGCAGGGGTATGCAGCTGCCATACCCTGGGTCCAGGGGGGAGAAGTTACTCCATGAATGTCTCATTGTGCTGGTTATGTTGTTGAATTACATTAAAATAACTACAAATGCAAAATTTAACAAGGTATTATAATTATATTCTCCACACTTTTATTCTCCCCATCTTGACAAAATGGCATTTTCCCAGGTTCCGCAGGTCAGCTGCACAGGTGCAATTCATTATTGTTAATTGTGGCACGTTTACTATATTATGTCAAGTTTAGCTGCACTTGAACAACTGTTCCAGACTGCCATATCCAGCCCAAGAAACCATAGAGCATCGCAGTGAGGTGTCGGAAGTCCATTTTCCATTCATTTTCACCATAGGGTTTTTCATTATCAGCCACAAAGTCGTAGCAATTCAATGTACACTTACCACTAGGCTGGTGGTTGTAAAATGGTTCTATATGCTCCTGTAGAACCCCCGAGTATGTATGCAATCACTCTAGTTTTAGTAAAAACACGTTTTAATCAAGATCGCACGGAGAAGAACTGCATTTCCCATACTGCTAAACATGTACATCCGGTGAAATCGACGTCTGTGATTGGTCTAGCTTCTTCTTCTTTCACATATCTTGCGGTTACCACGGAAGTAGCTACTGCCCCCTGTCTTCCCGGCGGATTATTGCACTTCAGAAGAACTCCGTGAGCGATCGTCTTTCTTTTACAAATATGATGCACTATGTTAAGGATGACGATAAGAGCGTCCACAGAGATGACAATCACTACATTTCAGGCCATATGCTGGCTTGGATAACTAAACTGAGCGTGATTTAAGGGCTATATTTCAGGAAACAACAACAACATTCGCAATGCATTCTGGGAGTGTAGTTTCCGCAATTTTAAAAATAATGATGTACACAGTCTTGTACTCTGCCCTTTTTTTCAGCTTTCTAATTAATCTTTGCATTCAAAAAAATGTGACTATTGACATGATCCCTCTCCAGCCGAGATGGCTTTGTCCAAGGCTTAAAAACGTTTAAATAAATACTTTATGAAATGTCTATGGAAGAAATGAATGCGGAAAACGCTTCCGACAACAGAGTGAGGACGGGGTGGGGCTTCAACTGCGATGCTCTATAGACAATTTGGGGAAAAATAAAATAGAATGTACTTAAAATAAATGTATCATGCCTGTTGCTAAGGTATGGCAACATGACTGGTGTCTTGCACGCGCGCCTTTGCGCGCGTGCAAGACACCAGTCATGTTGCCATACCTTAGCTTTTGCTGAACTGACGCCACTGGAGGGCAGGAGTTGGGAGTTCTCCATGTGGAGAGAGAGTAGGAAGCTATTAACTAGAGGGTACACAGAGCGTGAAATAAGCATGATAACACAGACAAACACACAGAGGCAGAGAGAGAGAGAGAGAGTGAGAGAGAGAAGAGATGCAAGTAAAAACAAGGAAAGTAAAGATGGGGACTTGAGAAAGAGTAGGGCAGACTATAGTGCAGAGAATATGGAGAGATATGGAGAAAGAAACAATCACTTCAGACTCTTCTTCCTATGGTAACAGAGAGAAACCCTATTGTGTGTACTGTTTCAGCGCGCACATGACAGTGTTTGTGTGTGTTATTAAAGAACAGAAAAAGTCCTGGCGTCGACACGTTTTTCCCATTCCAGGTAGTAAGTCGAAGTGTGATGACAAATTTCCCAACACAAGCAAAAAAAAAACTGCATCGTCAGGCAATTGAGCGCTGGCTCCTTTTTTATTTTTTTATTTTGTATTTCGTAAGGGCTTTTTTGAGTGAAGAGAAACCTTGTAGGTTAATTTGGTTTCCCCCCACCACCACCACCTCTCGCTCTTTCTCTCAGTAGGTGTGTGTGACTGCGTGTGTGCGTGCGTGCGTGCGTGCGTGCGTGTGTGTGTGTGTGTGTGAAAGAGAGAGAGAGAAAGAACACAAAGAGCTGCAAGGGAGACGGTGATAAGTTAAGCTAGCATGTCGTTTATTTCCCCAACACTTAGTACATTCCAGGTCAGCAAAAATATTTAAGTAGGGGAAAAGAATACTGACTTGCTCTGTATCTTATTGTGCCATTAGGTAAGCATTGCATGACTCTACGTGGAATTTTATGATTAAAGTTACACAAAAAGTATATTCTAAAATTCTATTTACCGCCACCTTTCTTTTTTTCAGAAGCAGTGACATCATGTTTTTTCAGTTTTTGCAATTTTAAAATGGAAACCATAGACTGGCAGCGGTATGGAGATATTCCAGGTGGTGACAGTTTTTAAGGAGGCACAGTTGACTCATAGTACTCTAGGTACAGTAGCATGACTGGCTATGTGGCTGACTCATGCACGTGCATTCACACAAGCGCACGTCAATTCTGGTGTGTGTGTGTGTGTGTGTGTGTGTGTGTGTGTGTGTGTGTGTGTGTGTGTGTGCGTGCGTGCGTGCGTGCGTGCGTGCGTGCGTGCGTGTGTTTGCATTGTCCAATTTGTCCACCTCTTCACTGAACTAATCTTCTAACTTTCAGAAGGGGAGAGAGAGATGCACAGAATGTAATTAGAATAGAACATCTATACAAGTAACTAGTACCTTAGTCTCACAACACCAGACAATCAGAGATCTGATATGCGTAAAATTGATTATAACGGGTCGCTCCTCTTCCCACCCATTAGCATTGGTTTTCCGGTTGCAATCGCAACTGGAAATCAAAGCTGGCGAATCAAAAAACTGCATTGGGATTTCATATCCAATCTGTGAGAGTAGAAATATCAGCAAACATTTTGTCAATAAGAAATATAGGAGTGGTCAATAAAGAGGTTTTGAACTCTTGGGCCCTGGGGATTTCTAGATACAAGGTAGTTGCTAACAGTGGCACGACATGAGGTTATACTGGCAGGGATGGTGTATGCCAGTGTGTCAAACCAAAGACAATATGTGAACACATGCACTTTAGTAAACTGTACTAGTAAGATGCCTCAGGGTGCCACAGTGATGTGGAAATCAGGAAGGTGGACATCAGGGATCTCCATATATGGGCATAAAAGGGATTTGTTCCCCCTGGCATCACAGGGATCTCTCTAACAGGGCATCATTAATATTGATGACATGAGGGAACTCCATATATGGGCATAAATGATATTCTGTTAGTGTGACATCACAGTGAAGCCAGACCGTGATGTCAGAGCGGCAAACCCATTCTGGTTTCATGGTAAACTTCGACCTTCGGGTCACAATTAAACATTATGTGGGCGCGTCGCCGGTTCGATTCCCGATCCGGACGACCTTTGCCCCATGTCATTCCCCGTCTCTCTCCCCATTTCCTGTCAGTCTACTATCCTATCCTATCCAAATAAAGGCATAAAAAGCCCCAAAACAAATCGTAAAAAAAAAAAAAACATTATGTGGGCGAAATTACTTATGCTATCTTATGATTAGGACCGTATAGTTACTGGTGTTGTATTATTTATTGAAGAGTAAAGATATTGGCCCTATCTATGTTAGTGGCATTGTTTGAGTAATGGAGCTCAAAGAGTTACAGAGTGGGGAAATAAATGCAACTGTTTGATGTGGCAGCATTGGATGGCGCAAATTATATTATTGCATGTAACAGTGTTACATAACGTTCTTCCTCATACAGAACGATCAAGTATCAGGAGGCACATACTGATAATACTTACACTGTCAATGCACAACTCAAACTGAGTCTCTATCCCTCTTTCAGCATTTTTGTGTCTGTTGCCACGCATGTGCATCATCTGAGTGAAGTATGTTGTTACATTGGCATTGTCACATTATGTTGGCTTTACTGTCACTGAACTTAACTTCACTGATAGATAGATAGATACCTTTATTATCCCAAGGGGGAAAATCAGTTGCCCAGAGGCAGCACTGCAGTATAAGGTTATTTTACAAAGTTACAGAGAAGTAAGAAAAAGATAAAAGAAAATCAAACCTCGGTTCGAAGTGGAGCGGTGAATTTGAGCAGCTGTACCCTATGTGAGTGAGTGAGTGAGTGTAAACTGTGCCTGTGAGTGAGTGGTGAGTGTGCCTGGCCTGCACAAAACAGCGCCCCTCCTTTAACTAGTGTGTTGTGTGTGGCCACTCAAGGTATTGCCAGGCTACGGACACGGCCAGCCAGCCAGCCAGCCAGCCAGCCAGCCAGCCAGCCACCCACCCACATACCCACGGACATACCTGTCTATTGGGAGCGCTTTCACCGCTCCAAAAACAAGAACAGAGTACAGTAAAGAGCAAGGTACATCAAGAGAGGGAACAAATAATATAAAACACTGTCGAGTGCACAAGCAGCCAAGCACATGCACACATGGCATAGGTGCTGCGGTGTTGCTGTGTCTCTCTCTCTGTTTATGTGCGGGGCACGCGAGTGTTGTACATACAGTTTTTTCTCCATCTTTCTATGTGGGGTGCACACAAGCGTAATAGGTGTCACAGTGTCTCTGTATCTGTGTGCGTACGGATGCAGAAACTGATGCAAGTCATGGGTTGAAGGACCAGAGGAAGCTGTGGGAGGAAATACGTGTTTCTAGGTCTAGGACACACGGTTTGACTTTTCAACGTGGTCTACTGTGGAGAGCTGCATCATGAACCAAGGAATCCATGGATTACGATCTACTGCACGGTTCCCCAATTAGTTTTCCTAGGGTACCAAGCCGAGGGCCACAACATTGCAGGGGGCGACAGCAGCGTTCCCGCTACTCCAGCGACAGTTCAGATATCGTTGTTATTGGGTGAAAATCTTGTATGTCCAAAACCGTTCGTTTTGCATTTGTCATTTTAAAAATGATTTAAACTAGTGACAACAGCCGATCTACAAGCACACAACGCCTCGCACCGAGGCGTTGTGTGCTTGTGCTGCTTTTTTCACTACTTTTGTGCGATGGCCTTGTATGATTTGCAAAAGAACCCGACAACGGCGATATACTAGTGTTGTTGCTGCTCTTATACCACCATTATTACTGGGGTTGGTGTGGACCAGACAGTAGCCCCCCACGGGCCGCAAATGGCCCGCGGGCCGTCTATGGGGGAACCCTGATCTACTGTAAGCTTCAAGACTTACAGTATGGGCCAAAACGTACAGTGGGCTGGCATAGTGCCACCATGAGGCTGATTTGGATATTTTTCAAGGACTGACTTCCTTCACCTGCTGTGGGCATGGGTGCACCAGACATTCGGCACTGATTGCTATTGTAGTTTGTAAGATTAGCATCGGATACAAAGAAGACAGACACACAAGGGTGAAACAATAATCTTTAGCAATATGAGGGGCCACCCTGAAGACTTAAGATTAGTGCTTCTCTCCACAATGTTTTAACAACGAAAGCTGAGAGATTTTCCTCTCTAGTTGTGTGAAGCATTTAGACTAGACTGATCTCTCGAGAACAGACTCTGATGCTACGCAACAGATGAAAAGGAACAAAACAGAGTGGGCGTTCCTTTTTATGTGACGATGGTTAGCCAGATTGAGACTAGACTGACT
>NC_137812.1:61886812-62009312 GCF_963921795.1 Nannobrachium achirus
TCTCATTAGTCCTACTTTGGTTAGGGTTAGGTTTAGGCATAGTTTTACTGAGGTTAGGGTTAGGTTTAGGCAAACTTTTACTGAGGTTAGGGTTAGGTTTAGGCATAGTTTTGGTATTTTGAATCTGTCCCATATAGCGCCACCATCAGGCCCAACACATTTTTGTACACTGCTCCTACAGATTTTGCCCTAAAATCACCCAAATCGGTACACAGTATGTCTACACTCATGTCATCAACATGGATCTGTCCCATATAGCGCCACCATCAGGCCGATTTTTTCAAACAGATTTTTGGACACTGCTCCTACAGATTTTGCCCTAAAATCACACAAATCTGTACACAGTATGTCTACACTCATGTCATCAAGATGGATCTGTCCCATATAGTGCCACCATCAGGCCCAACAAATTTTTGGACACTGCTCCTACAGATTTTGCCCTAAAATCACGCAAATCGGTACACAGTATGTCTACACTCATGTCATCAACATGGATCTGTCCCATATAGCGCCACCATCAGGCCCAACACATTTTTGGACTCCTACAGATTTTGCCCTAAATCATGCAAATCGGTACACAGTATGTCTACACTCATGTCATCAACATGGATCTGTCCCATATAGCGCCACCATCAGGCCGATTTTTTCAAACACATTTTTGGACACTGCTCCTACAGATTTTGCCCTAAAATCACGCAAATCGGTACACAGTATGTCTACACTCATGTCATCAACATAGATCTGTCCCATATAGCGCCACCATCTGGCCGATTTTTTAAAACACAATTTTTGCCCTAAAATCACGCTGCGACCTGACGGTCGCTTATCTCCCGATTAGGGAGTCTTACTGGTGTTATACATGTTTTTGTATGGATAGTTTTATCACCAGATGAAAATGTGCTCAGGCCCATTTACTATATAGGTCTATATATATATATATATATATATATATATATATATATATATATATATATATATACACAGAGACAAATCTGCTGAAAACTGCAACCCGGCCTAATCCCTCATTTAAAAATCGAAAGAAAAAAGAAATCCTATCTTTGCAATAGTTTTGTCTAGTGGAGCTTTTGCTGGTAGAGAAGTAGGCTATTTATTTCATTTCAAGTCATTTTCCTAGTGGTGGTGCTGTATAGACCAATAGGCTATATTCAACTGATATAGGCCTATATATATATATATATATATTATTTTTTTCATAAACTTTTCTTTGGTTTTAAATTCCATTATAACAAAATTGGTATTCACAGAAGAAGAAAAAAATCCAGCTGAAACTGTCGAGATTTTACACACACACACACACACACACACACACACACACACACACACACACACACACACACACACACACACACACACACACACACACACACACAAACACACACAAGATTTTTATTTTACTTTATTAATACTATTAATTATATAGGTTTATAGGCTACTCGCTGTCAGCTCAGCAGTGTAATCCTTAAATACATTTCGTTACAGGTAACAGGCCAGGCAATTTATTTCAAAAACTGGCCTAATAATAAACCGATCTCATTCGCTCGCGCCCAGACCTTTGTCCGCCTTCCGCCGGTGCCATATTGTTGTAGCGAATTTAGTGACCTATCGAATCATGAGACTCCAGCGCGAGTACTCGATCTCGACAAGAGAATACAGCCTGCTTGTTTTGAAAATTACTCCGTTTTGGAGACAGAGAATGGAGAATCAATTTCACCGTTAAATAATAGTCATGGTAAGAGTCAGGAACAGGTCAGGATATTGTAACGAGGGAACAACTGACAGCCTATTACCTGTCCCTGTATTACAACAGCCTATTGTATGGGGGGTTACTCAGAGTAATGCGTCCTCATTGGCTCTCAGGTAGAGCGGGCTGTATTGTGTGTGTGTTCTCCCTCCATGCGTGCAGTTGTCTTCCGGATCCCAAAGTGTATGGACGTTTGAGTGAGTGAATCCTCCGTTTGTGCCAGGGACCGCGGACTGACAGCCACAAGTGCATTATTTACAGTGTGTGAGTTATTTAGAGCCTACCTGCCTGCTGTATGTTGCTGTCCTACTGTTCTGTAAACTTGCGTCCTGCAGTAAAGAAACGTTCTTGGAAAGTCCTTGTTGTGGCATCATTGACCTGCCGCCTCCACCAGAACACCACAGAAAAGTGAGTCCACTAAGCCCACAACAAATGGTGTCAGAAACGGGATGTACTGCTTTTAAAAGACATTGAAGTAGCCTACACACGAACTGTCATTGCGCCGAGCCCCGCAGCAACAGGACAGCAGCACCGTGCTGTGCTAAGAGCTGACGTCACGTTGCATTCATTCACCGGCCGGCTTCCAGGGTCACGTGACCGCTGTCCACTTTGGGTCACGTGATTGCTGACCACTATCAGCGTCAATCTCCGCCTGAACGCCGAGCGCCGATCTCCGCCTGGGCGAAGTTAAAGGAGTACTAAAAAAAAAAAAAAAAAAAAAGTAAAAAAAAAAAAAAAAAAAAAAAAAAAAAGAGAGAAGATGGAAAATGATACACCAGGTGCTACTGCGAGCCCAGGACAGGCACCAACGTTGCTTGGAATATTACAGCAAATGCAGCAGATGCAACAGCAAATGCGGCAAATGCAGCTGCAGAAGCAACAGCAGAGCCAGCTAATCCTGCAACATCTGCAGAGGCTGGGAGGGGCACCAGCAGCACAGCCACATAACCTAGGCCAGGGAGATATTGCTCAAGGCATTGGGGCAACAGCCTCATTTACTCTCCTTCGTTCAACTACTTCCCACCCAACTGATTCTCACAGCATGGTCACCATCGACAGATATGAGGCATCAAACTTGACAGTTGAGGAAAACCCAGACTTCGCTCCAGAGCTAGAAGTCATTCACCGGCGCTCCCTCGGCTCGGGCCCTGCTGGACAGTGGAGTGTGGAGTACACCAGCCCGGGACAGGATGTCCGCCGGCTCCAAGGAAGGGGTGGGTCGGTGCACCCTAACACAGCCGCAGCTGCCAGTCAGAACCCACACACCAACCAAGTCAACCAGCGGGTTGCCTATGAAGTGATGACAGCCTCACCGGCAGCCCTGCCACTGCAGCAGGAGTTCCATGCGATGCAAGGTGAACTGAGGCAACTGAAGGATGAGGAAGCACAAATGGCTGGCGAAATCAAACAACTCAGAGAGCAAGTGGGTCAGCTGCAACTCACTAGTACACCCAGGGCCGGAATGCACCTTGCTGCCAACGGAGCCCTCTCAAACCGTGCCTCACGGGAACAGCAGCGCGGGGGGTCCCCCGCACGGCTGCCAAGCTTTCCAAGTACAACAGGCCGATTCTGTTCCCCGAGCCCATCTACCCGCCAGAATTCTACCTGCTATAACTGTGGAGAGTTTGTCCACTACAAGAGAGACTGTTTGCGGTCCCCCAGCCCCAACAGGCCGGAAAACTAGAACTGGTCAGGTCCAATGGCCCGGGCCTGACCAGCAATGTAAGCGGCCATTTTATGCCTTCTCAGGAAAAAGACCCAACTACCGAAGAAGACCAAACTACCGAAGAAGACCAAACTACCGAAGAAGACCAAACTACCGAAGAAGACCAAACTACAGAAGAAGATCAAACTAAAGAAGAAGATCAACCTACAGAGGAAGATCAAACTACCGAAGAAGACCAAACTACCTTGCCACCAGTCATTACCATAGGCAGAGTCAAGGTGGAAGGTTGCGGCCTAACGGCTCCTGCCCAAGTGAATAACCTGTCTGTGGTCAGCAAGAGCCAAGATGGGCATGTTTATGTGGCACCTATCCACAGCAAGGTGTTCATTGAAGGTGAACCGGTCCTCGGCTACATTGCTGGGAGGTCGGTGGGAAGTTATGCAGTCTTCAGGGTGTTTCTACTCGGCCTGCGTCCACCAGAGACTCTATGGAGCCCGCTGCCGAAGAAACCTCCTGACCCCTCCTTCCCTACTCAGCCTGCATCCTCCAGCGACTCGTCTCCGCCTGCATCCTCCAGCGACTCATCTCAGCCTGCATCCTCCTGCGACCCGTCTCAGCCTGCATCCTCCTGCGACCCGTCTCAGCCTGCATCCTCCTACGACCCGCCTCAGCCTGCATCCTCCTGCGACTCGTCTCAGCCTGCATCCTCCTGCGACTCGTCTCAGCCTGCATCCTCCTGCGACTCGTCTCAGCCGGCATCCTCCTCTGACTCGAGCTCCGGGTCAGAGATTACCGGGTTTGTTCCAACGACCAAAAGTGGTAGAGCAGTGAAAAGACCTGCCCGCTATGGTTAACTGAATGTGTTTTTGAGTTTCACAGAAGAAATTGTTGAAATGTTTAAGATTTTGAATTTGAGTGAATTGATTGCCTTTGTAACAGTATTGCATAGCTGTATTGTGTTCTGTTTAGTACTGATTATTATGCATGTGCTTGTTAACTATTCAGAAGATGCTGAAGGGACTCAGCAGTCTAGAGGGGGGGTAGTGTAACGAGGGAACAACTGACAGCCTATTACCTGTCCCTGTATTACAACAGCCTATTGTATGGGGGGTTACTCAGAGTAATGCGTCCTCATTGGCTCTCAGGTAGAGCGGGCTGTATTGTGTGTGTGTTCTCCCTCCATGCGTGCAGTTGTCTTCCGGATCCCAAAGTGTATGGACGTTTGAGTGAGTGAATCCTCCGTTTGTGCCAGGGACCGCGGACTGACAGCCACAAGTGCATTATTTACAGTGTGTGAGTTATTTAGAGCCTACCTGCCTGCTGTATGTTGCTGTCCTACTGTTCTGTAAACTTGCGTCCTGCAGTAAAGAAACGTTCTTGGAAAGTCCTTGTTGTGGCATCATTGACCTGCCGCCTCCACCAGAACACCACAGAAAAGTGAGTCCACTAAGCCCACAACAATATCATAGGGTTAGGTACTAGGGTTAAATTGACCAATAATATGACCAGTTGTATTTTTGGTGAACTTCCATCATCCCACGCGCTCCGCATAATAAAACAAGCGAATACAGCGATATGCAAAAAATAAAAATATATGAATAATATAATTCGATAGGCCACCGATTTCAGTGTAACTTCGTGTTGCCATGGCTCCCCTCATGCCTCCGCTCTGCTCAGCTAGGCTATACAACGTTGTGATGAATCAGCATCTCTATGGACAGTCAGTCAGTCTACATGCAAGATATAAAACAGGCTGCATCCTTTTCACATTAATCAATCCATTAGACAGTTGAAGAAGGCCCATATGACTTGTGTAATTTTATCAAATAATCGCCGCAGTTGTCATTTTGGACTATAGCTCCTATATGGCAAATATTTGTCTCTTTGCCAGCTTTAGTTATGCAAACAGGCGAGAATGTCACAAGGGGGTCTGTTTATTTTTGTTGCAGCGTTAAGCTTGGGGTTTGATTATGGCATGCCCCACACACACACACACACACACACACACACACACACACACACACACACACACACACACAGCAGGTGGATGGAGAGTTTAATACGTGAGTCAGTAAATATGGAAACTATATTTTCACCGGCAATTACATGTGCGAACAGCTGAGCCACCTTACCTCAGAACGAAGCAACAGATAGAATCAATGTGCCAGTGCTCTGCTGTGTGTCCAGTCTGTCCAGTACAGTCGGCTCAATGATCTTCGCTCCGGTTTCAGCAGCAGCAGGCGAATCGATCTGATCATACATACAGCTCTCCTACAAGTTCATGCTCATCTCTCTCGCGTCTCTCCAACAGCTCCCACGCTGCTTCCACCTGTCTAGAATCTAGATCTAGCCTTCTATGACACTCAAAACAGGGGAATCCCCAACCATTTCCTACACCTCTCTGCCTACTTGTCCTCCTCAAACTCCCGGTAATTCCGACACATGCCTGTTTAAGCTGGACCCACTATTGACTATAGTGCACACACAGCGGCCGCCCTCTTTGTCTACGATCAAGGCTATGTTCTTAAGAAAGCTCCGGTTGGTTGGTCGGCGTGGCGATAGCAGCGACCGCTTGAGCGCAAAAGCTTGGCCGCTTGACGGCACCAATGGTGATGATTCAGCAGGGGAGGCTGTAGCCCTTTAAACAGCGCCTCATTGGTATGATGTCGCTCGTTTTTGGGCTGTGATCCAGTCAGCATAACATAACAGCACCACCACGCACACACACCGGGACGGGCGACGACGGCGACAGCGCGGCGTGCCGTGCACAGTCAGCAAAACAATATCTATATTCAGCAGCTAACTGAGCAGATCAGCTATGATTTATTTTTAAGGTTACTAAAAGTACCAACTATAAAGCCGCACAAACTTACCCGACCAAAAGTGAGATGGTTCCTTCGCCCCACCGCACCGCCAAAGGTTTTGATTTACCGCTGAATGCCGAGCCGAGCCACCGGCGTTCGGAGCGACAGTTGGGGAGTGTATTTACGTTCACACCTTCTTGCGGATCTAATAATCCACTCCTTCCTCGCTTGTTTTAGTAGTCTATGGTAGGAAGCGCCAGACGTCAGATGATGTTTGGATCACATGGTTTCATTCATGAAGCATCTACGCAACGAGCATTTAAAGAGATAATGCTATATACACGAGACACTACACTGTAATAGTAGGTTGTTCATTGCATTTGCAGGTAACAATCACTAGGCCTTTGTTAAGTGCGACCCAGGGCTACTGCTACCCACTTGTTATTTTCCTTATTTCAGGACTGGACTGTCCTATTCAGTAAGTTGCCATCAATATTGCCTATCTATCTCTACAAATTATAAACATTTATTACATTACATACCTGCTTTATACAGTCCTAAATCAAGGGGATATTCTTTTCATTGTCTTGGAGAACTACTAGTAGGTTTTAAAATACAGCCATTCCAATGCCAGACACCCTTGGTAAATAATGATTATACTAAATAAGCAGAAACTACTAAATGATAGCCCTTCAGGTGAGTCGCACTCACAATGAATCAACAGATCTAGTCAGTTGAATTGAGGAAGCTGATTTGCACAATCATATTAGACAATTGGTGTATAAACATGGTGTGTAGGGTGTAGGGTAGGTTCACATACACAGACATACCGGTATGTCTGTGTATGTGAACCTACCCCAGATAGGCTATCATCTCCATCTATGCCTCACTACCAAATATCCCCCCTATTTGATGGCTGCAGGGGCACAATCAGACTCAGTCTGTAGGGCACATTATTACACTTTAGTCCGAGCCCCAAAGAGGAGGACAGACAGTATTGCATACAGTCTCACTCACTATGTGGTAACCGTTAAAACTTCCCTTATCTGCCATTTGACCAGACATCAGCACCGAGATCACAGTTCTGCACCAGACGCACAGCACACACTTTGATGCAAAGTGCACCATGGTGCACGTGTCGAAGCAGATAAAACACACAGGCTTTCCACTGCACTCCCGGCCTGTTTCTCCAAGTTTCATAATCTGAGAGGATCAGTTGGGCTGCACCACACAGTGTGTTGCAGTGACACTGGGCGAAGGAGGGGAAGAGGGGGGATCCTGTTCAATATTGTCATCTTAGTTTCTGCCATTCCTCGTGGCCTTCATACTCACTGTAGTATGCAAACACCTATGTTACTGCAAAGGTCACTGATTCCATTGATTGAATGGAGATGACAGGGAGCATCTGGTCTACCTGTGGATAAACCACTTGCTGGGCTGGCACATAACATCCACACGGTCTCTCTCTCCCTCTCGATCTGTCAGGGAAACGACACACAAAGAGACCAACAGCCCACTTTGACCATCAGCTGCTACTGAACTGACACCTTACACAGTGCACATCGCTGGTACTTGGGGTTGAAGAGGGGTGCTCAAAGCCACCCGGCTGACGACAGTCTAATAATGAGTGTCAAATGGAAGACTCTCTAGGAACGGACTAATCTCACCGGGCGGGCAGCAACTGGAGCTAGCAGAGAACAACCTATTAAAATAACCGAACCACCGAATAAAAGAGGGATTACCTAGTCACTTCAGGAGTGGGGTAAAAACCATTGCACGCACAAATAAACATGCAGAGTGCTTTTGGAGCGTGCGTGCCGAGGTTTAATCAAGGGACACTGGTGTGTTCGTTCAACGCAAATAAACTAATCCTACAACGGTGGGAAATTGTTCAATTATAGTGAGGACATGCGGCTCCTAACAAACTGTCGCACTCTTGCCATCCTTTTCCAAGACTATTATGTACTGCTTGCCTGTGTGTTGCTTGAATAGATACTGTATCTTGGCCCATCTCCTTTTACCACAAAGTGGGCCCATATGCTACTGTTAATGCCCAAAATATTTTGCAGCCAAGAGTGAGTGTATACAGGCCAAAATCCATTATTTATGGTGTACAATTTTAAGTTTTCAGCTTTTCCATTTTTCAATACTCGCAGATAAACCTTTCTTGCCGTTCTAAATGCCATATAATTCCATACATCTCAGATAGAGGTGCATTTAAGCTCTGCCCCCTTTGCCACCAACACATTCTCAAAACAACTGATATATATAGCATACACAAACCAATCTCACGTTTTCTAAATTAATAATGTGTGTGGAGACTAGAGGAGCAGAGAACCGGGACGGAGGACTGATCCTGGAGATCAAACCGTGACCCCACTCTCTGGTCATATGTCCTGCTGACGGAAACATTCTAAAATTGGACTCGTGTTTCCTCTTACCCCAACCAATCACGACCCACTCCCAGGCCAATGTGGAATAACATAATTTACATGTCTATTTATGGCCTACATGCAGTCCATGTGCGCAACAGAGGAAGTGGGTTCTTCGAAGGGATGAGATTGCGAGGCAGTGACGGGGGGGAAACAAGGCAGTTTGGGCGCGGACAAGTTGGAGGTGTTCAAAGGAGGTGAAACATTACACCGTGTACTGTAGTCTGGTTCAGTGTCATGACAAGTGGCCCAAGCTGATGACATTCACAGATAGGAAAGAGGGTGAAGCTACTCCTATAAATTGGTTCAGGGTTGGTTTTAAGACACGGTGAGCTGGTTTAGGTTGGCATGTAATGTAGAGAAGGCACACTGATCCTTAATTTGGTGCCAACGCACCATTTGATTTCAGGGCGCCATCTTCAGGCCTGTCTTTATACTGTGTCTAGGATAGCTCTTGCCCAGAGTTCATCCCTGACTTCTAGAGCAGGGGTTTTCAAAGTGGGTGACAGGGCACCCTGGGGTGCCGCGACGGCATTCCAGGGTTGCCACAAGATCATTTGATAATATTTGGACATACAAGGTTTCCACCCGACAACGACGATATGCTATAAATATAAGGTGCTGGGAGTGAAAATTATAATGTAGGGGTGCCTCGGATTAAAAAAAATATTTATGGGTGCCCTGACACAAAAAAGTTTGGGAACCACTGTTCTAGAGATACACTTCCTCCTTTTCTTCATAAAAGGACTACATACTGAACACTGGCAAAAAATAAAAAAAATAAAAATGAAATTCAACAGGGGAGTAGACATGACAGATTGTTTGAGTCAAAGGGTAGGGGGTAGAAAATAATAAAAACTAGCTTCTTAACAAAATGTTTTCATTCTGCAGCACATTTAATATTGACTTATTGTTGACAGGCAGACCACCTCAGAAGTGGATATGCCAAACAACACAACATGTAACATTATGAACAGTAGAAATATAAGCAACTCAATACAAATTACATAATTAGGACTGGGCTTTTCACATATATAAATATTTTAAATCAAAATATAGAGAGGATTACTTCAATACAAGTGTTTGGTAATAAGATTTAAACGTTTTCTACTAGCACTTTCAAGAAATGACATCACAACCCCTTCTCCAAAAGAAAACTAGATTACTGGAGTACTTTCATGAGCTCCAAGACCCACGTAATGTACAGACTAAAGGTTGTTGCACACTGCTGCGTTTTGTCCGTAAATAAAGAAATCAACCTCACATATTGTCGTTGTCGGGTGGAAACCTTGTATGTCCAAAACCTTTTGTTTTGCATTTGGCATTTTAAAAATGACTTACACTAGTGAAAACAGCCGATCTACAAGCACACAACGCCTCGTTGTGTGGCGGGGTGTAACCTGTATGATGAAGCAGGGCTTTGCTTCGCGAAGAAATTTACAAATTTGAAACTTGGATACGAGGTTTCCGCCCGACAGTGACGATATATCAATCACGTTTGCACACTGCCGCAGTGCCGCCCGTTTCGTATTTATTTTCGGACCACTGGGTTTCTTGCTCTCTCTCTCCTTGCCCTGAAAAACGCATTTCGTAAAGGAAAAAAAAAAAAAAACGCAGCAGTGTGCAACCAGCTTAAGACTGTCTTGTCGAATAAGTGAAGTGACTGACGTGAGGAACCAGCCAATGGCAAAAGAGTAATAAAGCTTGTGTTGACCTTGACACATGAAACAAGACCAAAAAGGTCAAAGGTGACATAACGTAAACAATACAGTAAGGCCAACAATTATCAAAAGTATGTATGAAGATCAAAACAATAAAAACTATCAAAATAGTTATTCAGTCTATATTACTTTCTTCATTAAGGGCATAATACTGCTGGCCAAAATGAACAATGAAAATTGTACCATCACAACCTTTCTGTAATCAAAACAAAGATATCTGCATAATGTGGCTTCATATTGTTTTTATGAAAAACACCTACCCTTAAAAATATAATGGTATCGCAGTCACCATCTGGTTCCTGTTCTGCCTCAGGATTCCAAGACGGCTCACTGGGCCATTATCAATAAATAGTTAACACACAGAGCCATAGACTTCACATCAAATAGGTAGACAGAGGATTTGTAAATGCCTCACTAGTGTGTCTATGGACAGCACGATCCTACATCACACCCGAAGGATATGAATCTGTGTATTGCACCCTGCATGTGATTGTAAGTGCCTGTGTTGTGAGAAAGGTCCCAGGTTAATTTGAATTTCTGCTTACTGTATGTACAACTAAAATCTGTGTTTGGCGTAGGGCTCTCAGACGCAAGATCGACATCTGTTCTGTTCATTTTTCAACTCTGTTTGTATGGCCATCTAAAATGTATATAGTTTCAAGTTGTTTGCAGTTTTCAAAGTGTGGTGTTAAAGTGTGTGCCAGGCTTCCCCTGTTCCTTTTAGTTCTTCTTCTTGACCACAGGGCCGCGGCTGTTGAAGAGGCTGATGCCTGACCTGCCATTAGTCGTGCCCGAGACAGTGACTCCAGGCTGCTGCAGCACCTGGTCCAATGTGGTCTTCTTAATGGCTGCGGGGGAGATGCGTTCCTGGTCTGCCAGATACTGCAGCTCACTAACAAAGCCAATACAAATAAAAGGTGAGAATTGAGGAAGTTTACATGTGTGTTTTGCTTGTTAACGCCAAAATAAACAGAACTGACTAAGTGTCAAAAAGGAAAAGATAATCAAATTCTCAGATGAAGTGCCCTAACTGCACAGATGTGTTGCACCCTTATGTTCGTAAGGACTTAACACAACAGGCAATGGCCAAGCAACGATAATCTTTTAAAAATAAGGCTCCCGACCTCTTCTGTGAGGTCGGGAGCCCTATCGTTGTATCTTGTCTCAAAAAGATAGAAATTACTTCTTGAAGGAAGATGTTTTGTAGGAAAATGACTTTGCCAATACTGAGACAGTACTTTGGGTGCATCTTAGGACCCTTCCACAAGTTTATAAAGTCAGCTCAAGATAGCATCCGTGTTAAATCTGTGATGTTAAATTCTATTTCTTTAGATTTACCTTGACACCCGGGTTCTTCTTATAAGGAATACAGTACATTTTAAATGTCCTCGTGTTTTAAATGTCCAAGTCATACAAGCAAACAGGAATTTCCCAGCTCACCGTGTTCTAATACAGGAAGCTTCCACGGCATTGATGAGCAGACTACGGAAGCCGCCGCTCTCCAGGGTGTGCAGGGCGAAGATGGTGGCCCCTCCAGGGGAGCACACGTTATCCTTCAGCTGGCCTGGGTGCTGATCCGAGTCCAGCAGCATCTTAGCTGCTCCCTTTAAAATGGGGTGGTGTGGGGGGGGGGGGGGGGTGGACGGTGGGATGAGATGAGGTTAGTTTAACTGGGTCACATATCTCAGAGGAGTCAGAAATACATCAGAGCCAGTATAACTGACCCGATCTGATACTGTGCCAAGTTTTCTAAGTAGAATCAGCCAGGTTCTGTGCCAACTATAAGACCTTGTGTCCAAGGGTATTTCATGAATACACCGAACACTCCTTCTCATGGATATAAATATATTAAGAACAAATTCTCTATTGTACGCCATTATATAAAAGCTAACCAAAGATATTATAACTATAATAATAACACAAGTGGCTGATCCTGGGAATGCCCTCAATCAATCTAATTTCAGATTTTTACATTGGTTCAAGGGACAAAATCAAACGCATCATATGTAACAAATTACAATTAATCAAAAATACAGATTTTACCAAGAACACCTTCACAAACCACAAATGAAGGAAAACAGGATAAAAAAAAAAAAAAAGATAATTTATTTTCCATCAAGCTGGATACACAAGAAGGTTTTTAGACCAAATTCCAGCAATTACCACCTGACAAACTGATATATGCACGCAATTAAAAATGTACACTGCAAGCCAGCCAGACAAACACACAAACACAACTGACCAGAAGAGCCTGAGCCCCAAGTATGTTTGCCAGTCTTCTGGGGAGGCCCATCTTCACTCCTCCATCAGCAAGGGCCTCCAGAGCCGTAAAAGCCTGTCAACGTATATCAACATCACCATCACTGTATAGCCAGTACAAGTTGTGTGTGCTTAAAGATAAATGAATGAGATTTGTACTGATGAAAAAGTACATCCATCTAGGATTTGTTTTCTACTGAAGTAATGTGTGCAGCCAAGTTAATTATTTAATGATCTATATCATTCAGGAATTTGTTTCCACCTCACATTAATCTCACGCAAAATAAATTATCATTCAAGATAGCTTTAAAGACACTTGTCACAATTGTCGCAGCTGACCACATGGGGGTAGTATGACAATGGCATTCTAAGGAAAATAAGGCCCTCCCGCAAATATCGCTTGGGCAAGTTTTGGACAAAGAGCGGAAGAGTAGTAGCAACAAGTGTGTTTTGCAGAAAATGCTAAACGGTGGAAAATCGAGATAGGCTGAAAAAGGTGTGGTCTAAGGGAATATGCGTCATGATCCAAGGAATCCAGGGAAACACCTTGATTGCACGACCCTACAGTTCAAGAGTTATAGGCCAAAATGTAAAGCAGGCCGGCCCGGTATAGCACCACCATGCATTTTGAAACATTTGCGGTGGAGTGTCTTCCTGGGCATGAAATGTGATGTGAAAAACAATCTCCGCCACCGGCAGAGATAACGCATCGATTCCTCCTCGTCTGATTCTAGATGTGGCTGCCCCACAATCCCTTTGTTTTGGAGATTACCAGGGAAGTCTCTTTAAATAGACAGGGCAGTGAACACATAGGCCACTCTATTCCCTCTTTCTGACTTCAGTCAGTCACTTACGTAGGCAGGTCCACTGCCGCTCAGTCCAGTGACGGCATCAATGAGGTCCTCCTCTACTTCAGTGCAGTAGCCCACACTGGACATCAGCTGCTCCAGTAGCTTGCCATCTTCCACCTAGAGGAAGGGAGACAAGCAGTTTAACAAGGCAGGCACAAAATAACAAGGCAGGCAAAAAAGAAAAAGTTCTGTCATTTGTATTCACTTTTCAGGGCTCTGACAAATTATCATTTAAATCCCTGGGTAGTTCAAACTGTACTAGCGGTGTCATATTTTTTTAATCCACGATTCGTTCTAAACCTCCGATTGGAAGGTGACGATTCAATCATTTTCATTCACCCCTGCTGTGCTTCCGTATTGAGTTGATCTGTAACCTAATTTAACTGGAACTATAGTTGCACTGACTCTGACCTCTAAGGACCTATCCAGGGAGGGTTTTCAAGGGCGCCTTGCTCTGTCACCCTTACTTGTTTTATTTTGATTTTTTGCACTGACCATTGGACACTTTGTTTGGCTCTGCACTATTGGGTTGTGTTAGTAGTAATGGGTTGTGTTAGTAGTGATGAGTATTTTGCTTGTGTTTGACAAATGGGTGAGATGTAGCACTGACTAGCATTGACTGTTACGGACACTTTTGTTTGGCACTGTATTGATAAGTTGTGCTTTAAGTATTGGTATTAGCTTTTTAAGTATTGCTATTACACTTATGAGCGTTGACTGTTTGGACACTGTATGTATATATACAAAAATGTGCTTTCAAAGTTGTGAAAAAACAGTATTCTCTTGCTATGAAAACTGGAGGAGTGTTCACTGAAGCTCAATGTGTGTATTTACCATGATGCACTTGGGTGGCAGAAAGTGCGTTTGTCTTTATATCATATGAATACAGGAATAGGGACTTCAACGGACTTGGTCAACAACAATGACCTTACCAATTCAATTGGTTAACAAACTGTAACATTTCCCACCCAGGTCTAAAAGCAGGTGCGTAGGTGAAACATGTACATTGAACAACAATAAAAGATAAGCAGCACACTGCCACTTGCAGGGTACACGCACGTAGGATCATATCAAAATATAAATTTACGGAATGCCTGTCTGCCGCCCGCCGTCTGTCCGCATGCTGAAATTACTGATACTAAACAGTTTTGCCGCCATGGTAAGAGCCGCATGCTGAAACAAGTCCCAACATCACTGACTGACATCACCATATGGGCATAAACGGGTGAAACAGTCTGCATGCAAACGTCACTGATATTAAACAGTGTCTCCACCATGGTAACAGCCGCATGCTGAAACAATGCCCAAATAATGTCTGTCTGACATGACGAAACAAGTGACCAAATTTGGAGGTGATTGACATCACTACAGTGCCCACATTTGGAGATGACATCACAAACTGGCCTGGACATGAACACCATATATGGGCATAAAAGAGAGAGATAAGATATCTCCATATGATGTATGGGCATGAAAGGGACACATGCAGACACAGACAGATGGATACAACGGGCATTGCACAACTGGACACCAATGGTCACCGGTCTGGGTTCTCCAACATCACTTCTGAGACTCCTCAGGGACATTCAATCCCTCATATACTGTGAGTGTGCACTCATATAATGTACTGTGCACACCCTCGGGCACAGGACTAGTATATTTAAAGCAACGTTTCAGTCACATACAAATTTCCTCAGTCATCATTTCGCACCTGACCTTGATTTGTTTGGCTGCCGACACAAAGACGTAAAGGGTCTTTCATTCATCTTTACCCCGAGTCCTGCATCTATCCCTCTCTCCCTCCTTCCGCACCTCTGCATGTGTTCCTGTGGCGTAGACGGTCGCCCCCTCTCTCACCACCACTGGCGTGTTAGTCATACACCTCATCACCCTGGGAGCTGGACGGTGCTGGAGCAGCTTCTGTGAGATGACAACGGGGTAGATACACAGGACAGAATGAGACAGGGCCTAATCAGGACCCTGCCGCACAGTGCCGTCTCTTCTTGGAAGCATGCCAATACATTTTTAATTGAATTGAACTTGAGATGGAGAGAGAGAAAACAAACATGTCGATAGGGACGCCTGGAAAGGAGACAGGGGGGGCTGTTGTGCGGCTCAGTCTCTAACAACAGATAGGCTAATTATGTAAATTGCTAAAAGAAGTTTGAGCAATTGTGGAAATGGCGGCTTAACAAAAGCATGAACAAAAGACAAAAAGAAAAAAACAACAACAGAGACCTGCAGGCAGACTCATCAAGTGTGTTTTTTTTATTCATATCTCTGCCGCCAGACTTGTGAAACTTCAGCAGTGCACCTGAGGTGGTAAGTGGGGGTGGGGGAGGGTGGACAGAGATAAATGTGGATAAAGAGAGTAAGCAGGAAACCAGTTGAAAAACGAGCGCAACGCCAGTTAACTCATTTCCTGCCATCCCCGTTGAAACCGGAGATTTCCTGGTGTACTGCACTAACATGTCCGTAGATCCCGGAAATTTAATTAGCTTTAATCATTATCAAACAATTAAAAGTATGATCGCTGTATATAGCCGATTCCGACTCTTTAGGCCCGCCTCCTAACTGTATCCGGCCATATTTCCTGTTTTGACCGGATCTAGGTTTCCATATCCGGTCTGAGGCCGCGTCATAGCTTCGCTCCTATAGGTTTGCATTGTAAACAAAGGAAGGAGCTGCACGGCCATAACATCATCTTTTTTCACACAGTTTTTTTTTATTTGGAAGCTGTTTGATTCTTTTACCCGCATGGCATATGATCTGCGCACATATCGTCTGCTATGTGCGCGACGTGCCCTCGCAGGAACATAGCGCACAGCTCTGCGTTTTACATGAGTTTTTCTGTAAACAGCGGCAGATACAGCCTGACAACGGATATTTCTTTTTCCAATGGGATTGTTTTTTTCGAAAGCTGCGGTCCGGTCTGCAACGCTGGTACATGTTACATGCACAGATCGTGCGCGATGCGTGCACGTGCCCACGTTAAGGACAATTTGGCAGTTGCCGAGTTCAGGCAGAGAAAAGTTAAGACAAGAGTAGAGAGCGAAAACAGTTAAAGCTGACCTTCTCTATGGAGCTGATGGTGACTCCTGCAGCACAGGACACTATGAGGTGACGGTCCTCGATGTCAGGTCCAATTTCATCCAGGACGAAGGGGATGATGTGGGGCTTCACCGCTAGGAACAACACGTCACTCTTACAGACTGCCTCCTTGTTACTCGTAGTCAGGTTCACTCCCATTTTCTACAAGTTGACAAAAATAAATAAAAAGAGTGGCATAGTATCAGCAGCAGACACTTTATTGAAGAAACTTATTTCTGTCATGGCTGATCACATCAAGTCACACAGCAACATCATAATGTACTGATGATAACAGGTTCTCACATGTGCTCCCATAACAGACCAAGAGGGAATTTAGAATAATGAAGAGAGATAATATAGACTGCATATAGATATCTCTCTCTCAGAGGTCGTGCTAGGGTTTATCGGACATCTGATAAATATAACAGATATAATCATTTTCAATGCATGAATGGCAAGCAGGTGCATAAAAGTTGCCAAGAACCGTTAAAGCATTTAATGTGGGACTGAAATGTAAGGGAGTAGGCTAGAGAAATTAATTACAGATTCATCTTGCACAAACAATTATCTAAATAAGGCTTCAATAGCAGATCATGTCTGTGTGCGCAACGATTTCTCAACAACATGTTGTAGCATTCGTTTTGCCAACACCCTTTTCTTTTGCAGAATAATGAGCAATAAAAGCCAGGCCTGTTGCCAGTTGATTGGTTTATCTGCATGGCAAGCATGATGGTCGCAGTAGTGCTTTGGGGGCCGGACGCGACCGGACGCCGTGTGGCCGGAAATATTTCCCCACATGCACGCGCACGGATGGCACCGAACGGTGCACGAGCGTGTAAACGTGTGCATACCCCCCGCGAGAGCCGCGACAACACCCCACCCCGCGATAACTACAAGCAATACTTTAATCAGTGGCTACTACTTTGCATAACAGGTTTCTAGTGGTGAATGTGTGAGCGTCCTCAAGCCTCTATTCATATGGATATATAGCCTACTTAGGTTTCCAGCTGTGACTGCATACATGTGCATGTGTCGATGTGTGTGTGTCCTCATCCATTACTGTGGTAGTGTTTGAGATTCGTTCAATTAAGGCAAACTTTGTTTCTCTAGCCTACTGCAGCGCTGTATTTTCTAAATGAATTTAAAGAAAGTAGAACATAAAATCTTAAGTAACAATGCAAATGTAATTAAGACTAGAAAACTATTGTTTTACCACCATTAGATCTGCTGACATCCTTTCTATCTAAATAGCCTCTAGAGGCGCGTGCACACGCGTGCACGTGACGTCAATAAATGACCGTCCGCCCGGAAAAATAAATCCCAAAGCACCACTGGATGGTCGTATGGTGCATAAACCATAAAAACTAAGAAAGGAGTATAGAAATGGACTGAGGAAGAGGACAATTAAACAGAACGCGGTGAATAACTTGACACACACACACTTCCAAGCTTTACATTCTCAGACACCACAAATCAGACTGCTGCATTTCCTGCATCAACTCGTCTTCTCACCCTTAATCCAGCAACGGTAGGCAGGTCTGTATCTGGACAGCTGGCTGTGATCCTGTTTGTGGCGATGACCCCTGGAGTGAGACGAGAGGAAGACAATAATAAAAATAGTTAATGACAGTCAAGACCTGGATATAGACAAGGAATGCTGCCCTCACAACGTGTGTGTGTCAAATCTGTACACCACCACGGATAGGCAGACATTGTTTTTATGTTTATAAATAATGGCATCATGAGCCAACATTGGGCGCTGTGAAATGTTGGGTGGCGCCGCTGGCGCGAGTAAATATTTTTGATTGATTGATTGAATAAATTGTTAGGCAGAAATGTAAACACTAACAGCACAAGGTACTGTCAGACATTTAGGCTAAAAGGATAACACAAAAGTCCAGGGGCCAGTTGCACCACCAGAACGTAAGTTCTGCCCTAAGTTAGGGAGTAAAGTCCTTACTAGAGGCTTAGTAACTACTAGTTAGTTTGTAACTAAGTGAGTTACTAACAGGTGTTGCACCACGACTTCTTAAGGCATAACGTAACTAGTAATGTGTAGACTGTTCCTAAAGTAATATATAGTCGCATAGCTCCCGAATCCAATGAAAACGAACTGTTTCTAGTAAGGAAATAAAGCTTGTATCGTCTTTTGTCAACAGAGACCTCCGTCTCTCCACTGGCATGTGCAGTACAGTTAGTAGCCTACACAAGTCATTGATATGCGTGCACAGGGCGAGCGCATCCCTGCGCAGCGCACTGCCCTGCAAACGGATTGAATCACAAATTATTGGCCTCATACATTTTCCCCCGTTGTGAAGTAACGCAGGGCAACGCATATTTGGAGACACAGGGGAAGAAAGTGCACCGTTCAATTAGCTGTTGTGCTGTATATGCAGTGGTTGAAAAGTACTCAAATTAATTAAAAAAGTATCAATCCTGCAATATAGAAATACTCTATTAATAGCAGACACATCGTGAGCTTGTAGATCGGCTATTTTCAAATGGCCGAAATGTATATAGGGCTTAATGTATGTTTTAAACATATGGGTCGTTTCATTGTTGAATTAATTAAATTGCCGATATAATGCTGTCTGCCACGTTAGTAGTGTAGTTGCTCTACTCCCATAGAGATAGGTTACTTAGTAAAGACTTAGTGCTGCCCAAGGGGTGGTGTAAATATTTAGTTGTTACTTAGAGATACGTAAGAACAAATGTGTGTGGTGCAACACCTGACATTTTAGTAATGCGTAAGTCTTGACTTAGAAACCATTTACGTTACAACTAGGCTACGTTATAACTTAGTAACAGCTGGTGCAACCCCGCCCAGGAGACTTGTTTCCATTGTGGTCCCATCTATGTATTCAATTCATCAATCAACATAGCATATAATAACACAATATATAGGCTATATTATTTTGTTCCGGTTTCTTTGATGTGATGATGATGATGATGATGATGATGATGCGTGACGTTATGCTACGTCTCATGTGTTGCCATGCCCATGCAGGTGGTATGTCTTCATTTTTGTTAAACAATGACTTATTCAGCAGGGTGTAGTAACCACTGACTCACCTGCAGCAGTGAAGCCCTTCACCAGTGCGTGAGCCAGCTGGCCCGCTCCGATGAAACCGACGCTCATCTTGTTAGGATGTGCGACTTATTTGCCCTACAAACCAAATAAAAAAAAAGACGAGGTCATTGTCATTCAGACATTTCAAAGGGTCTACTAATGCTTTTTTTTAGGCCTATATTCATGTCCGCTATCACGCTATGCCTAACTATGCAACAACAAAACAAAAAAAACATTATTTTGCATTCCATGTGGCTATTTATTAAAAGGATACCAATACTACTCTAACCTTAGTTAGATTGCAGGAATTTTAACAGCAAAGAAGTGATCATTGATGCTAGCAACTAGCAAGCTAATGTTGACCACCAGTCCACCACCTAAACTCGATTGTCCACCACCAACCCATGCTAGCCTAGTGCTGCTAACCTAGCTTGGCTTGACCACCACACAGCACATTTATTGAATTACGATAGTAAATCATGTCAAGGTGATGATGATAGTTACCTCCAGATGTTCTTCCAACTCTTGTGTCTTTTGGTCGACTTTTGCGTGGTTGCCGCTGTTCTCCCCCGGTCACTGCGGTCAGTGAATGAAAGAAACCATGCAGTCCTCTCCACCACTTTCTGTGTCAACGTGGCTTCCTCCTTTACTCAAAGGTAGAGGTGGGACGTTCGCGAATGAATCGAGTTCTTTGAACGGCTCTTTGAAATGAACGATGGGATCCGGTTCGCAGAAGGGAGCCGTTCCTTTTTAAATGCAAAGTGGTGGGGAAAAAGTAGGCTACTCGAATTTACTTACAGTAAGTAAAAGTATCGATACTGCAATGTTGAAATACTCTGTCTCAAGTCAAATAGAACTTCGGAATTCAAAATGTAAAGTAGGCTATACGTATTGGTATCAAAATGTAGCCTACATAATTAAAGTACCAATAGTAGAATGTCCCATTTCATTGATTGATTGATTGATTGAAGACTTTATTAGAAGTTTGCATAGGAAAAGGTACAGTTTCATGACGGTACAGTTCACTGGTACAAGGTAAGATCCTAGAAAAGACTAAGCTTATTTCCACAGGAAATCATTTAAGTATCTCATATAACATTGAATGACAGACGAATAGAACACAGTACTATGCAGTAGATATAAAGAAAATAAAATGGAAGAACAAAAAAAAAGAAAACAGTAAGTCTAAACAAACAGTAAGTAGGCCTATAGTTTTCCAATAAAGTTTATTGGAAAAAAATAACGTTTTCCAATAAATAAAATGTAGAAAAATCATTAGAAAATAGCAGATCTACAAGCTCACTGAGCTAGATCGTCTATTTTAAATGGCAGAAATGTATAGACCTATATGGCAAAAATGTAGTAGCCTAATTTGTAATCATAAATTCATAATCAAAATCTACAAAGTAACTAAAATGAGCCAGTCTTTTGAACGGCTCTTGTAAAGGAACGGATCCCAGAGATCCGGCTCACTTTAAAGAACCATAAATCCCATCTCTACTCCGAGGAAACTCCACACTCTCGCAAAGTGTGATCGACGGGAGGTTAGCCAATCACCAAAGATACAAGGCTTGCTCGGCCAATAGCAAGTCACTCCTCCAATTTAGGGCGGGGTTTTGCAGTCAACCACTCCCCCCTTGGCATCAGTAACAGCAGAAGTCAAGTCCATTCTGGGAGAAATGTAGGTCAAGACTATGACCATGAACGTTATAAAGTGGGTTATGTTTGTTTTGGCAAGGCCGGGAAGTTCACGCAACGCCTATTCAAACAGTTTTGTGTGTCCATCTGCCATAGTAGTGTCAGTGTGTGTTCAAGATTAGTGTGTCATGATTAATGTGGTTTAACACAGCCCTATTGTATAGTAGGCCTACACCAGAGTCGTGTATATTAAATACTAATTATAACAATAATAAGAGTATGTAAAAAAATACACTATTTTTTACATAATTTGTATTATTGTTATTATCTTACAATAATAATACTATTACTATAATAGTATTAGGCTATATACTATAATACTATTTTTACATATTAGGCTATTATAATTTATTGTTATTGCGACCGTAGGTCGGAGATTAGTATGTGAACGGTCAGCTTGTCCGTATGTATCTCTGTCTGTCAGTCACGTCTGACACTGTGGTTCTATAGGGTTTGCCGCTCTGACATCACGCTCTGGCTTCACTGTGATGTCACAGACAGTAACAGAATCCCTTTTATGCCAATATATGGAGATCCCTGATGTCATCATTATTAAGCCCATATCTAACAGGACTTCATATGGGAATGCCCATATATGGAGGCTACATCGGCCATATACCACACAACGGCTGGTTCTACAGACAGGGATCTCCATGTATGGGCATAAAAGGGTATGATGTCAGATGTCATAGACATCATAGGACTTTCACATAACAAATAACTAGCATGTTTGGGCTCTCACAGCATATCTCCGTATACATGGATCTCCATATATGGGTAACAGGGGTCTCCATATATAGGTAACTGGTCCGATATACATCACTGGCCAGATGGCCTAGAATTGTTTGCATGTCACCCTGATGCGTCTCACTAGTATTATTATTATTTATGCTACACACTCTCTCGCTCTCTCTCTCTCTGTGCTGCTTGGAGCACAGGTCTCTGCCAGGCTGGGTTGCCTACCCAGGGCCCGCAAACTTGTGTTTAGCTAGGATCGGTCAAATGGTGGCGCTATAACTGGCTAAATAAATACAAAATCTTCCTTGGCCTGCTGGGTGCAGTTTCCACCGATTGGGCATGTTGTGCAAATAGAGCATCGCAGCGGAAGTGGAGTGGTTTACTGGTCCCACTAAAAAATCTCCCATTCATTTTTCCCATAGACTTTTACAAAAATATTTATAACAATTATGTTAAGCCTAGAACCAAGCCATCCAGGATTGCAGTGAATCATGACCATAAAACCTTTGATCCTATGTGAAAACATATTTTAATATTAAATTATTTGATATACTTCATTTAATAACTACCCTTTGTTTAGCGATTTTCAAAATGTTCTTTTCATAGAAACAAAGGTTTTATGGTCATGATTCACTGCAATCCTGGATGGCTTGGTTCTAGGCTTAACATAATAGAGGCCTATCTGGGCCCGCCCCTTTCCCCCCTCCACCTGAGCGGCAGCCATGATGGAGTTACTGCTGCAGCAGTGTGTGTCTATGTCTATGTCTATGGAGATGGGACTTTTAATGAAATTAGTCATTACCAGTCCCATCTCCATGATATTTAGATCTAATTCCTTCGCCAGTTCCATCCGCATGATTTGTAGATCTAATTCTATGAGTCCCATCCCCATGATTTGTAGGTCTAATACCATCGCCAGTCCCATCCTTATGATTCGTAGATCTAATTCTGTCTGTTCCATCTCAATTATGTTTAGGTCTAATTCCATCGCCAGTTCCATCCAAATGATTTGTAAATCTAATTCTATGAGTCCCATCTCCATGATTTGTAGGTCTAATTCCAACGCCAGTCCCATCCTTATGATGTGTAGATCTAATTCTATCTGTTCCATCTCAATTATGTTTAGGTCTAATTCCATCGCCAGTTCTATCCGCATGATTTGTTGATCTAATTTTATCAGATCCATCCCAATGATTTGTAGATCTAATTTCACCACCAGTTCTATCCTTATGATTTGTAGATCTAATTCCATCAGTCCCATCTCAATTATGTGTAGGTCTAATTCCATCGCCAGTTCCATCCACATGATTTGTTGATCTAATTCTATATAGTTCCATCCTCATGATTTGTAGATCTAATTCTATCGCCAGTCCCATCCTTATGATTTGTTGATCTAATTCTATCAGTCCCATCTCAATTATGTTTAGATCTAATTCCATCGCCAGTTCCATCCCCATGATGTGTAGGTCTAATTCGATACATTCCCAACTCCATGTTCTTTAGATCTAATTCGATAGTCACATCCCCATGATTTGTAGATCTAATTCCATCGCCAGTTCCATCCCCATGATGTGTAGGTCTAATTCGATACATTCCCAACTCCATGTTCTTTAGATCTAATTCGATAGTCACATCCCCATGATTTGTAGATCTAATTCCATCACCAGTCTCATCCTTAAGATTTGTAGATCTAATTCTATCAGTCCCATCTCAATTATGTTTAGGTCTAATTCCATCGCCAGTTCTATCCACATGATTTGTAGATCTAATTCTATATAGTTCCATCGTCATGATTTGTAGATCTAATTCCATCACCAGTCCCATCCCCATGATGTGTAGGTCCAATTCTATCGCCAGTTTCATCCGCATGATTTGTAGATCTAATTCTATCAGTCACATCTCAATTATGTTTAGATCTAATTCCATCGCCAGTTCCATCCCCATGATTTGTAGGTCTAATTCGCTACAGTCCCATCCACATAATTCATCTGCTTACAATAAATGTGACAAATCTCTGTGAGTATGTATGTATGTATGTATGTATGTAATCCACTTATCTCGAGAAACGTTCGTCCCACCGGCTTCAGATTCGGCACATGAATTAGATCTACAAATCATGTGGTTAGAACTAGCAATAGAATTAGACATACAAATGATAGGGATGGGACTGGTGATGGAATTAGATCTAAAAATCATTGGGATGGATCTGATAAAATTAGATCAACAAATCATACGGATAGAACTGGCGATGGAATTAGACCTAAACATAATTGAGATGGAACAGATAGAATTAGATCTACAAATCATAAGGATGGTACTGGCGATGGAATTAGACCTACAAATCATGGAGATGGGACTCATAGAATTAGATTTACAAATCATTTGGATGGAACTGGCGATGGAATTAGACCTAAACATAATTGAGATGGAACAGACAGAATTAGATCTACGAATCATAAGGATAGAACTGGTGGTGAAATTAGATCTAAAAATCATTGGGATGGATCTGATAAAATTAGATCAACAAATCATACGGATAGAACTGGCGATGGAATTAGACCTAAACATAATTGAGATGGGACTGATAGAATTAGATCAACAAATCATAAGGATGGGACTGGCGATGGAATTAGATCTAAACATAATTGAGATGGGACTGATAGAATTAGATCAACAAATCATAAGGATGGGACTGGCGATGGAATTAGATCTACAAATCATGAGGATGGAACTATATAGAATTAGATCAACAAATCATGTGGATGGAACTGGCGATGGAATTAGACCTACACATAATTGAGATGGGACTGATGGAATTAGATCTACAAATCATAAGGATAGAACTGGTGGTGAAATTAGATCTAAAAATCATTGGGATGGATCTGATAAAATTAGATCAACAAATCATACGGATAGAACCGCTCAGGGGGAGGGGGGAAAGGGGCGGGCCCAGATAGGCCGTTCGTGAAAGTCTAGGAAACGGGATATTTTTAGTGGGACCAGTAAACCACGCCCACTGCATGTTTAGGGGCAAACACAGGTGTTATGTTTAGGGGCAAACACAGGTGTTTTGATCAGAGTATAACATTAGTTCTATCAAACAATTGAAACACCTGTGTTTGCCCCTAAACATGGCCGCTGTAGGACCACAATTGCCACACTCTATCCACAAGTTTCCCCGGGAGTTTACTGGAGACTATCAGGACCAAACTTCCGGGTTTAAGAGCAGACATACAAGCTCACGTCGCGTCGCAGATGCAACCCGTTGTGAGCTTGTAAATCGGCGGCGGAAGCTCGATGCAGACGTCTGCGCAATGCACTATGGGGCGTTGGAAACTCGTGGATAGGGGCTATACGGTTCAAGAGTTATAGGCCAAAATGTGAATCGGCCTGTTATAGCGCCACCGCCACCATGTGGCCAATGTGAAAGATGTATGGTGGCATTTCCTCCTTGGCCTAGTTGAAATGTGCCTGCAAAGTTGCACGGTATGTAATCATATTTATGATTTGCATTTTGTTCAAAATGGGCCACTCATGTAAACCTTGGAATATGAAAAATCCAGTGAGTGTGTGCATTCCGTTTCATGCCGATCGGTCCGACAGTGCCGGAGATTAGCTGTACAGTGTACACTACAAAAAAATGCATGGGTACCCAAGTCTAGCTTTACGGACTGACACGCACACGCAAACGCAAACGCACACGAACACAGACATATAGTTACTGTATTACGTAGGAAAGGTTACCTTGGGATAAACCTTTGAAACAAATGGCAGCAGTATTTCAATGTTTTGCATTTACTTTGAATAAAACCTTTGGGACAAACAGAAGCACTTTTTATCAAATGTATTTAAAATTGGGTGGTCTCTCTCTCTCTCTCTCTCTCTCTCTCTCTCTCTCTCTCTCTCTCTCTCTCTCTCTCTCTCTCTCTCTCTCTCTGAAGTGAGGTTCAGTATGACAAGAATTTCAGTCAGCTATGTATCTGAACAGACACCAGCATACTGTATTCACATTGAAGGAAGAGAGAGAGAGAGAGAGAGAGAGAGAGAGAGAGAGAGAGAGAGAGAGAGACAGACAGACAGACAGACAGACAGACAGACAGACAGACAGACAGACAGACAGACAGACAGACAGACAGACAGACAGACAGACAGACAGACAGAAAGAGAGAAGGAGAGAGAGAGATATAAACAAGTCTTTCTGTGTGAAGAGTTAAAAGCATCAGGATGAGGTTAGTAAGGTTACACTGTAAGAGTATCTGGATGGAAGTCATAGAGATGACATAGAGAGGTATATTGCCTTCGTGGAATCGTGGTCATGATCATAGGTGACGTGTTTCAGATAGACTATGGAGCGATTCTGCACAAGGATTCCTTACTCAAAAAGATCCAGAGCATTCAAATGAATCAAATAAGCCAAATAAGCCTGTGTCTATAAATGAGATCTAGATTTTAATGGATAAAATGGATATGACAATATATATTTAGAAGTTCCTATACTTTCTGCCCTGGGTGGGCTGAGAATGTACTGTACAAGACTACAAGTAGTGATATATCAATGTATAACAGCACATGCACGTGTACAATAACCCATATTAGAATCCACAAGAGGGCTTTCATAAATGGTGGCTTGTAAAATATTCCATCCATTTTCTTGTGGTTTCATTAAGAGACTGTGTCACTGTATAATAAAACATGAATAACGGAACACGAGGTGTCTGTACGATTAATGCCTCTGAGATGTACACGTCTTGCAACAGATCTGTTTGATATAGGGTTTATTACAGTACAATACAGCTGTTTGAGGTATAGGTGTTATGTTTCTGTTATTTAGTTGTAGGTGCCTAAACGTTATGCATCAGAAAGTCCTTGTGCCTGCACCCTGCCCTGTTACTATTGCAAAACATACATCACTTACTTTCAGCACAGAGAAATAGAAAGCTCTTCCAACTCAATGACGAGTGCCCATTTCAATATTGATGAACTTCGATGCAAATTCAGCAATTTGAATATAAAATCAGTAAAACATTTGACGGGACCAAAGGTGGACAGGGACCCTGTATTTGAATGATGTTATTCAAAAAGCTCTGTGTAGCCTAATGTTTTTTGTTCTCCCATTTGATTTGACAGAATCTAAATAAGCTAGACTTGGATAGCGAGTACACTAATGAGGCATAGAACACAGCTTGGCTTCCTATTTTATCCCTGGGTAGTTCTCTAATGCATGCTCTTGAAATTTGTCGGGAACTAGGCCTATACTGCCTGTCAGTTTGAACGCAAGATGTGCCCTGTGAACATTTTAATGGACTTTACCACCTTCCCCCCCTATCTGTCAGTCTCTAATGCCCACACCCCGCCCCCATGCTATGCCATGCCATGCCATGCTAAAATTACACTCCATTAGAAACCACATTCCGTTTATTTCCTCTGTTGGCTATATGAATGCCTACTGAGGGATTGCAAAGACCAGTGTCTATATATACAGCAGAATGTATGGCCTGGGGTCGCTTTCCAAAAGCACCAGCTGTTGTTACACTGCACTTTTTTCTGTCAGCTGGGAGAAGTGACAAAGTGACATGATTTAAGCCTCCATAGTTTTGAACCATTGAACCATTTGAAACAGCCCAGACAGTGCTATTGACTTCTGCATTTTCGTTATCTTTTACATTTGATGAATATCAATGCAAAAGGGCAGTCATAGCTGATCGCTGTCAGATTTTCTACTCCTATTTGTTGTTGTTGGGGAAAATAGAGATGTTACCAGGGACGTGCTGGCCATTGGGAAAAGCGGGACAACCCCCGAACGGCCGGTTCATTCCCGGCCGGTCCAGGCCGGCCATTAGGAAAAAATTAAAAATAAAATGTCGGCCCTCGTTCCATTTTGGGGGCTGGGCAGCCAACAAAGTATATCGTCACACACAACCTCGTATCTCCAAGTTTCAAATGTATACATTTTTTCGAAAGCAAAGACCTCTTTCATGATACAAAAGAGGTCTTTCACGATCTACAAGCACACAACGCCTCGCACTGGTGCGAGGCGTTGTGTGCTTGTAGATCTGCTGTTTTCACTAGTTTAAATCATTTTTAAAATGATAAATACAAAACAAACGGTTTTGGACATACAAGGTTTCCACCTGACTACGACGAAATATAACTCAAGAAAAAAAAAGAAAAAAAAAAAGAATGAGGGCCTCTCCAACTCTTTTTCCTGGGCTGAATCAGGGGCCCAGCATGTCCCTGGATGTTACCTCTACCAGTGTTGGACAAAGTACTCAAATCCAGCACTGGAGTGAAAGTATAATTACTCCTGGACAATATTACGCAACTACAAGTGAAACTTGCCCTGTCAAACTTTTACTTTGTACTGGAGTACTTGCTTTTAAAAAAACCTAATACATTGCTATAATGAAATTTAGACATTTTCCCCAACAATCTAAGATTTTCCAGAAATGTTATATAGCAAATAGGCCTATAGCGAAAATAGCAGATCTACAAGCTCAGAGCAATGTTGTTACTGTCCACTATTGGTCAGATGGCCTCCTCCAATAAGATGTTGAAGAAAATAGAGATGTTGTCATAAGCAGAACGACAGCACAGTGAGCATGCAGGGACCCATACGAAGACAATTTAGGTAAAACGTCCACGGTGATTTGTTGCTTGCAGTGATTAGGGACCAGACGTGTAGGTGTGTGTGTACCTGCCTGCGTGCGCTGTATGTTCAAGTGTGTGTGTGTGTTTGTGTGTGTGTGTGCGTGTGTGTGCGCGCGTGCGTGTGTGTGCGTGCGTGTGTGTGTGTGTGTGTGTGTGTGTGTGTGTGTGTGTGTGGAGAGAGTGAGAAAGAAGCAGCCTTGTCAAGTGAGAAGTTGTGCATACCTAATGCCTAGAGAATCTCTTCCAGGAGCTCACCTGTCTCCCTCCTACAGTCTGAGAAGAGAATGAGTGAGAGAATCGGCAGAATACCAAAGAGAAGCAAACCAACAGAGGGAAGACATGTGAGTTTTCAGTGCTGTGATGCTGCTAAACCAAGGACTCCCACAGCACCTGTCTCACAGAGAAAGAAACCACATGTGCCATTCAGAAAGAGATGAGAAAAAAGTACTGTCTTCACGAAAACGGTTAGAGAGAGCAGATATGGTTAGAGGTCATCACTGTCGGGCAGAAGCCTCGTATCTCCAAGTTTCACATTTGTACATTTTTTCGCAAAGCAAAGCCCTGCTTCACCATACAAGGCTGTTGCCCAAAAGTAGAGAGAACAGCAGATCTACAAGCACACATCGCCTCGCGGTGCGAGGCGTTGTGTGCTTGTAGATCATGGGTTTGACGGTCTGTCATTCCACAGACTGGCTAATATCATAGAACTGATGGCGACATTTTGAAGTGCTCTGCCATTCAACTGACTTCTTTGTAATTAAAGCCACTTAAAGAAGTATAAAATTCGCAAACAGCTAGGCTGCTAATTGGGCCTAAATGTATGCAAATTGGTCAGTTAGGAGAACTTAGGAGTAGGACCCAGTAGGGCCGGGCCTTAATTTTCAGGCCCGTTGAGAACTCTAATCCTGGACAATTTATTTGTCAAGAACAGATGCTAAATGGGGAATAGCCAGTCTGGACGGAGGACTGTGACTGGACCAGAGAAGGACATGCCATGAAGGAAGTAAAGATTGCTCTGTG
Organism: Nannobrachium achirus; assembly: GCF_963921795.1. Taxonomy (NCBI): domain Eukaryota; kingdom Metazoa; phylum Chordata; class Actinopteri; order Myctophiformes; family Myctophidae; genus Nannobrachium; species Nannobrachium achirus. Next base: position 61,916,572 of record NC_137812.1, read on the forward strand.
ACATGGCTTTCAGAGGATGGCTTTCGCTTTTGGCTCTGTGATATTCAGCAGGAGCCTGGACAGCAAGCGGAAAGAGAGAGAAATATGTACTGTGGTGTGGTGGAGTTAGAGCTTCGTTCATAGAGCAGGGGTCTTCAACGTTTTCAGGACCCCAAAGTTGAGAGAGAGATGAAGCAGGGACCCCCACAGCCTTCTCATAGATTCCATATAGTTTCATCGTTTGACAGCACGATCATCGGTGTATTTTAGACTCATGTCAATTTGTGTTTTCAGATATTTAACCACTTGAGCCGTCATTACCTAATAAACTTGACCTTTCACTCTGCTCTTTTTACCCTCTACACCAAAGCTCTTTGCCAAAAATAGCCGATCTACAAGCTCACAACGCTTCGCAGCGTGAGGCGTTGTGAGCTTGTACATCTGCTATTTTTGGCTGAAGTTCTCAGAATATGGACGTTAAGGTTCAAGTGGTTAATATAAAAAAGGAGAAAAAAAAGTTTCTATCACACAAAGATTTGGAGGACCCCTGGCCTGTAGTAACTTTGAGGACCCCCTAGGGGTCCCGGACCCCCTGTTAAAGACCCCTGTTATAGAGGAACTACTGTTTGGAACTACGTTTTATCAGAAAATATCAAAGCAACACACAAACGCACACACGCGTGCACAAATGGAGTATGTCTGTTTTCTTATAGCATGATATGCATACAGTACTATAAGTACTTTAAGACTGCCCTTGGTTTGGCTCATCTTCCCTAGTAGAGACCTCAGACAGAAAGAGAAAAACACACAAAATGATGTTTTCATCAACGCCGCAGTTTATTTACAACTACAAAAAAACTGCATGAAATCCCTTCAGAATTACCCATCGTCTGCTTGTGGCTTCATGTTATCTATTTAGCTTGAACAAAAGTTGGCAGATTATTTCATAAGGGAATTCTCTGCAACATAATTGGGCAGAAACCTTGTATCTCCAAGTTTCAAATTTGTATGTTTTTTCGCAAAGTAAAGCCCTGCTTCATCATACAAGGCCGTCGCACAAAGGTAGTGAAAACAGCAGATCTACAAGCACACAACGCCTCGCACCCCGCGAGGCGTTGTGTGCTTGTAGATCGTCTGTTTTTTGGGCTTTTTATACCTTTATTCTATAGGACAGCAGACCGACAGGAAATGAGGAGAGAGATGGGGAATGACATGCGGCAAAGGTTGTCCGGATCAGGAATCGAACCGGCGACGCCAGCAGGCATCACAGCCTAGTATGTGGTATGCGCCCTGACCACCAGGCCAGCGGGCACCCCCGTGGATCGGCTGTTTTCACTAGTTTAAATCATTTTTAAAACGATAAATGCAAAACGAAGAGTTTTGGACATACAAGGTTTCCACTCAACAACGATGAAATACAACAGTGGCATGCTGTGTAGTTTCAAGCACAACTCCAGATTTGGGTATACAAGAGCGGCCAAATGGTCCTGGATTCATGTTTGAGCCCCAAGGCTGTTGCTGTGCTGTGTGTGTGTTGATTCAGGGGCTTCCTATGGACTTTATTATAATACAAGTATTGTATTCACAGACGTGACTCAAGGGCCCAACACACTCTGATCCTGGATTATAGAGACCACAGGAGGGATGGGACTCTCTGAGCTCTTGGAAGAGTGATTGGAGAGGGGGGCGTCAATTGGGTATGGCAGGGGTATGCAGCTGCCGTCCAGGGGGGAAAATAAAAGTTACCTTTAAATATAAATCCATGAATGTCTCTTTGTCTATCTGCGCTGGTTATTATGTTGTTAAATTACAGTAAAATAACTACAAATACAACTTTTTACAAAATGGTCACTTTAACAAGGTATTATAATTATATTCTCCACACTTGTATTCTCCCCAGCTTGACAAAATGGTAAATTCCCAGGTTCCGCAGGTCAGCTGCACAGGTGCAATGCATTATTGTGGCACCAGGCTGCCATATCCAGCCCAAGAAAGCGTAGAAACCTGTGTAAAAAACTTTTACACATTTCTTTTTTCAGACATTGTGAAAATAGTCGATCTACATGCTCACAACGCCGTTGTGAGCATGTAGATCTGCTATTTTCACAATAGAACCGTGTTATCCAAAATGTAATGCCTATATTTTCCATGAGGACTTCCATCTTTGCCATACCCTAGCTTTTGCTGAACTGACGCCTCTGGGGTTCATGGAAAGATAGAGAAGAGACACAGGAGAGGACATGTAAGAAGAGTGAAACAAGGAAATTAAAGTCGCAATCCAGGACTAATTATAATAACTAAAACTTTATTCTAGTACAGTAATACAATATAACTAGCACAACTGCAGTGGTTGGAGATGGTCTTAGTGCTCTTCTGATGAATTTAGACTGTGTTTTGATGGCAACTGAGAACGCTATACAGCTTCTCAAGATAGTGCAGCAGATTAATCACTTTGTAATGCAAGTACGAAGGCCTGCTCTTAGGCCTGTCATAATTATTACATCATCGTCTAATCACAATTATTTGACATAATCGCAATTATTTTGTCATAATCGTCATAATCGTTTCCCTGTTGAACAATGTTCATATAGTTTCAGACATTTTCAAAAATAGTGGAAACAGCAGATCTACAAGGTCACAACGCGTCGCGATGCTACAGATTGCAACTTTAAGGAGTATAGAGAACAGAGGGACGGAGAAAGTACAGGAGGAGGTATACGTGAGCACATGGAAGAGGAGGGGACGTGAAAATGTGCAAACCTTTCAGATCTCGTTATAGAAAGAGAGAGACAGAAGGACAGGGAGAATGAACGATAGCGCGAGAGGGTCAAGTAGAGAGAATGAAAGATAATAGGAGAGATAGGAGGCAAAGAGAGACAGAGAAAAAGAAATAATTCAAAAGAGAGTGAGAGGGGGAGAGCGAGAGAGAGAGAGAGAGAGGGGGGGGGGGAGGAAGGAAGGATAAAGGGAAGGAGAGAGAGGTGGGGAGCTGAGCTGGCCAGATCTCTCTTTACTGTTTGTCCCTGGGAGAAGATAGAAGTGCTGACAGAGGGGCTTCAAGCAGCTGGCATGCTACTGGGACCACTTTCTCTCCTTTACTTCTGAAGGGTGGAGGGGTTGTCTAGGACACTGGTTCCCAAACTCCAGACCCAAAAGAGACATTTGGTGTCTCCCCAGGTACCCAAACTTGTGAAAATACTGTAGCAGATATACATGGGATATTTACACATGGGAAGCAAGGTATAATCTAAAGTGTGTGTGTGTGTGTGTGTGTGTGTGTGTGTGTGTGTGTGTGTGTGTGTGTGTGTGTGTGTGTGTGTGTGTGTGTTTGTGGGGCGTGGCATGGAGGGGAACCTGAGAATTGAAAATGTAGGTGTGTATGCAGGGCCGGATCTAGGCATAGGCAAGGGGGGAGCAATGTCCCCCCCCAAATGCCCTGTCTGCCCCACCAAACATGTTGGCATGCAAAAATCTAAAATTTCAAAAATATTAAACTCTTTGAAATGTTATGCTAAAACTTGGTATATGGATAGATAAACTGATAAGATATTAGAGAGAGAGATAGATAGGTGTAAGACCTTCGCGGCATGGGCTGGAGGTGACCCCCCTATCATTTCTTCCTGCCCCACCTAGTGCTAAAGGCTAGATCCGGCCCTGTGTGTATGGCTTCAAGTGGGGCCCCTGGCTGGTTGGGTGTGGCTGGCTGGGCGGACCCAGAGCCTTGTATTAGTGAGTTCTGCCAATGCAGGGTCAGAAACAGCACCTGTCATGTGGTTCATGTAACTCGAAATGTCACTTTTCCCTCATAGACTCCAATGCATTCTGTAAACGTCCGGGTTCACGCTTTGTCACTATTCGCCAATAGATGTGTATGTAGAAGACCTGGCCCCATGAAGTGACGGAGGTGGCACGACTCTCCAATAGAGGGCTCTGGGTGGAACCATTTGTCTCTCTCCATGTATGGGGCAGGCAAAGTTCAACGGGTAAGATACCTCCCTGGGGTGTGGCAGAGGATGTCTGAATTGTTCTGTATTTGGGTCAAGTGGTGCCCTTATGATTGAGCCTCTATGTCTGTAAATATATTATGCAATTAACAATAAAGTCAATAACAAAAATCACTCTATTATCCATGTAATGGCAGAATTGCACGCTGCGAAACAAATGTTCTTTTTGAAGTGGCACAGTTTCCATTCACTGCTATACCCGTGGACGAGCAGAGGTCTGCGAGGAGACAAAGCGTATCCTCTGGGAGTAGATCAGGTCTGTCACATACAGCCCCAGGTTAACAAATGAGAACACCGCCACCACTAGCTTACTATCCCAGGGGCACGTGCCTCGGGGGCAAGATGACGGTCGCCATGGAGACCCGTATTTGCTGTCAAAGCAGAACACCGTCCAGATCACGGACGCGCTGAGGTAGAGCAGAACAGCCAGGAGGGTATAGACCACCACGAAGCGCTCAAACGGCAGGAAACGCACGGCCGCGGTCCTGCCGCATACAGTGAGGACCACCACCAACGTGGTCAGAGCGAAGCAGAGAGCATAGACGACGAGGCAGAAGATGGTGGCGGCGAAGCGGCCATACTCGCTCCCGTTGGCCAAAGCTCCGAAGATGATGCAGGCCACAAAGCCTTGGACCACTTTGAGGAGGCCGGAGACGGTGGCCATGTAGCCCACGACCGTCTGGCCCGGCCTGGCTCGGGATAGGACCACCTCGGCTCCGTAGGCCAGGGAACCGGCGATGGAGCAGACAGTGACGGCGATGCGGAAGTCTCTGACCTCACAACCCGCGTAAGGGCATTCCACGCGGACAAAGTAGAGTGGATAGACCACAGAGGCTGTCACATACCTGTGGTTGGAGACAGAGAAGTATTGGGTGAGGAAATGAATGGATGGGAAAGAAGTTGCTGTTTAATCAGACCTTTCATGTGTAAACGTTAGTCTCTATAGAGTCTATAGACTACTATCATATCATAGCATGCCAACCAATTTTAATATAACATATTTTATAGAGTTTTACAGGTGACTGTTGCTGAACCCATACCTACACAACCACATTAACACATTAGTTTTAACTGGAGCAGTGGTGGACAGTAGAACATTTACTTTAGAACTGTATATAAGTAATTTTTTTCAGTATCTGTAATTTACTTGAATATATATTTTGGTAATACTGACTTTCACTTCACTACAAGACAAATATTGTACTTTTGACCTGCAGCACTATGTAACTTGATGAATAAAATGTAATTTTGTCCAATCTGTATGTTAATACAATATTGGGGTGGTTGTATTTTGTCTCTCTGCTCATCTATTGAGACATTTAAATTGTGTCACAGGAAATTCACACGAATTTTGATATGACAGCCAAGATTCAATTTATCCCAGCAGGCAGGCTCTATTAGCTTAATGGTAAAAAAAGGGGAAACCACGTTCAAATCCGGGGTAGAAGAGGAAAGTTACATAGTGCAGTTTTAACTTGAGGAAGATTTTGACTGAGCAACTTTCACATATATAGTTATGATAATATCTTATTATTTACAAGTATATACTTTGACTCAGTCTCAATTCCTGGGGTTGAGCACTTTGTCCATGACTGACTGTAGCAATAGACGTGCATAGAATGTTAGAGAGGCAGGGGCTGACATTTCTAAAAGGGCCTTTTGGTGAAAATATCGATGAATATACAATGAGAGGGCAATTCTTTCAACATAAGATCCTGCATTCAAGTTCAGGAGAGTTTGGATAAGGCAATTATCTTGAACGCTGCCTTCAGGTATGGCATGGAAAGGGGGCATTTGCATGTCTTTCACCATAGTAAAAACTGCATTTGTGGTCTGGAGAGGGCACTTTTTACAGACTGATGAAAGGGCAGGGGGCTCAAGCCCCATTTGATGCCTGACTGTAGCAATACTTACATGAGCGTGGCCAGGGCAGCGAAGGCCACAGTCAGGTTGTCCCAGGACACCCGCAGGCAGCTGTGGAGACGCGTGGCATCCAGGAAGAACACCAGGGTGGTCACAGCGAAGCAGAGGCACCACACCGCCATGCAGAACACGCCGTATGATCCGCTGTAGCCAGCACTGTGAGTCACCATGGCAACCACCGCACAGCCCAGAGCTAATTGACAGAGGCGAGCTGCACCAAGAGGCGAGCAAACCGCACTCTTGTTGAGGTACGGGCCTCCCTGCGAGTCCATGGTCTTGCAAAGTCTGCGCCTTGAGAGAGGGAACTCCCACAGACAGCCCAGATGGTCTACCTCGGGGGGGGCAACGTCAAGTTGCCGGAATCCAATTAGTCAGGCCGGTCCCGAGTCTCACTGGTACTGGTAGTAAAAGATTGAGTTCAGTCCAGGCTTTGTAATTTGGTAATTTGGCATAAGTCCTTTTTCTTTGTTACATGTAGTTTTATCTGTTATACTTGTGGTCACACACATATCACGAGGGCAATAGTTACATTCAAATCAAAATCCCTATTTTGTCTAGGACTTTTCTAAAGTCCTCTATTTCTTTTTGAAGAGAATGTTTTGGACAACCTTTTAAACCAGACCATGTGTCCAAAATGATGTGTCAATTCTCAGTTGTACTGTTTGGTCTCTCTGAAGCGACTGGTGCCCTGGAGCTTCGACAGTAATGTATATCTGGATGGTCAGTTGCTCTCAGGTGGTGTTTGGAGCATGTGAGTGTGGGTGTTGGAAGTAAGCTCAGCACATGGCTGTCGCCCCAGAGTTGCCCTCTTCTGTCTACACTGTGTTTGTTGCGTCGCTGGGGACTTGTGAGTGTTTTCTGGTATTCTATTTCTGTGTGGGTGAGTCAGAGCATGTCACAAACAAAATATGTCAATAACACTGTAGGGGAAAAACTCCTGGATTTCTGCACACACATACCTGAGCTGTGTGAACAGACACTATCTATAATGTACAGTATAAGCGCACAGCAACTTCTCAACTGAGATATAACGCTGACTCATCCCTTTGAATACAAAGTAAATATCCAGTCTCAGTATGTACGATTACCATTCAAGACATTTTGACATCCACACGTAGCCAGTACCTTCTGATAAACAAAAGAAATCACCTTCAAAAGATTATTCCATGATTTTCCTCTGCGATGATAAGTTGTAGGTGCTGTGCGGTAAATCCAGGCTGTTAGGTGGCAAGATCACTATACAAGTAAGTCACATACATGTATAGGCCTAACCAAATACAATGTGGATATACTCCAGTCCAATCCTTAGACAAGATAGATCCTGATCAGTGTCGGCTTGCTCAGTACAGTACCTCCGTTCTTCTATCACTCTATCTGGTAGAGTCGGCTATCTCTGTTGGGCATGCCTTTCTCACTCTCACCCTGTTGAACCGTGAGAGGCCATGTGGCTCTCCAATGTCATCTCTGCCAACCCCCCCACGCCTCTCTCTCTCTCTCTGTCTCTTTCTCTCATTCCCCTGTCCCTCGCTTGGGAGTAGGGCTGTCACAATTATGACATAATCGTCTAATCGCAATTACTTGACATAATCGTCATAATCGTTTACATGTTGGAAAATGTTTATATGTTCAAACATTAAAAAGAAAATAGTGGAAATAGCAGATCTACAAGCTCACATGTGACGCGTTGTGAGCTTGTAGATCGGCTATTTCCACTATCAATGTTCTTTTCATATTTAGGTTATGTGTCATATCTGCCATGTGCAACTTCAAAGCCTACAGGCCAAACAGAAATGTAATTGTCAAGGACAAAAACACAATTAAATCGGTAATCGCAATTATTTGAGTGACAATTAATCGTCATGTAAAATGTCATAATCGTGACAGCCCTACTCGTGAGAAAGAAATAGTGGACCTGCAGTCACACTACACAGCAGAAGTTATTTCGATCCTAGGGCTGGGCCATCATTGGGGTGTGTGTGTGAGGAATGTGCGTGCCTGTGTGCGTGCTTGTCTGTGTGTGTGTGTGTGTGTGTGTGTGTGTGTGTGTGTGTGTGTGTGTGAGGGGGGGGGGGGTCAAATATGCAGACATGTCTAAGACCTTAAGGAATGGGATGAGAATCGAACCTAGCCCCGTTTCACATGTAGAAAGTCCAGCCATATGGGGCGCCCGCCCGCTGGCCTAGCGGTCCAGGCACATTCCACATAGGCTCTGTGCAGCCTGGCAGCGTGTCGCGGGTCCGAGTCACATTCCTAGCGACCTTTGCTGCGTGTCCTCCCGGGCGCCGCTCTCCATTCAGACATGCTGCCATTCCGACATTGACTTGTAATTGTCTGAGTGGCGGCACTTCCATAGAGGTTAGGGTTAGGGTTAGGGTTAGTGTCAGAATGGGGGGATGTCGGAATGGCAGCATGTCGGAATGGGGGGATGTACCCGTCACTACCCATCTATCTCTCCCTGTTTCCTGTCTATCTTCACTATCCCCCCCTATCAATAAAGGCATAAAAATACCCCAAAATATCTTAAAAAAAGAAAGAAAATACAGCCAATGTAGGCTCTATTGGTGGGTGTTTCAACGGTGTTATGTTACGTGTATTGAAGTGGATATAGTAATATGATCATCATTGCTCAATATATCATAGCTCTTGCTTCACAAGAGAGCTCCACTGGTCATGACTTTGGTGTCAGAGATTACCAGCTCACACCGCCGATCAAAGCCAAGAAGAAGACACTCACCGCCAGGTAGCAGTACTGAGATACAGCTGAAAACCAAGAGTAGGAGGGAAGATGTGGTCCTCAACTCGGTCTGAGGTTGTTTGAAGTGTGTGTGTGTGTGTGTGTGTGTGTGTGTGTGTGTGTGTGTGTGTGTGTGTGTGTGTGTGTCTGCGTGTGTGTGCGTGTGTGTGTGTGTGCGTGTGTGTGCACGTGTGTGCGCGTGTGTGTGTGCCACGCTACATTCGGCCCAAGGTGCTATAGATCAGTAGTTCCCAAACGTTTTAGCTCAAGACCCAAAAGAGAAATGAGTGAAAACAGCAGATCTACAAGCTCACAACGCGACGCGAACATTTGTTTTCTAATTTATGGAATTGAAAAGTACTGAAAAAAAAAATCATAGATTTTCTTTTTAGCTAATTCATGAAAATCGTTGCTTTTTTGGGAATGTTTTTTGAAAATGTTTTGAAATAAATAATAATTAAAAACAAAATTTAGGGAACAAAAATTAAGGGAACCATAAAAATGTGTCCGTGACCCTCAAAGAGGTCCCGACCCAATGCTTGGGAACCACTGAACAGTGCTATAGATGGCTTGGTGGGGCAGTGATGTCTGTGAGTAGGCCTATCTATCAGATCAGCAGGGGAGGACTTGGCCTTGAGCGTTGGGTTCAACCCATCTGATAGTGCCAATCAATGGTAAAAAGGGAGCCAATCAAGCAGATTCTGTTGGCCCAATTTTGGAATGTAAATCTTTGGAGATATGTATATCTTGATTCTTCGGGTTCTCAGAATGTCAAAAATGTTTCTTTTTGGGTTTAGCTTGTGTTAGCATAATTAGCCAATTAATCGTCAAAAACAGGAAATGGCAATATAACTTTACTTCTAGGTAACTTATAAAGGTGATTAAGTCCATGTTTGTGAGGTCCAGAAATTAATCTGTTACCATTGTGTCATACAACCTTTCATTTTTAAGTTTTAGTCAACTTTGAACGCTCTCACAGACTCTAAGATGTATGTTTACAAGTCATCAATTATCATCATCCTAAAAATAAATCATTCAACCCTTTGTCTGTGTAATAATTATGTAATAATCACACCGAAACCAGAAATAGCTATATTTCTTTGCTTTAAGTTAATTAATAATAGCCATACAGGTGAACTGTAGGACTGCGGAGAACTGTTTCTTGCAGCCCTCGCCAGGCCCACAACCACCAGAGGCCAGTACAGCTCTACACAGTACACACTATGACTATAATAAGGTAAAACTTAGTTCTTGGCTAAACTTAGTTCTTGGCTTGCTAACCCTTTTTTCCCTTTGTTTTGTTTTACAGTTGCAGATTGTAGACCTACTGTAAGACATACGTATAATTGAATGGGGAAGATGATTCTGTCTTTAAAGCGTATAAAAGTATTTCCAGTCAGGTATTTTGAGTTAACTGTTTAATCAACAATTGCCTCAAATCATTTACAGTAGAAAATATACTCATCATGTAAAATACAGACTTGGCTTTAAATGCAAAAAATATATATACCGTACATCTGTATGCATACATAATATGTGTGCATAAGTGGTTGTCAAATATTAGTTAATATTACTAATATTTGACAACCACCACCGACAACCAGCCCTACTCCTTGAGTAAAATATGGGTATTAAATATAAAGATGATTCTAAATCGTCTAGTTCCATTCCTTGTTTCTGATTGGCTGGTTTCCCTTTAATTGCTGTGGTATATTCTCATATACCACAGCATATCAAACCCAGGTGCGTTATTTCTTTCCAGAGTGTTCCACAGTGCACCAATTATCTGCACCTGTGTTGTTGTCAAAAAAGCTGGGAACTACTTTCTTGCCGATCTTGTAGTGAATTATTAGTGAAATAGAACAGTTTTAATTGGTACATGTCTATGATTTTTCATGTTGCCATATTGTAACCGTTTTAGAAAAGCAATAAGCCACGCGAGGCATGTGGTTACCTGTATTTTATAACGGCTGAGAGGGTTGGAGACACTCAGCTTTTCCTCGTGTCTCGGCCTCTCAGCCGTTATAAAATACCAGGTAATCAGTAATCACATGCCTCTTGTGGCTTATTGCTTCAATATACACACTCAAAAAAGGCCTAGGCCTATTGGGTTTTAAAATATTTAATGAAAGTGTTATGTGACCATTGACCAACATTTCAAGTTTTTTACTGCTGTATGAATGAAAAAAACAAACAAAAAACAATTGCTTCTCTCACATATAAAAAGTAGCACGGATGACGGTTCTATTTAAGTCCTTTACAGTCTGGCACATTCAGACTCTAGGTCAGTCTCCAACGGATATGGCTGTTCAACATAGAACATCTCCTTATTGACGGGGGGAGGTGTGCCAGGAGGGCTTCCCACGCCAGAGTCTCGGCTTGGGTCTGGAAGGGGCAGGTGCCCCGACGACGCGTACTTCTTCTCTGTCCGGCTGAGAGGAGCCCTGCGTTTGTTTCCCGTGCCGTGATGACGTGCGTTCCCGTGGCCGTCGCCCCTCGGCTTGAAACGCTTGAGCTTGACCGTGTCTTTGGCCTCGCGGGTGCAGGGCAGCAGGACGGCCACATCCTTGCGGAACTTGGAGCTCAGGCCAAAATAGATGAGCGGGTTGTAGAAGCTGGCGGACTTGGCAAAGAGGCGGGTGAAGATGCTGGTGAGACTGGGCACGTGGAAGCCCCAGGCAGACCACATGGACACCACGGCGTACGGCGACCATGCCAGGATAAAGGCAGTGCAGATCACGATGGAAACCTGAAGGGAAAGGGAGTAGAATAGACCGTTTGTCAGCCTTCTGATTGGTCCCTGATTGGTCCCTGGCCTTCTGATTGGTCCCTGGCCAACCAGAAAAAAATATTCACTTTTCGCTACCGGGGGTGGAGTTATGCAGTGGGAGAATGTCGCTTCGGTCTTCACCGCGGTGCCGTGATGCGGAGCACGGCCAGCGTGCAGTACGGCTTTGCACGGTCATAGCGATTTCGATCATTATAATGAGCTTCAACAGACTAGTTCACATGAACCTTATCAATGTAACTAAGAGTTTCGATTGGGTACATATATTTTAAATGGGCAGAATTACGACAGCCAACCTATTATGCAGTGGAATTATAGGCTGGCTGGCAGCTTCCTACCCAAGATGCACTGCGCTTTCTCTCTCTATTTCTGTCCTCTGCCTGTTCCAGAGGATTAAACTAATTAAAACATATATTTTCGGGGGAAAACTCCTGTTTTGCAATGTAACTACTGTACTTTTTTCTTCTCTTTTTATTAATATCATGTAGATGTGTTTCTTTTGGTACTTTAAATAGCTATAATGAGGCTATGAAAAATCTTTTTCCCCCATTCATTTCCAATATAAAAACAACCTGCCCTGGTTTTTCTGTCCCACTGGGATAAACTAATTAAAACATATATTTTCGGGGGAAAACTCCTGTTTTGCAATGTAACTACTGTACTTTTTTCTTCCCTTTGTATTAATATCACGTAGATGTGTTTCTTTTGGTACTTTAAATAGCTATAATGAGGCTATGAAAAATCTTTTTCCCCATCCACTTCCATTATAAAAGAATCTGCCCTGGTTTTTTCGTCCCACCTAGTAACAAGAGCAAAATGGGGCGGGATTTGACATACGGTCTATTCAGTAAATGGGTCTTGGACCATCATCCAGCCCAATGTTTCTCAAATGGCGGTACATGTAACCAGCGGCGTCAGTTCAGAAAAAGCTTAGGTATGGCAACATGACTGGTGTCTTGCACACACACGAGGGCGCGCGTGCAAAACACCAGTCATGTTGCTATACCTTAGCAACAGGCACGATGAAAAGTACATTTTATTATTTCCCCCCTGTAGCCAAGGTATGGCAGCTGCCATAGCTTGCCATACCCAATTACCCGGGGGTACTCCAGGAGGTATGTGAGAAAAAAACTAGAAAATGGGAATATGTATTTTATTGTTATGGTCAATGATAAAACATGGACAGACTTTGTGTGAACCTGCTCATCTGTAAAGTGTTAAACCTTCTAAAATGGCTAGTTCCATTTCTTGATTCTGATTGGCTGGTTGCTGTGGTATATGAGACTATAACCCACACCTTGAATCAGTTTATATCAAACCCAGGTGCGTTATTTCTTTCCACAGAGTTCCACAGTGCACCAATTATCTGCACCTGTGTTGTTTCTGCAGCCTGGCCGGGAACTACTTTCTTGTAGCTTGGGACTACTTTCTTGCAGAGCAGACCTTATATAAATAAAACTGTTCTATTTCACCAATAATACACTATATATTGTATTATTAGTGAAATAGAACAGTTTTAATTGGTACATGTCTAGATTTTTCATGTTGCCTTATTGTAACTGTTTTAGAAAAGCAATAAGCCACACGAGGCTTGTGGTTACCTGTATTTTACACCGGCTGAGAGGGTTGGAGACACTCGGCTGCGCCTTGTGTCTCCCTACGCCTCTCAGCCGGTGTAAAATAGCAGGTAACCACTCGCCTCTTGTGGCTTATTGCTTCAATATTACAACTGTTATTGAATAGAAAGCAATGTTTATTTGCCATTATGCTGTGTTATTTTGAACATATTGGCATTGGAACTGGACTTTTGATGTACCTTTTTTAAAGAAAAATGCTGTAGTCAGGGGAGGGGGGGGGGGGGTACTCGGCTTCAGAAATCAGCATAAAGGGGTACTGCAGCCAAAGAAGTTTGAGAACCACTGATCCAGCCAATCCTCCATACAGCAGGACTGATTCGCAATGTCAGGTCAGGAGACCACCAGTGATCCAAATGGACCCTAGCGGGTCTGTAAGTCAGTGTTTCTCAACCACTGTGCCTGGGGACCTTTGGTGTGCCCCTGAGAAGGGTCAAGTGTGCCCCTTGAAACTGCTTGAAAGCCAGTATTGTATTTATCATTTTAAAAATGATTTAAACTAGTAAAAACAGCCGATCTACAAGCACACAACGCCTCGCGGTGCGAGGCGTTGTGTGCTTGTAGATGTGCTGTTTTCACTACTGTTGTGCGACAGCCTTGTATGATGAAGCAGGGCTTTACTTTGCGAAGAAACGTACACATTTTAAACTTGGGAGATACAAGGTTTCTTCCCGACAGTGACGATATTTACACCCCCTCATTATGTTGGTGTGCCCATGGATTCTTGGGACATGAAAAGTATGCCCATGCAGAAAAAAAGGTTGAGAAACACTGCTGTAAGTAACTCTGAGAGACTAATGAACAATGGGTTTCATTGATTGATAGAATACTTTTTTTTCCTTCTAAATATCCCTCGATTTTGAAAACCCATTTTTCACCCGGTGTCAATTATTTAATGTGATCCTGGGGTGCTACACTCCCTCTTCCAACCTGGGGAGACAACGGACTGAATTCATGCTTCCTTCTATGCGTGCGGAGTCCAAGTTGCTTCTTTTCACCAGAAATGTAAAGGTCTTTGCGCACAGACGCGTTTTTCAACCATTGCGTTTTTTCCGTTTGCTGCATAATTAAAACGCATTGGAGTTGGTGTGCAATGCTGTGCGGAATCGACGCTGCGGATCCCAAAAGGAGTCATAAAAGGAGTGATGAGTTTTTTTTACCACATGCGACAATACGCACAAATCAAACTGGGTTCGATTGAGAAAAAAACGCACGGCTGCAGCCACTTGTCGCACGGCAAATTCGGAGCCGGTGTGCATGAGGTCGTAGAGAATCATTGTTTTCTTATAAAAAAATGAAATTGTCCGTTTTATCCGTGCGAACAAACGCGTCTGTGTGCAAAGCCCTTTATTCAACAACAAAAACACAATTAAATCGTTAATCGCAGTGAAATGAATCGTCATGTAAAATGTCATAATCGTGACAGCCCTATGTGCCAGTGCAGTACTCACTATTGTGACGTCTCTCTCAATTTTCCTCTGCCTGTCCGTCAGGTCCCCCTCTGAAGACAAGGCGTTGCCCCTCTTCACTGTGTTGATGATGGATATGTAACAGAAGAGCATGACCAGCACAGGGACGAAGAAGCAGCAGATCAAGATGGAGATAATGTAGGACTTGTAGATGGTGGAATAGCTGGCCTTGGCCCAGTCAATTTCACATGTTCCATAGCCACGATCTAAAGAGAAAGTACACACCAAACAGTGTTTTATTTATTTATTTAAAACAAAGATACTATGTCATTTTAAAACCAAACCTACCTGTGTAACTGCCCCAGCCCACCAGGGGTGCCACTGACCAGAACACAGCTGCTAGCCAAATCAACACCAGGCAGATTACAATGGTAGTTTTGGTGATGCGGTGAGCTAGGAAACAAAACAACAAATTGTTTTAAAATAAATGATCACTTTTGAACGTATCCAACCTAATTGCTAATCTATTCTCCGTTGCACAACCATTCTGCCATGTGCCATTTGACAAAAAATACTCCCCCCTGATTTTATATGAAGAAAGAAGAAATATTATTATTAACCTCAACATTTGGTGAAAGGTGGCAGAAAGAAAATGAGTCTAAGTATACATTAGCCAATATTTCTCAGTCCAAAAACGATTAACACAGTTCAACCCAAAACATAAAAAAGTAGTCAACCCAAAACATAAAAAGTAGTCCTAACAAATCATACAAGGCCGTCGCACATACAGTAAGTAGTGAAAACAGCTGATCTACAAGCACACAAAGCCTCGCGGTGCGAGGCGTTGTGTGCTTGTAGATCTGCTATTTTCATTAGTTTCGTTCATTTTTAAAATGATAAATACAAACCGAACGGTCTTGGACGTACAAGGTTTCCACCCAACAACGACGAAATTCAGTGCTTATGAAATGGAATCGCATGGCTGGGTGGTGCCCTACCTCTGTTAGGATGACATCCTTTGATGTATCTGGTGACACTGATGATGGTCAACGTGTTGATGCTGCTCAGGCCAAACACCAAGGTGAAGAAACCATCAACCTGGTTGAAGAACAGCAACAGCAATACAGTCACAACCTGAACAGTAAATGTAAATCTACAAAGTGCAAAAATGCAGTAATAAAATCAATAATTCAGTTTTGTGTTTGAAAACACATTTGGATTTGTTTATTGTGTGCATTTACAATGGCTTTAAAGGGTTTCTTTCTAGATTAGAGTAATAATTGTTAAAATGACATGTCTAGATTCAAATAAATCATATAGAATTATCTGCAGATTCTGTTTTGAAAACTAATTTATGTATTTGTATAGGCTGATATACATTATAGTGTCTTTATCCCCTTGCCCTGTCCACAAGATCCTATGACCCATGTAATATGGGTCACAAGTCATTATTACTTATTATTTTATCTTTAGATGTGTTGTTTTCTGTTGTTCTGCTTTATTTTATATACCACTGCATTGTCTGTAAGGAAGCAGAAAACTCTTATGTACCTGTACAAAAGACGTAACAATAAAGTACAACCTTGACCTTGATATGTGTGTGTGCAAGTCCAGTATGGGAAGAAGAAAGGAATGACAAAACATACTGCTCTCTCCTTTTTATTTGAACCAACAAGCCAGTGTCTTCACTGGTGGCCTCATCAGGTTACTTTCAACATAGAGCAGTGTATTGTGTGCAGACATTGCCTTCTTCTTCACTTGATTATTTTTGGTGCAGTGCCGTGCCATCTTTAAAGAACTGTGGGGATGTGCATATCCAATTTCTTAGTATCTATAGTATACTAGTAAGACGCCTCAGGGCGACATGCAACCTCGCCCTCTGCGTCAATGTATATCGGACAGGTTACCCATATATTCAGACCCCTGGTACCCATATATGGAGATCCATGTACTGTATATGGAGATATGCTGTGACATGTTTACTCAGTTATTCGTTATGTGAAAGTCCTATGATGTCTATGACATCAGTGTGATGTCAGAGCGGCAAACACATTCTGTTAAGAGTGGTTCCCCTGACATCACAGTGACATCAGAGCATGATGACAAACCCATAGAATCACAGTGTCAGGCGTTAGAGAAACATACGTGACTGTTCACATACCGTACTAAACTGCTAACCTACGGTCGCAATTATATTATAATATACATAATTTCAATATGTCAATATATCTTTACACACATCATTAACAATGTTAATCAATGTTATGCAAATGCTCTGAAAGATATTCTGATTGTTACAAGTCATTACATAGAAGAAATGGTCAACATGGTAGACACTATCTAACAGTGAAGTCAAGCTCCCTGAAGACCAAGAAGCTTTTAGTATGTTAAGCCATGTAGTTGATCCTATTACCTGCAGTTATCTGTCTACACTAACACTCCCACACAGTTTTCATCCACACCTTTATCTAATGATCTTTGTCAAACAATCTAAGTTCAACTAAGATGTGTTTGGGACTGGTGTTTTTATAAATTATGTATGAACAAGACTATAGGGCATTATAGTGATCTATTCTCCATCCGATCGATGATCGATGGTCAGTCAGTCAGTTAGTATGTCTGTCTGTCTGTCTGTCTGTCTGTCTGTCTGTCTGTCTGTCTGTCTGTATCAGAGGCATCATTCCATTAGAAGATAGCAGAGGTAACTGCGTTGTGAGCTTGTAGATCTGCTATTTTTGCTATTTTTTTAATTTGAAACAAATCACCCGTAATGACATGCCCAAAAGGAGGCCACAGTGAGTCATGAATGGATGGTTGCAGAAAGAAAACAAGTATATGTCAGTGCCGATCTAAAGTCAGAATGATCTGCAAAAAACATTCAGAGGTGGAGGAAATATGAATAAGACATTTTAAATGTGAAAGCTAAAGGGGGTGGCAATTGCCATCCCCTGGAACCACAAATGACGCCCCTGATCTGTATACACAATAGGGATGGGACAATATGAAAATGTCATGTCACGATTTACGATATAATATTATCGCGATAACCAAAATATCCCCAACATCCATAATCCCGGGCGGAACATTTGCCAAAAGAAGCAACGCGTTGTGAGCTTGTAGATCGGTTATTTTTTGGCAAAGAGGTTTGGTCGAGAGTGAAAAGAAACACTGTATCAAGTACCGGTACGTTATTTCCAGGTCTGTTTGACCAATTAATTATAGAGGGTTTAAATGGTAGTGGATATGGAGCTCGGCAAATAAAAGGTGAATTGATCCCAGTGCATGACGGAGGACAATTTCACGATACATTTAAATCTCCACGATACTATTATCATGAGTGTTTTTTATCACGATAAACGATTACAATAACGATTATCGATATCGTCCTATCCCTAATACACAAATATACTAATTCACTTGAATGAGCATATCGTCGCTGTCGGGCAGAAACCTTGTATCTCCAAGTTTCAAATTTGTATGTTTTTTCATAAAGTAAAGCCCTGCTTCATCGCACAACGCCGTTGCACAAAAGTAGTGCAAACAGCAGATCTACAAGCACACAACGCCTTGCACCGCGAGGCGTTGTGTGCTTGTAGATCGGCTGTTTTCACTAGTTTAGTTCATTTTTTAAATGATAAATACAAAATGAATGGTTTTGGACATACAAGGTTTCCACCCGACAACAACGATAATATTGATGTATAATTATGCCTACAGACAGAGATATGTCACTGTAACCCTAATCTCTGGCTGTCTCATAAAAAGTAATAAACGGCCCAATATAAAACCAATGTGTTTCTGTGTGACTAATGGCAAAGGTGACAATCGCATTACACTCTGAGCTTCAGATGAAAACATAATTTAGTTTAGTGTATCTGTTCTGGCAACAGAAACATTTGTTTTCACCTACAGCAGGTGCCATATCGTTGCGGTCGGGCAGAAACCTCTTATCTCAACCTCTATCTCCAACCTTTTATGTTGCAAATGAATGACCAACTTCTTCAAAGCAACGTGATATTGTGAGCTTCGTTCTTTTCGTTCTTTTGAGCTATTTTGGAATTTTGTGAAAGTTAAGTTGTCAGTGGTTTTATAAATATTGAACAAATGAAAATTAAATACTTAATTACATAATAACGTTGGAGCCTTTGGGGGGGGGGGGGGGTGACGATATTACAGCATTTCATGGCCTACATTTTGACACCTGAAGTTAATAATAAATGTGACTAGATATCTTTGTATATTTGAATTAAATTTTTCTCCTTTTATTGTCCTTGAGCTATCTAAAAAGAAAAAAATCTAAAATTACTACGTAGCTATAGCAGACAGGGATTTACAAGCTCACAGTTTTCCCTATGAATACAGGAGTGCCTTGTGATTTGACTTGGTGTGCCTCGGGCACAAAAGGTTTGAAAAGCTATGTAGTTGTGAGTAGGGCATTCACAAAATATTAGAATATTAGAATATCAAAGTCACTATTCGACGTTGTTCACCGAAGTTGAATATTTGCTTATTTTTTTATTTTATTTTATTTTTTCTCTTTAATTAATATATAGTTTATAAAGCTTGGCTAGATAGGAAGTCATAAGAAAGAATGAGTTGTCAATGTCCCTGGTGGATGAATTTGTTAATGCTCTATACCAGGGGTTCTCAAACCTTTTTAGGCTGTGACTCCCAAAATAAACATAGTTGAACTGGGGACCCCCACCCTGACAAGCAATTGGAATTGTAGGTATTACATTTAATGTGACTTGGTTCCGCAGATAAATATTGTGAAAATAGCAGATCTACATGCTGCGAGGCGTGAGCATGTAGATCTGCTATTTTCACAACGTTCGCCTCTTGCTGACTTAATATTTGACAGTTTGGCCAGTCCTGTCGAATATTCGACTATTCGAATACTTTGAGGTCGAATAATAATACTAAAAATCACTATTCGTGAATGCCCTAGTCGCGAGCATCCCGCCCAGCGTTCCACTTCCTACCTGGCATGTCCAAATGGAGGAGATCAGAAATCCGTTGTCCTTAAAGATGTTGAAGATCTCCAGGATCCCGCGGGAGTAGCCGAATACAGAGATGCTAGCGTCAGAGATGGCCAGGTTAAAGGTCAGATAGTCAGTGGGCTGCAGGGTCGACCGCTGCTTGATCAGAACGAAGAGTACAATACTGTTGCCGAACCACGACAGCCATCCTGATGAGGAAACCACGAGTAACAGGGTCATGAGCTTGTTTTTCTTCATATTGGTTCATTCATGGCGATACGATACGATTCGATTCAATGATGATTTAAAATCGATATACTATTTAGCAAAGAAATTAAATCTGTGTGAAAGGTGTGGATAGTGCAGGTGTTTAAGGGAAACATGTATTATTATGGATATAAATAAGTAAACACTGTGATTATCTGCCAAATATATGGACATTGTATATTGACAAACCTGCACCTTGACATGAACCCAGAGATTACACACATTTATTGATAGACCAGTGTAGCTATATCACAGGAAGATGTGTCATTATGTTGTTTACATTTATTAAATAGGCCTATTCACATTGCAGTTTACAAAAGATAATAGGTAGTACAAGTGATAAACAGCCCAGGTAACCTACATTTAAAAGCATATAGGCTACTCTCCATTTAAATGTGAGGCAGTAGGCTAAGTAGGCACATCATGTCATGAATGGAGATCAGGGGTGTCACATGGGGGGGGGGGGGGGGGGGGAGTGGGACTGAGTTACTAGGGCCCAAGGTGGAGGGGCCCTAGTAACTTAAGCTATTGAAAAATAGCAGATATACAAGCTCACAGCACGGCACCGAGACCAAGTGCCGCGCTGTGAGCTTGTAGATCTGCTATTTTTGAAAGGTCGTGAAAATGTGTGCAAAGCTTTGAATATATGTGTTTTTTAAGCGAACATTTGTAACTCAAATTTTGCTCCTGGGGGGTCCCTGGAACTAAAAGTTTTGAGATGGGGATCCATGGCCAAATACATATCATCTTGGGGGTCCTTGACATGAAAAAGTTTGAGCACCACTGACAATTTTTCAAAAATAGCAGATCTACAAGCTTCGCTGTGAGCTTGTATATCTGCTATTTTTCAATAGTTGACATTCATGGGGGGGCCCGCAGTGAATCCTTGTACCCAGGGCCCAGAATTTGGTGTGACGCCCCTGATGGAGATCTCTGGAGTCTGGAAGTGAATCCAATCATTGAGGTCAGCTTGGAGATTTGTCCTGCACCACTAATAGAATCAAATCCCACTAAACCACCACCACCACAACACTGTAAGAACTAGTTTCTTCACCTTATATGCCTCTGTTGTCCTTCTTGTTGCCTTAAGATGTTTTGTGTGTAAGTGTTTGTTGCTGTTTATCTGTCATTTTAATGTTGTCTAAATGTATATAAGACAAAAGACAAATTTCCACACTGTGGACAATAAATGAAACTAACTAAATAAATGAAACTAACTAACTAACTAACTACAACACATTTAGGGTCAGTAATATATTGCTGTAGTTTAAAGTGAAGCATTATTTTCAATTCATGTGTCTGCATCCACAAGACTCATCTGTGTGACTGAACAAGCAGCTGTTTGCATGCATTACAAATGAATGAATTAATTAATTAATTTTTAATAGATAAGCAAATACATAAAAACAAAAAGGCCTACATGGCCTATTTTTTTTTATCAGCCTAAAACTCTGAATTGACCACAGTCAAAAAGTGGTAACAGCTCAAAAAAAAAAAAAAAACAGTGTGTGTAATAATGTGTCATTTGTAGTACCCACCTAACACCAACAGATACACTCCTATGATCGTTTCTCCTTGTTCGGACAGAGGTGGATCCCTGCTGAAATCCCTGGTTAAACTGTGATTCCGCCACTGCCAGTTGGCAGTATTGAATGACATTGTGTAGTTACTAGTTAGTTAGTAGACGCCCGACATGGATGAAGCCTGCAGCTGCAGCCGTTCCAGAAAGACACCAGGAGCCAGACCGAGTCCAGCCGTCCAAGTTTCTTCACGGTAAATGCCGTCTAAATACAGTAGGATAGTGCTATGATCTGTCCGCTCAGTGGGGTGTGTGTGTGTGTGTGTGTGTGCGCGTGTGTGTGCGCGTGTGCGTGTGCGTGTGTGTGTGCGTGCATGCGTGCGTGCGTGCGTGCGTGCGTGTGTGTGTGTGTGTGTGTGACGCGACCACTCTAATCCCCCTGGTGATAGGCTGTAGCAGAAAGGTCAAACACGTGTTGGCACAATAGTAGGTAATATCAGGTAAGTCTGCAAAAGAAAAACAACTCTACTCAGTGGTGGAAAAAGTAGGCCTACTCATTTTTTTTTGAGCGGAGGTCACAACGCTCCTATACGTGGCCGTGTGTGTGGGTCTGTCTGTCTGTCTGTCTGTTTGTCTGTCTGTCTGTTTGTCTCCGTGTCCGTAGCCTGCACTCCTGCAGTAACCTTTTCTGACCACACATGTTAAGGGAGGGGCGCTGTTGCACGCACACACACACACACACACACACACACACACACACACACACACACACACACACACACACACACACACACACACACACACACACACACACACACACACACACACACACACACCACCGCTCAGTTCACACAAGTGTGATTTTTTAACTTACATTTAAATATCCTGTGTCCCCTTCTTCTGATTTGTTGAAATGAAAGAACATAAGAACTCTAGTCTCTAGAAATATAGATGGATGTAACTTTTTATTTGACAGAAAATCAGTTGTCAATGGCAGTCACATCAGTAAAGATGGAGACTGGGAAAGCTTCAGTTAAGCACAATCCACCAATCCATCCATCCATCTATCAATCATATCTAGGCTACTGCTTGCAGAGGTAATGCTCAAATAGGTTATCTGGCGCCATCTGCTGGCGGAACTGAAAACAACATGCAAAGTGACAAAATGATGTGAAAATCAAAATATGACATTTCAACTGTTGATTTATATAGGGGAGGGCGGGGTCTGTTGTAACCTTTTTTACATTTTACTCTATTACTAAACAAATACTTGCTCAATTGAGACAAAAATGCAAAGTTAATAACTTTGAGATGTCTGTCAACTATTGGTGGTGTTTATTTGATTCAATCTCAAACCTATAAGCCACAGTTTCTCTTCAAAAAGAATATGTGCACCGGAACAATGGCCAATTGTTCTGCTCATTCTAAATTAAATAAAACGGATATGTTAACCATTTATTATATTTTTTAACTCATAGTATGTGTCAGAGACATGTTTTCTTTAACTTGTGTTTTACTCTTAATCTTAACCATGAAGTCAGGTAGGCCATTGTTGCAACTTCCAGGCAAAACTCATTTCCTCTTACCATCTTCACTGGGCAGTCGTCTCACCATTCATAAGAAGTAGGCCTATACTTGCAAAAAGCCTAATTATCTGTCTCATTTTCTTAGAATGATTTAATAAATAGTTAAGAGATTTGAAATGTCACATGAGACACTGCATGTAGCCTAATAAGCATAGTATAATTCATCATATCATAGGCCTATAGACTAACTAGTGGCAGTAAAGTGTTTTGCAGGCATTAGACACAAATTAAAATGAGAAAAGACAAATTCCACCAAAAACTCTGCCCAGCTGATGAGAGAAGTCTCTTTAGCCTATTTGCTAATCATTTAGCATTAGCAGCAGCTTGTTACCATAACAGGTGGGGTCGGTTGTATACCTTTGCAGGGGCTCCACAACGGACCCCTTTTGACTAAATTCACTGTAAGACCTAAAATAACATATTGCTTTTTGATACCGAGGGTTAAAACTTACATGACATAAAAGAGGACAGGCAGATGATTAAAATGAGGTATATTGTGACTGTTTGACGACTGAATTCAAAGTGCTAGACGAAAATTAGCCGACAAGCTGTTGGTGAAAAGACCTGCTTGCTTGAGAGCTGGTCCCAAAATGAAGTGAAATCAGCTTGGCACACGTTTGCAATCGTCATGAACCGGAAGGGGCTGTCCAAAGATGTCAGAAAACTGATTGGCAGTATTTTATATGATATATTATTGGTTTAAATGAAGAATATCAACTGGCCCCACTGGCATGATCTACATGCTCACAAGCATGTAGATCTAGAACAGTGTTATACAAAATGTAATGCCTCAACTCTTAGTGCTCGTCAGGGTGGGGGTGTCCCCGGTTAAAATATGATTATTTTGGGGGTTGCGGCCTGAAAAGGTTGAGAACCACTGTTCTAGTTGAGTGTGTGGGAGCCGCGAGGGTATCACAAATAAATACCACGTCATTTATATGGTATGGTACATGGTATTTTTTCTTTAAAACCTTGAAAATAAAAAAAGGGTTTCTTTTGTATCAATAATATTAAGTATACAATGTTGGTTCAATTGATCCCCCCCCCCCAGCTATTACTGAAACCTTATAAAGTGATAAACTGGTTCAAAATATGGTTTATCGTTATAAACTATATGTATTATCTGCCAGTATACAACCCTTCCAAATGACTTCTATTTAAAATAAAACACATGCATGCACTGTACTCACAGTGCATACTGTACACTCACACACCACCAGGGATCAGGAATGGGTGTTGCATACTAAACATTCCCTTCCCTGTCATAGTCATAAATGTTCTGAAATGTTAATTTTTGTAACAGAAAAGAAACTAACCCCAGAGCACTCAGACTGACAACGTATCAATAGAAAACAGTTTATTCAACTTGCATACGTATACAAATAACAGTCTCCTGCATTGTTTCCTTCAAAATTAGGAAATGTTTTCTGATTCATTCCAACTGCTTTCAAAGCAGCAAGGTTTCTTTCCAAAATGAAACCAGCATTGTAACCAAACACAGTTTCAGCTTATAAAATGACTGCTGACCTGAAGGTAAAGCAGTGGAAGTGTCATCTTAAGACCTATGATTATAAAATAGTTATGGTTTTGAGGAAGTAATCAAGTGTTTATAAAATATGAACAGATTACTTTCTAGTAGGAGTTTTTCATTTATCATTTTGGAATGAAACCCTTCAAACTACATAGCTTTATTATTTACAGACCAAATGTTGAACCATTACTTGCTCTCACACAGCAATGAGAATAACATGCACATAACCGCGTAAAGCATAGTCCATGTCATGGGAACGATCCATAGCATATTGATGAGTATGAAAC
Organism: Nannobrachium achirus; assembly: GCF_963921795.1. Taxonomy (NCBI): domain Eukaryota; kingdom Metazoa; phylum Chordata; class Actinopteri; order Myctophiformes; family Myctophidae; genus Nannobrachium; species Nannobrachium achirus. Next base: position 61,941,212 of record NC_137812.1, read on the forward strand.
CCACTGGGGACAATGCTACAACCTTTTCAGGCAGCAATATTCTGCTTTGCAAGAACTGACAATCGCAGAATGGGTGTTTCACATTCAGGCCTTTACATATTCTTATTGCTGAGAAAAGGCATAGCAATATCTGCACCAATGAGGCGAGTGTGATGTTGCTATCGTGGGAAAAACACAAACGCATGCTTTTTATGGACTACGTTTAGTTTAAACTGTATTTTTCTCTTTTCCTTGGGCTCATCAATGAGACAATGCACTCCTTGATTTGCACTCCTTGCTTTCCGAAAAGCTAGTGTAGTGATGCGCGGAAGCGGGGATTGAACCCGGGATTCCCACTCGCCAGTTCAACGCACAACCAGTCGTGCTAATAGGGCTGAGCCCGATTAGCAGAGCTGTTGTCGCTGGTTCATGGCTGGTACTAACTGTGGGGGCTACACTTACATTTTGCATGATTCTGCATGCATGGTTCTTCCAACGTTGATAAGACTATGTGAGACATTAGTCTTGTCGGGCTTGGTAATATATAACATTCATCTATATGACTACATACAGTCTACAGAACAAGCATTACATAAATAAACCAGCATTTATGGGCAACAGTTAGCTATTACCCAGTATGTAACTATTCCCAGCTAGGAGTTCTATAACAAAATCTACAGAGAAACAAAAAGTAGGGAGTATTTGTCCTGTTTTCAGTACAACAACATTATAAAAGTCATGAGCTCTTCTCTTTGTGATAACGTTACACTACTCAGAAGATATGTTGGTATATTATCAAGAGGGGGGGAAAACCGAAATGTCAGACATCACAGTTGCACCAGTTGCTGTGATACAGTATGAGCTAGTCTCAGAGAAAAAGGCAGTGAAGTGTTTAAAAATCATGGAACTTTGGTGCAGTGCCAGTAGCCTAAAGGTTGAACCTGATTTATTCTTGCTTGCGCACCAGTGTTTTCACACTGAAAATAGACGATTTATAAGCTCACAGCTAGGTTTTAAGGTATTTAATACAAGCTTAAGGTATTTAAGCTTGTATTTAATGTGTGAATTACTGTCTGTAGCAACTGAATTAATTTGGAACAGGGTCGTTTTGAAAGAGCATGGGCACGCACTTAGTAAAGCCGTGCCTTCACTGGATGGATACGATGGGAATCAGATTGGGAAGCACCAATATACAGAAATGTAAGGCACAATTCCCTACTAAAAACTGGACTCTGTCTAGAAGTGATGTCATCAGGGCAGGAAACTCACTTTTTATTCACAAGCTTGCTACACAGGCACGTACACCCTATAATTCATCTGCCTCCTCCTTTAGGTTTTACCAACAAACTACATTTATCAAACAGAATAACAGGTAATGAGTGATAACCTGGCAAAGTGACTGCTAGAGTAAACATGATTAGCACCATTTAGTTGAACTGGGGGTCCTTGAAATTAACAAGGTTGTTGTGAATCATTGGTTTCAGAGGACCTTCAGTGCGTGATTAAAATTTAGGGTCAATCGGACTCATTTGTGTTCATGATTTTGGCAATTTGTCAGGAAAAATGGAAAAAATTAAAGGCAATGATTATTCAGATTGTATCAGATTGTGCTAAAGCAATTACATAATCTACATAATCTACAGTTCATCATGGGCCTCATGGGTATGTTTCATAGAATAAACAATGGAAAACTCCTATATACGTTTTTTTTTTTTTTTTTCTTTTTTTTTTTTTAATTCTCTATTGCAGTGGTTCTCAACCTTTTCGGGCTGGGACCCCCAAAATAATCATATTTGAACCGGGACCCCCCATCCTGACGAGCACTAAGAGTTGAGGCATTAGATTTTGTATGTCACGGTTCTATTGTGAAAATAGCAGAGGCGTTGTGAGCATGTAGATCTGCTATTTTCACAATTTCTTTGACAATTGACAATTTGGCCAATGTTTAATTTGTCATTTTAGAGGTATTAAAAAGTCCTTAAATTGTCACTTTAGAAATGTGCAGATACCCTCTGTACACTTAAACTGTATGTTGGTCTTGTTTACTGTTGAGGGAAAAAACAATGTTGCACATTAAGTTAATCATCCCACAAATAATTTGGGGACCCCCCTGGGGATCCCGACCCACAGGTTGAGAACCACTGCTCTATTGTACCGTGTGTACCCATAGCCACAATACCTACCAAACTGTGCATTTTGTGATACCGTATTACTGTGACACCCCTAAACAGTGGGTACTTGGTTGAGTGTGTGTGTATGACAGTATGTATGGTATGTACAGTATGTGTCATACAGCTGTCGTGTCACCATAGTCTCTGTTCCAGCGAACGTAAAGATCTAGAGTCTGTGGTCCAACACTTCTCTTGATCTTCTTCAGAGACTCCACAAAGTCACAGAAGCGGATGTTCCGCACCTGCAAACACCAAACGAATCGATTAACTGCAACACCTTCAAATCTAAATGACAGCCAACCCATCATAGCATTCTGTCGTAATGACTATGATAAGATAAACTAATCAGTGTTGCGAAAACAAATGACCATTTTACAATGTTTGTAACATCTATAGAAATGCTATTAGTATAAACTCACCTCACTAGCAGACATGTTCCTCACTTGTTCTGGACGCAACTCTGTCAGAGTAGGAAGAAGATATTAACAATAAACATAATTACACAGCTGCCAATTACACAGCTGCCAGGTAACAAATTCAACAAAACACAGCTTCCCTTAAAACTCATACCCTGCCAAAAAAGATGTTTCTATGATAAAAACGTCTTTAAAACGTCTTTTTCACTATGGACCTCCCTGCCAGACGTCTTCTGAACGTCTTTTTTTTTTAAATAATAAAAAAATAAATAAAAAAAAATTTGAAAAAATTTTTTTTGGACCTCCAACAGTGTACTAGGCATGATCGCGATCGCGAAATTGCATGTTTAACCCCCATACCAACCCCATCTTTCAAACATGGCAGCCATGTTTGTTTACATTTGAAGAAAACATAAGGGCTCCTTTCTCCTGAATGCCTGAACGGATTTCCAAGCGGATTTTTTTGTTTGAAAGCTGTGAAAAGCATGCACATGCATAGTGCATGATCTGTGCACGAATGTGTGCACCAGCGTGCACACTATTTTTTTTAACCCTTTGTTGGCGAACCGGCAATATAAGAGGTCATCCCACTTTAAATATGGCACCGACTGAGTTAACCTGACTTTCGCCAGATGGTTTGCAGCATTGCGTATGCCTGCATAACGCTCTGCTTCTACCATCTGGACTCGGTCCAGCACAACCGATGTAAGGGGCGGGCCATTTTTTAAAATTCTAAAGCAGGTGATTGGATATGGCCGTGCCAACTCCAACGACTCATATTGGCCTGTCTGCATGACGTTGCACCCAGAATCCGCCTCCTGGGTTTCCACGTGGTCTGCAATCAGACTCTATTGGCTCAGAGCCGCTCAGAGCCCGCCCATAGCTGCCGCTGATTGGTCCGGCCAGGGACATTCCGAAGGGAACCCCTCCTCCGCAAGTGAACCCAGATGGTAAAGCAATGCATAAGCAATGCTGCCACCATCTGGCGAAAGTCAGGTAAAGCTTCCCTTGGAGGGTCAAATGAGTAATCTGACAATGGAGATGCTATTTTATGTTTTCTTCAAGAATCTATTTGTTTTGGCATCTGTTTTCTATCTTTGAATGTCAACATGAATGGAGCGATATTTTATTCACCAACTAAGGAATTCGAATTACAGTTTTTCATTACTATCCACTGTGCAGAGTAGACAACGGAAAGGTTGACATGGAAGGAGGACAGGGAAGGTTCGAGTGGGATTTGATCCTAGGCCTGCAGAGTCTTCTTATCCTACATCGTCTTTGGACATTTTTTTCATATTGGAAATAATCAATCAATCAAGACCCAATAGAGAAATTTGGAGTCTTCCCGGGCCGGTACCCAAAAATCCAGTATGAATGAATTAACCACTTAGTCACGGTCACTCACACCTACAGTATGTGGCCGTCTTTTTGCAATGGTTTTTAAATGGCAGCATATGAGTTAACATGAACGGAGCGTTTTTGTTGCTTTCCACTCCGTTCCTATTTATTGCAAAAAGATGGCCACACAGGCAGAATCAAAGTTTGGTGTGACCTTAACCTTAAGCCCTATTTAAAAAAAATAAAAATAGTTTTAGATTTTAGTTTCCTTCTGTAGGAAAGGTTAAAAACTGGATGTTTAATGATGACCCATAAAAACGGGTCCTTAAAGGGCCCCCTATATTAGGTTCACTCAATGTAATGCAGATATGGTTTCTGCAGTTCCTACTGGCATCCTGAGTTGAACTGGCATGTGATAAATGATGCACGTGTCTCAAAGTATTCCTCACCTCTGATGGGGCCCAGCGAAGCATCCTTTGCCAACGAGGTCAGGTCACTGCCGGAGTAACCGTCTGTCATTCTGAGCCAAACACAGATACACACAACATGAGGACTTACTACCCTCCAGTACAACACACTGAATCTCCAATCTGTAATCCAAACTGGTGTGCTATGATGTGGAAAAGAAGATGTCATAAGATTTTGTTTATGACTCAGTAATAATACTAATAATATGAATAAGATTATGCATGCTAACATTAGGGATGGGACGATATGACATTTTCATATCACGATTATTGTGACCAAAGAAATCGTGATTTACGATATTATTGCGATAATCAAAATCCATTATCCTGTGGTGGAACATTTGCCAAAAAAACGCAGATCTACAAGCTCATAACACGCCGAGTTATTCTTTGGCAAAGAGATTTGGTAGAGTGAAAAAAAGACTGTATCAAGTAAGTATATTATTATAAGTACCTTTTACGAACTTTAGTGGGTTTAAGTGGTACCGGATATGCAGCTCGGCAAATAAAAGGTGAATTGATCCCAGTGCATGACGGAGGACGATATCACGATAAATTAAATCTCCACAATACGATTATCGTGTGATAAAGTGTTCTTTATCACGATAAACGATAATATCGCGTATCGTCCTATCCCTAGTTATCAATCACTATGAGATACGTGAACCGATCCTCTCTCATTATTAATACACTGAGATCCCTGACCGCCAAGCGCTTTGTCATCAGCATGACTCATTAACCACACAGAAAAAGACCAAGGTACGGTGTGATACCGTCATGCAAGGTGGGCTACCACCATGGCCATTTTATGAGTCACTCACTTCCACTAACAGACCGCAGGTGTTATGTGAAGGATAATGAGAACGGTGCGTTACGGTCGTGTTTGTGAGTAATCTACTATGAGTCACCTCGAGGCCTTGCTCACAATGTGTTTTTGAAGACATGCCAGTGGTCATTAAAATAGAGCATAAGGATGCTACTTGGGGGGTGGCTTGTGTCTGCTAGTAGCCCGAAATACACGGCTGTTGTCAGTAGAAAACAGCTGATACAAAATGACTCTATCCATGTCTATCCTATAAAAGATGCAAGACAATTACACCACCAGACACCCCCAAACATGAGCCATGTTGTGCAAATACCCATGCCATGTCAATTTATTACCAGTAAGATTCCCTAATCGGGAGATAAGTGACCGTCAGGTCGCATACACAAACTTTAGAAGGCAATGGTAGCCAATCAGGAGGGAATATGGGAAAGATCCATGTTGATGACATGACTTTAGAGATACTGTGTACCGCTTTGCGTGATTTTAGGGCAAAATATGTAGGAACCGTGTCCAAAATTGTGTTTTTAACCCTTTTTGTGCCTATCCCGGACAAGTTCGGCTTTATTTCAATCCAATACAATGTTTTTTTTGCTATTTTACATACCCTGAGCTAGAGCCCTGCATCGGGAGCGTGCTCCCGCGGGACCTGCAGGACCCGTCACCATATATTGCGGCGCGGGCGGTAGTTTAATCCCTGCGGACGGGGACATGCGGTCAAAATGAACTCGGCGGGCGCCGCAAAATCCCGCACTCTCCCGCAATAAGCTTTTATCTATACTTTAGCAAGATGTGAATATGTAGGGATTGAGAACGTAATTTCCCCTGCTGAGCCTGAGGACAACACGCAGAATGCACCTACAGACAGTATGAGTGGACTTTATTTCTCTCTCTCTCGCCCTATCTCCCCCTCCCTCCCTCTCTCGTTTGTTCTCACGCTAACCGGTGCGCTGATAGTTGCAGCGGCATTGTCACTCACTATTTAGCCTAAATAACAACTATTTATTATAATATAGTCCCATCGCCTATGTCCAATCGCAATATAAACACTTTACCTCTGTTAACAACCTCACAAATGCTCCTCTCTCGCGCACACTCCTGTTGGTTTTGGATCTCAATGGATAAGATGCAAACGTCAACGTGCCTTCTTTAGCAAGTCAAGATGTGAATAGAGAACGCAATTCCCCTTGCTGAGGACAACGCACCCACATACAGTAGGAATAATCGCATACAGTACGTGGACTGGAGTCTCTCTTTCTCTATTTCTCCTCTCAATTTCAATGTGCCTTCTTGGGAGGGAGGCTGTTGGACGTGCTGCGGTACTGTGCGCCGCGGGAGTCCGCGGGACTAAATTCACGTCATTTGTTTGTGGCGGGCAGGAGCGGCGGAGAGGAAATTACAGCGGGCGGTCAAAAATGAAATAATTGCGGTCGCGGGCAGGAGTCGGCAGAAATCAGGCGGGAGCGGGCGGGAGCGGGTTCAATAAATCAGTCCCGCGCAGACCTCTACCCTGAGCTGCTTGTAGAGATGTGGGTGGTCCTGGGTCGTCCTACGCTTTCCAACGAGTGATGCTAGATGGTCCGACGATTTATTCCATTGAAAATGGTTTAAAAAAAAGTTTAGAGCCCCCCCAAAAAAACTCAATCTATACTGTCGGCGGCGCAACGTATTCCGGGGTGCCTATCCCGTACTAGTCCGGGATATTTAATAAAATTAATTAATTAATCGGAGGCCTCAACAAAGCTCCGGTCTAATTTCCCATCCATGGCCGGGGCCGAGACTCTGTTTACGGCCCGTAATCGGGCAACGCCGCCGCATCGCGCCGCCCACTCCAATACAAACTCACATCTTTAGAGACCTTTTTCTCTGAATTGTGTTCCCAGACCAAAGACAAAGTTTTTTTGCGACTGAAATAGCTTTAGATCGGGCTTCTAAAAAATAAAGAAGCTAATAGCTAACTGTTAGCTAACTTCCTCCTCTCGTCATACATAACAGTGGCTGCGGTGAAATCACAAGGCACTACTGGCTTCTTCTACGGAAGCTAGAGCGAAGGCCTATACAGAAATGTCTGGCACTCTAGCACCCTCTTTTGGCCCGGGCACTGTATGAGTTAAAAAATAGGCCAGATGGTGGCGCTAGATGGGACAGATCCATGGTGATGACATGACAGTAGAGATACTGTGTACCGCTTTGTGTGATTTTAGGGCACAATCTGTAGGAGCAGTGTCCAAAAATGTGTTCGAAAAAAATCGGCCTGATGGTGGCACTATATGGGACAGATCCATGTTGATGACATGAGTGTAGACCTACTGTGTACCGATTTACGTGTTTTTAGGGCAACATTTTTAGGAGCTGTGTCCAAAAATGTGTTTTGCAAGAATCGGCCTCATGGTGGCGCTAGAAGAGGCCATGTGAGAAAATGTGGTGGGTGGAGGTTGTGATTTGGCAGGCAAGGAGTGTGTGTGCATAGTTTGGCATGGATAGGGGCAACGGTGGAGGAGATATGATCTTACTTGGCCAGTTGAGACAGTTCCTTCTGAGTGAGAGGGTTGCCATGTTTCCCTAAAAGGTTCTTCAACAGCTTAAAGCGGGTCTAGAAACAACACAACATATTCAGGTTGATAGTAAACAGTAATAAACAGCAAGAGTAGTAAATAAGCTGAAAGTAGGAATTGGGGGTCTAACATAAGTAACAATGAATTGCATTTCATAGCGCTTTTCCAAGTGCTCAAAGCGCTTTACAATAGGGGTGCAGGAATTTTTTTTTATTAGATATTATTTATTAGATATTACGATTTTTAAGATTTTTATTTTAAGATTTTTTATTATGATTTTTTTATTACGATAATTTATTAGATATTATGTTGTGTTTGTACAAGTTAAAAGAATGTGTGCAAGCATGAATAAATCAGACATGTTGTCTTGGAGAGTAAATGTACTCTGCTTTCATGCCAGCAGACCGGAGTAGATCCTGATATATGAATTGAATAGAGAATCGTTTTGAATCGACAATCGTTTTGAATCGAGAATTGTTTTTAAATCGGAAAATAATCGTTTCTGAATTCGAATCGTTTGGATTTGAAAGAATCGAAAAGAATCGTGAATCGTGACCCCAAGAATCGATTCTGAATCGAATCGTGGGATACTCAAAGATTCGCAGCCCTACTTTACAATGGTTCATTCATTCATTCATTCATTGAGAAATGAAGTGGCGAACAGTCGACGCCAGCGCCCTCACTTCCCACATTCACACACCAATGGTGGCAAGCTGACACCGACTAGGGCATTCACCAAATATTCGAATATTCGAATATCAAAGTCACTATTCGACGTTGTTCACCGAAGTCGAATATTCGTTTTCTTTTCTTTTCTTTTTTTTTGTCAATGCCCCTGGTGGATGAATTTGTTAATGCTCTATAGCAGGGGTTCTCAAACCTTTTTAGAGTGGGACACCCAAAATAAACTGGGGACCCCCACCCTGACAAGCACTTGGAATTGTATGTATTACATTTAATGTGACCACAGATAAATATTGTGGAAATAGCCGATCTACATCTACAAGCATGTAGATCGGCTATTTTCACAATGTTCGCCTCTTGCTTACTTAATATTTGACAGTTTGGACAGTCCTGTCGAATATTTGACTATTCGAATACTTTGAGGAGATACTAAAAATCACTATCCGTGAATGCCCTCACACCGACCGACTCATTGGAGGCAATGTGGGGTTCAGTGTCTTGCCCAAGGACACTTTGACATGCGGAGAGGAGGAGCCAGGTTTCGAACCTCCAACCATTGGAACGACCTGCTCTGCCTCCTGAGCCACAGCCGATCATAGGATCATAGTAGGATCATAGCCTATACATACAGTAAGTCCATGTAACTCCAAGCTTCAACATACCGCCTCGGTTGGTAAAGCCACGTACACACGCTTAGCAAACCGCCTGGAGAGAGAGAAGGAGAGAGAGATTGAGTGTGTGAGTGAGTGTATAATGCTCTGGGTAGCCTACTTAGGGCTGTTAGACCAGGGGGTTTTCAAAGTGGGTGACGGGGCACCCTGGGGTGCCGCGACGGCAGTCCAGGGGTGCCGCGAGATAACTTGATAATATTTGGAATCTATTTTTGGACACTTGAAGAAATATTTAGTATCATTTAAAACTTGAAGTACAAAGTTATTTTCATTCAGTTCAAACCAAAATAGCTATTATCTCAATGTTTTCCTTGCAACATAATCACTAAAATATCGTCACTGTCGGGCAGAAACCTTGTATCTCCAAGTTTCAAATGTGTACGTCTTTTGGTAAAAGCACAGCCCTGCTTCATCATACAAGACTGTCACACAAAACTAGTGAAAACAGTCGATCTACAAGCACACAACTCCTCGCGATGCGAGGCGTTGTGTGCTTCTAGATCTGCTGTCGCGAGGCGTTGTGTGCTTGTAGATCTGCTGTTTTCACTAGTTTAGTACATTTTATAGATGATGAATACAAAACGAACGGTTTTGGACAAACAAGGTTTCCACCCGACAACGACGATATGCTATAAATATAAGGTGCTGGGAGTGAAAATTATAATGTAGGGGTGCCTCGGATTAAAAGAATATTCATGAGGTGCCCTGAGACAAAAAGGTTTGGGAACCCCTGTGTTAGACTACCATCTAGTGGTTGGCAACCATAATAAGAGCCATGCAGATCTGACCTGAGAACAGCCTCGTCCAGCTCCTGGGGTCTGTTGGTTGCTCCCATCACCAGCACCCGGTCGTCATTTGTTGACTGTACCTACACACACACACACACGCACACGCACACGCCCACGCACACGCACACGCGCACACACACACACACACACACACACACACACACACACACACACACACACACAAACAAACATTGGCATTTATAAAAAATATACCGCAGAAATAAAAGCAGGGTTCCCACGGTCATAAAATTCCTGGAAATATTTTGAAACTAGAAAAATATTTTTCCAGTACTGGAAAAGTTTTGGAATTTATCAAGGGTCCTGGAAGGTCCTGGAAAAAATAGCTATGCATTGTCTTTGGTTGTTGATTTTGTTAATACCTCTGAAATGACAATTTAAACATGGGCCAAATTGTCAAATATTAGGGGCAGAAATTGTGAAAATAGCCGATCTACATGGTCACAGAGCATGTAGATCTGCTATTTTCACAATAGAACCGTGTTATACAAAATTCCTCAATCTTAGTGCTCGTCAGGGTAGGGGGGTCCCCAGTTAAAATATGATTATTTCGGGGGCCACGGCCTGAAAAGGTTGAGAACCACTGGCATACACTACCTGTCTTTGGGCATTGATCTGTGCAACTAGGAAGATAAGATAATAAGCTGGCTTGGTTGCTAGGACAAAGAAATGTGGGTGAGATGAAGTGCGTTCATTTGAATAAACAAGCCGGGCAGACAGAAAAAGAAAACGTATTACCCCATCAAACTCGACGAGGAACTCAGTCTTCAGCCGCCTGCTGGCATCATGCTCGCCTTCTTTCCTCTGACACAGAAGACTGTCGATTTCATCTGTGTGGAATTTGAATGAATTCAGTTAATAGCCTCGCATAGCCAGACGACCAGAGATCTCGGCCCACTGATATGTCCGGGGAAATCTAAATTCAATGAATGTGCTTGGATGCAGGACTAGTAGCAACACCAGCAGTTATAAAACATACGACCAATGCTTTGGAAGCAATCCTGATACCGTCTCATATGAAGGAACGAAGTATTTGCATCGGTTCTGTGTTGCTGTTATTTTTTACATTTCTGAATTGTTTCCTACCAGTTTTAGCCGTCACCAGTATCAGTGGGCTGTGATCTCTGATCGCCTGGTTACGTGAAACAATGCAATACTTAATATCAGTTGCAATTGTTATTGCAGCTGTGTCAGACCATCCTCGGAAATATGTGCAGAAATAGAATTCTTATTTTCATATGGTACACATGTATTTTGGAACTTGTAATACGTTTTTATTTGTTTGAAGTGCCAAATGAGCCTGAAACATCAAGAAAACAAATAGCAGTTGGGTGGCATTTCAGTAAGACCAAACATAATCTGAATCTAGAGCATCTGCAACAAAGACAATATATTGAAATAATATTGGCCCACTATGTGACCTAACGATGATGCCTGCACAAACAGAATGCATAATGTTTGCATAGATCACAGACCATAATGTGATTTGAAATGATGTCTGCACTGAGTCTGCAGCATAATGTAGTAGAGAAAGTAAACCGTCACCTATGAAAATGATAGCGGGCTGCAACTCCCTAGCGACTGCAAACAGAGCTCGCACCAGTTTCTCCCCTTCTCCTACCTGGAAACAGAGGACAAAATGATGGACTATGTGGAGATAACGTCAGAATTTGGTCAGAATTTAGTGAGAGGATTGCCCCTTGAATTGCAGCATCTCATTTTAGAGGAGGTCCTAAACACATAAGTAACATTACATACAGTACAAACACATGACTAAACACACAAATAACATTACATACAGTACAACAACATATGACTAGGACATTACATACAATGCAAACACACCACACGTACAGTACAGTTAGCTTGCTCAAGTTGCTCACCATCTCCCACCCTTACCCCAACCCCAAGTCATTTAAGCAAAAAAAAAAAAGAATGGAGGATGCAATACTTTGGCTTAAAAAAAGAAGAAAAAAAAAAGAAAAGAAAAATAGAGTTAAGTACAAATACAATCAATATTAGAAGCATGAACAGGTTGTTTCAAGATGTGAGTACAAGGAAGTCCTGAAGCGGCCAAAAGATGTAACAGATCTGATTGAAAGAGGGAGGTTGTTCCAGTCAGATGGAGCTTTGTAGTGCATGTATCCAGAGTTCATACACAAATGTCTATACTTTTTCACGGTAGGCAACATTCTTGTAGTAACTTTAATCTCCAGCTTGAGTAAATTGAAATGTTGTGAGAAAAATGAATACAGCCTCTGTATTATTCATTTCATCTATGGAGCAGTACTGATAAATGCAGCAACGGTAGCGAATTTTACTCGCACTAATTATTCCAAAGTGGCCTACCACACCTTTAAGGGTTTGCTGTTCAATGTGACAAGGCAATTTGACTAAACATTGTTCTTCATAACAAAAGATAAAATGTATGAAAGGACAGGGTGTCCCGGAAAGTAAAATTGTAGAATTCAGAGTTCATCTACTTACATATTTTGAGGTTAAGCTGGCGGCACTAATGTTGAAAAAGGTTGCATTGGACTCCATGGCCACTGCTTTAGCCTGGGGATTAAATTAAAAGACAAAGGAGGAGTTTCTTTTCCTTTCCAGGATGAGGTGTCAAATATTCAAAGAAAACAGACAATTATTCAAAAGACAAAAAATAAATAATGTTATTAAAGCTGACAACAGGGTTCCAATTAAAGCCATGAGCCAGTGGTATCAGGACATGGGAGATAAAATACATTAAAAGAATTAATTGCAAATAATTTACAATTAGGTCATACGCACATTTTATTTATATAGCACACACTCTTTTATCCTTAATCTTCAGCCATTGCTGTACCACAACAATATCCTTTTTAATATGACCAACTCATATATGCCTTGTTACCAGTGTTCTGGAGAATGAGTGTTAGCACAAAATCTAGGTCAAATAGCACTGTAGGAGCAGCTATGCTTGGTACTGTAATCAGTTATGTGTGGTATATTTGTGGATATAGGGGTTGGCAGAGACCTACTGTATAATGTAGATCCATATTAATGGAAGATGCATTGTAATGCCTTGAGTGATTTATAAATCTCATTATGTAGTGTACATGGTACATAGATATACTCCAAATGGTTGTTTTTTGTTATTATTCATAAAAATGAATGTTTCTTTAAGGTTATTAGTTCACTAGCGGCATAGTCATCTTTATTGACGTTACTTTGAATCCATCATAATATACTGTATTATATATTTAGTCTTTAAAGCCCTTAACAAATGCTGTTCTGCAAAGTGCAACACAAGTTTTTGTTATTGTGCTACAATGTTCTGCCAGTTTTTTATGCTTTTCTCAAACTGCAGAGAACAGATTTACCCAGAGGGTTGTCACCGCCCACTGCTGTTGGGTTCGTTATACTTAATTTATACTCCATCATACAAGTATAAATAAGGCTTTACTGGGATCAAGAGGGAGGGCATCAACCACTATTTCCTCTAAATCATCTAATGCAGTGTTTCTCAAACTTTTAAATTTCAAGATTTCCCCTTAACTCTGACAGTGTACACATGAAACTAAATGGACCCGTTACGGTCCATTTGGTTCCATTTGTATACTGTCAGAGTTACAGACTTGTATGGGTCAATTTAGACCCCTCTAAAAGAGCCCACATAGTCCCTAGAACAGGGTTTCCCAAACTTTTTTGTCTCAGGGCACCCCATAAATATTGTTTTAATCCGAGGCACCCCTACAATTTTCACTCCCAGCACCTTATATTTATAGCATAGCATCGTTGTCGGGTGGAAACCTTGTATGTCCAAAACCGTTCATTTTGTATTTATCATCTAAAACTTTTTGTGAAGACAGCAGATGTACAAGCACACAACGCCTCGCATCGCTATCATCTAAAAATGTAGTGAAAACAGCAGATCTACAAGCACACAACGCCTCGCATCGCGAGGTGTTGTGTGCTTGTAGATCGGCTGTGACCTACATCTTGCTGAGTATAGACAATAGCTGGTCTAGAGTATTATTATTTTATATAAATCGGTATCATTAAGCTAAATGGGAGTTACAACGTGTGCGGTTTCAGTTCTGTGAAGCTGACCTTTAAGGAGTCACCATTGCCAAGTCTTTCCTTTATTATAATGGAGTATGAATAGGTACGTGTTGTCTTTTGTGAGTTTTTCTTTTGAAGCGTTTTTTTTTTTTTTTTTTTGCATTATTATTAGTATTATTATACCTATTCTTAATATCTGTTCTTCACATAAAGTGGCATTGTATTTGCACCAGTGGTGTGATATTGATTTTAGAAGTGTGGGTCCTCTAAATTAATGACGTCAAGCGCGCACGCTGTTTTTATTGTTAATTAGTGTGTGCATAGATATGAGGCAAAATAAGTGTGGGCTCGCCGAGCCCACGCGAGCCCACGGCATCTCACCCCTGATTTGCACAGTACTATTTTTGCAATCTAGTTTTTCGGTGTAAAAGCGCATTGTTTTCCTGTATGTGAAATGTGTGCGATCTGCTATACAGCACATGCTGTATAACGATTGACATGACAAACTCACCAACATAGTCTTCCCATTTCCTGGAGGACCAAACAGGAGAAGGCCTCGTGCTGGAGCCCTCAGTCCTGTAAACAGCTAGGGAAGAATTCATAACAACATCATTGATAAAAGCAAGCAAACAACAACACCAAACTCAGATTTCTACCACTTTTTGTGGTCACTAGGGCTGTCCTCGACTCAGGATTTATGAAGTTGATTCGAGTCGCGGGGGTTGATCCGACGCGTCGACGAATCGTTTTATAGTCTACTTTGTGTAAAAAAAAAAAGAAAAAGAAAAAAAAAACTTGCTTTAAACCACGTCAACATAATACAATAAATACATTAAGATGAATTGAATACACGGTGTTTTCGGTGAGCGAGCACAAATGTTATCTGCATAGCAGTGTACAACCATAGAGTACAAATAAAACATCTCTGCTGTTTCAACTCTGCCCCGTCTCTCGGCAGCGTGCAGTATAGATGAGACATTCGCGAACGATTCCACTCTCTTGAACGGCTCTTTTAAATGAACGATGGGATCCAGTCCGCAGTCGCGGGACACAGAGCACTGACAGAGTAATGAGTCAGTGTCGAGAACGGATTCATTTCAGAAACGGATCATAAACAGGCGGAGGCACAGCTCCCGCTAGAGCCAGCAGTGTGGACATGTCATGGACGCAAACACAGCGAAACACAATCATTCATCATGGATTACAACACTGGAACAATTCAGAAGCACTTTAATTAGAAAATGTAACTTGTAGCCTACACTTGTGTATGTTAATTTGACTTTAGAAGATTGTTTAATTTGTGGACGTGCGTTTGTGCTGTGGCAGGTTATTTATAATATGGGATTTTGACAGCGTGCTTCCCTCCTCTTAACGGAACACCTTCCCGGCTCCGAATGTTTTAACGAAGCGGCGGTTCTGAACCGTTCTGGCCGTTCCGTCTCACTTTCACCCCTACGCTGGTGCGAGACAATACATAACTGTTCGCCAATTGCTACTTCTCATAGGAAGTACATGACACCAGTCCAGCAGTGCACCGCAGTAGTAGGCTAACTGGTGATATAAAAATATATATATTTTCGCCTCGACTCAAACAATTGGCGTCGATTCCCGGGGCTTAAAACGACGCGTCGATTTAGAGGACAGGCCTAGTGGTCACATGTTCAGATACTGGATTCTGATTGGCTTAAAACAGTGGTAAATCAGTCAACAACCTTGAGTTGGCTCTTGGACCCCGCCCACTGAAACAATTAATGATTGTAACTAAATAACCTTGCAAGTTACAACTGTGTTTTCTTTCATTTATTTGTTGTTGGTGTCACCAACAACACCAGAGAAAGACGAAATAACGCCCCCAGAAATGTTGAAAGGAGACATAACGCTTCCAGTAGGACTTGTTATTGCTACTGCACCAAGGGAGCGGTTGGGTCACATCCGCTTTATCTCGCACTCATCGTTTCTATTTCCGTTTGCCAGACTGTATGCCGGGAGCATTTGCCCAAATTGCGGAGGCAACAGTCTGGCCACGCGAGACTAGTGTATAACTAATAGCTTTTCTCTAGACCACCAGATTTGCACATCATGACTGACCTCTGGTCTCAGTGCAGGAAGGATGACTATCTCCTGTAGGGCTTGCTTGGCCAGCTCCTGACCAGCGATGTCTTCAAACCTTACTGCTGAACCACTGGAACACACAGTCACAAGCACTTCATTGTAACTGTGATATAAAGGATGTGCAGGAAATGGTCTTGGTGGCAATGATACAGAGACTACAAGCAAGACGCCCTAAGGTCGAACGTCAGGTTGCGCTGAAACAGAGCTTCTAAATACGGCACACACACACACACACACACACACACACACACACACACACACACACACACACACACACACACACACACACACACACACACACACACACACACACACACACACACACACAATTTGTTTGATGTGGTTGTAGGTCAATTTGGCAACAACACTTTTTCTCCTCTACAGTCTACACCAAAGCTCTTTGCCGAAAAATAGCCGATCTACAAGCTGAGCTTGTAGATCGGCTATTTTTGGCTAAAGTTCTCAGAATATGGATGTTAGGTTTCAAGTGGTTTAAATAATATAACAAATGGGGGAAAAAAAAGATTTGGAGGATCCCCTGTAGTAACTCTGAGGACCCCCTAGGGGTCCCGGACCCCCTGTTGAAGACCCCTGGAGTAAAACATTAAAACCATGACTCTCAGAGACAGACAGAACAGCAGGATTCTTTTTTTCCATGACATTATGTCTACATTTTTAGGATCCTGTTAATGGGAAAAAAAGGAAATGACAGAAACAGGCATTGTTCCAATGTTTATTTCTGACTTCATGTTATCAGCCTGTGACCTGTTAGATATACTGGGCAAGGTTGCAGTACTATCAACAGCCCCTTTGTCTTCCATTATAAAATTGAAGTTAAATCTTTCAAAAAGTATAAAACATAATGTCTGTGGTCTACTGGCGTGGCAGCATGTGTACAAAGTTTGGCGCCGTCTGTCCATGTTTTGCAAGAGTAGCTCTGGACGGACAGACACTCACACTGACTCTTGCAAACCCATGCAGTAAAAGCTCTTACAAAACCAATGCTACTCAACTAGTTTTTCATTGGGACCCAAATCAGAGTCCATTATATTACTGTACTTTAAACATTCTCATTATTAAGGGAATGTGTCAATTTCAGTGTATTGATAGATCATGAAAGCAGACTTCTATTTTACCTGTCAACGATCTCACTGAGGATGAGGCTGGCCAGCTTGCTGTCCACATTCTTCAGGTTTTTCATGTCCTTTTTCAGTGGAGATGTTGGGGTGGAGGGTTTATAGTTCTGTCGGTTAACTGCTTTTCCCTAGGGAGAGAAAAGAAAACAATTCACAAAATGAAATAATGATTAGGAAAAACAGTATTATGCTTGATTCCCTCAACCTGTGATGTGATAAACTCACAAACACATTTCCTATTTGAAAAGGTCATCCTTCTCTAAACCTTCATTTCTCGGTCAGTGTCCAGTAGGGCATTCACGAATAGTGATTTTTAGTATTCGAATTATTCGACCTCAAAGTATTCGAATAGTCGAATATTCGAAAGGACTGGCCAAACTGTCAAATATTAAGTAAGCAAGAGGCGAACATTGTGAAAATAGCAGATCTACATGCGAGGCGTTGTGAGCATGTAGATCTGCTATTTTCACAATATTTATCTGCGGAACCGAGTCACATTAAATGTAATACCTACAATTCCAAGTGCTTGTCAGGGTGGGGGTCCCCAGTTCAAATATGTTTATTTTGGGGGTCCCGGCCTAAAAAGGTTTGAGAACCCCTGGTATAGAGCATTAACAAATTCATCCACCAGGGGCATTGACAACTCATTCTTATGACTTCCTATCTAGCCAAGCTTTATAAACTATATATTTTTTTAAAGAGAAAACAATAAAAAAATAAAAATAAGCGAATATTCGAATTCGGTGAACAACGTCGAATAGTGACTTTGATATTCGAATATTCGAATATTTGGTGAATGCCCTAGCATGAAGTGTAACCTTCACCTCACACGTGAAATGACAGTGGGTCTACAGGTACAACCACATCAAATAAGAGAAATGTAGCTTCCGTGCTGGTCAAACTTTTGCAGAGCTGTGTGCAGAAAAACAATGTAAGACTAACTCACCTTATTACTGTTGGTATGGGCAGCTGGCCTCTGTATATGACTGTTTGAGGGGGCATTATGATTGGAGGTGCGCTGATGGATGGCATGCCCTCCTGATGAGGAAGAGGCACTCTTTGGGCCCTGTTTTGGTCGTGGCAACGGGTGGCTCGACGACGTCACGTGGTCCCTTTTTTTGGGTACAGCACCAGTTACTGCGAACAATAAAAAGACACAGGCACGCGTGTGTACGCACACGTGCACACACACAAACACACAAACACAGTCATAAGAAATGTGTGTATAACATTTTTGAGTAGACAATACTTTGTCAAGGTCAAGGTAAACTTTATTGTAACAAGGGAAATTTTGCTTGGGCTTTCACCCCTACTGCAGCCACACATAAAACATCAATGACTGAATACTAGAAATACATACAGTACAAAGGGGACACACAACAATATCAATGTTTGTACCAATGTTTGTGTCATTATGCCAATTAACTCCCCACAACATTCTTTTTACCGGTGCTATTGTACCCTACTGCAGTGTTTCTCAACCACTGTGCTTGAGGACCTTTGGTGTGCCCCTGAGAAGGGTCAAGTTTGCCCCTTGAAACTGCTTGAAAGACAGTATTGTATTTATCATTTTAAAAATGATTTAAACTAGTGAAAACAGCCGATCTACAAGCACACAACGCCTCGCGGTTCTTCCTGACAGTGACGATATTTACACCCCTATATTATGTTGGTGTTCCCATGGATGAAAATTGTGCCCATGCAGAAAAAAGGTTGAGAAACACACTTTGCAATGGTTCATTAATTCATACATTGGGAGGTGAAGCGGCGAACAGTCGACACCAGTGTACTCACTTCCCACATTCACACACCAATGGTGGCAAGCTGACACCGACCGACTCATTGGAGGCAATGTGGGGTTCAGTGTCTTGCCCAAGGACACTTCGACATGTGGACAGGAGAAGCCGGGATTCGAACCGCCGACCCAGGATCATTGGACGACCTGCTCTACTGTACCTCCTGAGCCACAGCCGCCCGGTACATTATCCTTGTGCCACACAAGCACTGTATACATTATTTTGAAGACGGTATGCAAGGGTAAGACCTACCTGAGCGTAGATGAGTGTTATGGTAAGCTGGATTAGTGCTGTCAATATAGATGTCTCGCTGAGTGGGGTGTCCTGATATCACCTTGGCTAAGAAACATCAAAGGACAAACAGCAACGCATAGTGATGAGGATATATTATATAAATGAAATAAATTGAATTAGATTAAGTGCTTGCTCGTATTGTACCAAAGATAGACCAAAGCTAGATGGCACCAATCTGTCAACCATGAAAGCTAGTTATTACAGGAGAGAGCGTCATTAGTATTCTGACTACATTATTAATGCCTACGATAGCAGTCAAGTCCAAAGCTACAGTACACTACAGTGAATCAAACATCGTGAGCTGCATAGATTTGACTGTGAGGAAGAATTTTTTAAAGCGCCACACAGACACAAATAAGTAAATAAGAAAAGGATGAATTGAATTCATGCTGTCATTGAAGGAATAAAGCATCAGATGTCCATTAATAATTTGGATCATAATGCATGGTGATGATAATGATGATGATGCATCAAACAGTTTGAAGATTTTTTTTGAATATCAAGTAATAAACAATGCCATCGTTTCTCACATCTAAGCTATTAAACCATTCAGAACGGGTACACATTATTGTGTATCATTATTTCATGCTTTAACTATTGAAAAATATCAGATATACAAGCTCACAGCGCGGCACCGAGTGCAAGCTCACGCCACGCTGCGAGCTTGTAGATCTGCTATTTTTGAAAAATATGAAATTTTGAATTTTGACCCGATTCTATAAGTGTCTTTTGAATCCTTCTAAGGTTTTTTGAAGAACCTATGTTTCTATGTCAGCAATCTGGCCAGCCATCGTCAAAGAAAAGGTCCTTTTCACTTCAACTGCTCAGTTAATCTGTTCTTGAGACACTACTATGTCAGTGGTTCTCAAACTTTTTCATGTGAAGGACCCCCAAAATTATATGTATTTGGCCACGGACCCCCATCTCAAAAAATATCTAGTTCCAGGGACCACCCAGAAGCAAAATTTTAGTTACAAAGGTTCGCTTTGAAAATACATATACAGTATACACAAGCGCTTCATTTTCATTAACTTTCATGAGGGGGAAAGAGGTTTACTCTACCTAACAGCTCTAGTCGGTCTTTGGCCATGATGAGATTGGTGGTCATTTTTGCCTGAAGGCGTTTATCACGCTCATATTTCTCTCCTGGAAGAGAAAGGAATTAGTGTTATATCAGGGACCTTTACCTTTCCAATGATGCTATTAGACATGTATATGACTATGAGTAATTAGCAAAGATCCCTGTTGGTTCTCACATGGCCTTTTTCTAGCGCCACCATGAGGCAGATTCTTGCTAAACACATTTTTTGACACTGCTCCTACACATTTTGCTCTAAAATCACGCAAAGCGGTACACAGTATATCTCTAAAGTCATGTCATCAACATGGATCTGTCCCATTTTCCATATTCCCTCCTGATTGGCTACCATTGCTTTCAAAGTTCGTGTATGCGACCTGGCGGTCGCTTATCTCCCAATTAGGGAGTCTTACTTTTGTTAGATATGTAACAATAGAATATACATATTCTTCTACAAATAATATGTTTTAATAAAAGATGCAGACTCTACCAGACACTTTATAAAATGCAGACTTGGTTCTATTATACTGTATTTTGGTTTGGTAAATCTGCAAAAATTGTTTTTGTGTGACACAATCTACTACTGACAGAATAAAACGAGTACATTTTCTGTATTCAAACTCACCTTTTTCTATAACCTTAATGGCAATGCCCTTCTCCAGCTCTGCAATCCCTCGTTTGTACCACTCCACTGCTTGATCTTTCTGGCCTAATGACAAATAAACACATTGGTCAGGATCAAGGACTAACTACAGTACAGTCTAACATATACATTAACATAAACCTTTGGAAATGATAAATAAAAGGTGCAATAATTCACTAGAAATAGAGTCACAGTTTTCTGGGAAAAATATACATTGTCATTGTAAACCATAGTCTCTTTGCAAAGTAGAACATAAAGGTATACTGGTAAGGCTTTGGTAAAGACAAATGTGTCGCGGTGCGAAGCGGTGCTGCTTGACACCACAGTTATGATTGCCACACTGTGGATTTGTCTATACCAGAGACATTTTCTGTTGCAGATTAAGGGGCGTTCTGTTGACTGAGCTTGGCAAAGAGTTCAGAAATAACACCTGAACGGGTGGTACTGCTGCATGAGAAAAATCAGGACTGTATCTTTCAAGGGGTTCAAAGAGTCAAATACAGGCCTTTTCAGTTCTCGATAAATTGAATGCACGGGACCACAAAGGAAATAAGCCCTTTGTACATTTTGTATAAATATGTACCACTGTACCTAGTATTCAATCAAACAATCAATCCATCCATCCTTTGGGATCAACAGCAGTATGGGTCTCTCTAGCATACGAAAATCTGATATACAGTCCATATACTATATGGACATATATAAGCTTGACCAGTATTTTCTTATCCAGGGAGCGCTGCCGTATAGCCGGTGTCGCTCTAAGAAATCGGTCTATACCAGGGGTCTTCAACAGGGGGTCCGGGACCCCTAGGGGGTCCTCAGAGTTACTACAGGGGGTCCTCCAAATCTCTGAGTGATATAAACTTTTTTTCTCCTCTTTAATATTAACCACTTGAACCCATACTTTGAGAACTTTAGCCAAAAATAGCAGATCTACAAGCTCATAACGCCTCGCGTTGTGAGGCGTTGTGAGCTTGTAGATCTGCTTTTTTTCTGCAAAGAGGTTTGGTGTAGAGGGGGAAAAGGAGCAGACTAAGTACAGAGTGAAAGGTCAAATTTACTAAGTATTGACGGTTCAAGTGGTTAAATATCTGAAAACACACATTGACATGAATCCAAAATACACTGATGATTGTGCTGTCAAACAATGAAACTATATGGAATCTATGAACAGGTTGTGGGGGTCCCTGCTTCATCTCTCTCAACTAAGGGGTCCTTGGCCTGAAAACGTTGAAGACCCCTGGTCTATACTGTAAGTGCTTTATCAGCAGTGTATAGTGTAAGCTTAGCCTACTATAGAACTCACCCTCTAGTACAGTGCCATTTTCCACTTTCCCAGAGCAAGAATTTAGCGCACAAAGGCCTAACAAAAGGCTTGGGGTGACTGCGGGTGAATCAGGCCATTTGCTGGGCCCTGGCCTGTCTATTCATCCGTATGACATAATGGAGCTACAGCAAGAGGATGTCTGATATGAATGAGTGTTTCTGTTCCTTCTGGTGGTCACCCACAGCAGCTTTAACACACAAGCACAGTCTTCTTCTATTGAAAACGCAAAGGCTATCGCTACTCTACATGATTTGTCACACACAAACACGTATTAATGTTTTAAGCAATAAAGAAAAGGTAAACTTCAATTAAGTAACTACCGTATTTTCCGGACTATAAGGCGCACCGGACTATAAGGTGCACTGTCAATGAATGGTCTATTTTCTAACGGTTTTCATATATAAGGCGCACTGGACTATAAGGCGCACATAATAGACGCTACCGTTGTGTTATGCATCCAACAGATGGAGCTGTGCTTAAGGGAATGTCAATGTCAATGAATGATCCATATATAAGGCGCACTGGACAATAAGGCGCACTGTAGTTTTTTGAGAAAATTAAAGGCTTTAAGTGCGCCTTATAGTCCGGAAAATACGGTAATTAAAAAGTCTGAATGTTTTTGACTGCTAGTACTTTGAGCGAGAATTAGCACAAGGATGCATGGTTCAGTAGGTCAGTTTAACAGTGGTGGCTGGAATTGGTAACCTGACTCCGCCAGATGGTGGTGGAGTCAGGTTATGGAATTGGTGGTTATTCGCTAGTCTGGAACTGGAGCTGAAGATTAGACTGTCCCAGTGCAAGGGCCACTGATCTCTGTGATGGACTTAAATGACAGGTCACTGCCTTAGGTTACTCTGCTAGTTAACAGGAAGGGTGGGCACTGGCAGTGGTGTGTTCTAACGTGTTACGCTATAGGCCTATATGTAGTGTATACTGTCCAAGACAATTTGGGGAAAAAACGTATATCCTCCAGTAACCATTCGAGGAAGCGCATCTGATATGAATGCACTAGGACGGGCTGGGGATGTAGACTTCAAATGTGGTGATAATTGCCGCTGGACTCATCTATGATGCACTGTCTGAATTTATTGCGTGAGACGTGCATGTGGGAGCGTATATGGTTATGGTATACTCTCAAAAAAAAAGAAGAAAAAACAACACACCACTGGGCACTTTCCCTCACATCCAGACACATTTTATATTAGTTTGAGGTTACGGTTAGGCATAGTTCTTTGAGGTTAAGGTTAGGTTTAGGCAGACTTTGCACTTCTTGGTTTTCTAACATCTCAATGTCACTAAAGACTAAGCTTCAGACCTCCCAAAACAAACTGATTCTACTACATCTCGGCCATGGGGTCCCACTCACCTATTCCCAACACATTTAGCTAATCTAGGATGGCTCAGGGTAGAAGACGGGGTTAAGCAATAAGAAATAGGAGTTGTTTTCAAGATGGCTTCCTTCTAAAAAGGCCTTCTCCCATAAAAAGGTTATGGCATTCACTGCCTGCACTACTGTAGTCTGTACATACCAGTATAGTGTTTTATATTTGTTAATGTAGTTGTGTTATTTTGTATGTTAAGTTGATGAATTGAGAACATAAGACCACAATGGAAACAAGTCCCCAGGATTTTTTTTAGGTTACCCTTTTATCCCAAATGTATGACCCTCTGTGCTGTTTACATTTGTCTAATAAAATATTCAATCAATCAATAGGCTTAGTTTTACTGAGGTTAGTGTTAGGATTAAGGTTTGGGTTTAGGCATAGTTTCTGTCTGAGGTGTTATAGTATGTAATGGAACACATGTTTGTCATATCTGGGTCCCAGAGGCCTATAGAGAAAAGCATCTACAATTTACTTTGATTAGTGGAATATTACATTAATCAATTAACGCTAAAGGGAAGTCATATGCCTTAGTGTGCCACTGCTCCCAGTCTCAAGACCTCAGGCATATACAAAGATTGTATCTCAAGCCAAAAGTTGAATTGACCTGATAATGAACAGATCAGGACGCTTGTTTAAGGACATTATTTTGAATGAGAGCCACTGACTGTTCCCAAACTTGTGCCTTTGGCTGAGCAATGTGACAGTAGAATTGAAGTCTGTTTGGACAATGCACTTCCACTGAACCATAATGAGGCCACTGTGTCAGGCTGTCAGCTGCTTCCCTCAACAACATTCTGCCATCAGTTTGGTTGGAAAGCTAAAGTTGTAAAACAAGGACATTAAGCTACTTTCCTCAAGACATACTATAGCCTACCTAATGTGCCTTGCACATGTTAAGGGAAACTCAACATGGGCGTGTTAAATGTATAGGTCTAATCTTTTCCAGAAAATCATAATCTACTGAGCAACATCCCCCAAGATAACAAGCCAACTTCCTGGTTACCATGCAGTTTAATGGCCCCTGCTGAGTATGGAATGAAACTGAATAGACAAGTAGTCTAGTCTTTTGCACCACATACACAGACCCAGTGACATCGACTTGACAGCTGTCAACAGTGCCAAAGCCAATGAAAACTCGCAGACTGTATGGAAACAGAAGCACACAACACAATCAAACACCTTTCTCATCTTCATCAATCCTGAGTGCTAGAGAGATGTACTCGAACGCTTGTTTGTGGTAGTTCTTGATCTGCTCTCCGTCGATGTTGTACTCCTCGCTGCCCTTGGTGAGGTCTCCCTGCTCAGCATCAACATCATCCCGTTGTTTGGATCTCGCAGCAGCCATGCCCCGCCGCTGGCCGGTCAGCCGCTGGTACAGCCAGGCGAGGACGATGCCACAGTACACTGCGACAAGACGCAGCAAGCACAGCACGGCCCGCAGTGGAGAGACGAGGAGCTGCAAACCGCTCTTGTTGTGTGGCGACGACACCGATGTGGTTTCTCTTTCGGCGGCGCCTCGCTTCCTCCTGCTGCTTCTTCCTCCCGTGGAACTCATTCATCCGCCTCCCTATCAACCTATCTATCCATGTCATAATAAACTGGCTTTTTATGTTGGGTTTTTTTGTTTCGTTTTGGTGGGCTGGTGGCCTTTGAGTTTTATCCACTGTCTTCTTCACGTATCTTTCATCCGTTGGATCTTGATTAATAAATAACGATCAAACGTCAGTTAATCAGTTAAAAGAGAAAGGGGGAAACATTACAACTGTACCAGCATGCTGCAGCCCGCTCCCCGCTGACACTGGTCGTCAGGAACGTCAAGACAGCTGAATTAAAAATCAAACTTGTGGTCTAGGCCGGGGCCGGGGGACTTCAAAATAAAGTGTGTGTGTGTGTGTGTGTGTGTGTGTGCGTGCGTCAGGCTTGTCAACTCTCCTGGATTTCCCAGGAGTCTCCTGGATTTTGACCCCATCTCCTGGCATGCTCCTGGATTGGCAAATCTCCTGGATTTCTCCTGGATTTGGTATCAAACTCCCAAAATTCACCAGAACATAGGAAATTACATCTACTATGACCCCCCACTTTAGAGGTGGGGCAATGAATGCAAGAATGATCAGACACATATTCACTTAAGTAATGACTTAAACATTTGAAGTCATCATTAAAGATGTCCTTTGGTTCTGTCATCAAATCTGTACACCTACATTTGGCATTTTAAGGCTGAAATCGTACCCATGCTAGTAAAGCAAGCCTGATAAAATGTATAAAACATGCACAAAATTCACAAGAACACAAGAAATTAGGCTACATCTACTATGTAAAAAAAAAAATCTGGGGGAGGACCCCCAGACCCCCCACTTTAGGGTTGGGGGCAATGCATGCAAGAATGATCATATACATGTAATGACTTAAAGATGAGAAGTCATTATTATTCACCTACATTTGGCATTTTTAATCTGAAATTGTACCACTGCTAGTAAAGCAAGCCTGATAAAAGTATCAAACATGCACAAAATTCAACAGAACACAGGAAAATATATATTTGTTAAGAGGTTTTGGGGAGAGGACCCCCAGACTCCGGTAGGGGAGTTCCGCGCACCCCCCAAAAAATAAATCTCCTGGATTCTGATGGTCCAATGTTGACAACCCTGGCGTGCGTGCATGTGTGTGTTGCTCACCCAGGTGTGTGTGTGTGTTGGGGGGGGGGGCGTGCACCCGTGTGTGTGAGAGTGTGAGCCATACGGGTCCGCAGCAGTGTGCCGACGGGCCGTTATTCCGACACTAAAACTATAACCCTAACTCTACCCCCAACCCTAAACCTAACCTCAGTAAACCTTACCTCAGTAACTAACCTGCCGACGCTAAGTAACTAACCTGCCTTACGCTAAGTAACTAACCTGCCTTACGCTAAGTAACTAACCTGCCGACGCTAAGTAACTAACCTGCCGACCATGTCGGAACAGCGGATAGTCGGGATAGTGAGCGGACCCCGAGCCATACTTGCTCACTCAGGCCAACACTGCGATTGCAGTTGATGCTCAGGGCAGACTAGACTCAACAGCACCTCTTTGGTCACACAGGGTACTCAGGCTACATACACCAGAGGCTACATACAGACAGACAGACACACACGGATACACACACACGGCCACGCTATGGAGACGGTGTGACCACCGCTCAAATACAGATAACAAATATCTATGACTTTTCTTCTCACCCCATGGAGACCTGAGTTCAATAATATTTTGGTTTTTTTTTTTGTTGCATTCCTAAGACAACAAATTGATTGCAAGAAATGTACCCCCATTGATTCCGGATGGGGAATCAATGGGGGTAAATTTACTATAATCACATTTTTGTCTTAGGAATGCGACAAATACAATATATATAGACTATATCGTCTATATATTCTTGAACTCAATTAAGTCTCCATGGGGTGAGTAATCAATAGAAGAAAAGTCATTTTGGGGGTGAACTACTCCTTTACACACACACACACACACACACACACACACACACACACACACACACACACACACACACACATTGATTAGTAAGATAATGCAAATGTTGACACTGGTGTTTTAATTTGGAGGAAAACGTCGCTAAAGGAAGTGAGTTTCCTGCTATTTGGTTTATTATTTTTTGACTGGTCCATGTCTTTCTATCGAAGCTCGAGGACCCGGATGGTGTTTGGAGCTCGACGGTCCGTGCGGGAAGTTTAAAAGTAGTTTCGACGGAATACGGTCAGTTATAAATACAACATCTGTGGACAAGTGGTCAGCAACTGGCTGTATTAAGGTGTGGACTAGTAGGGATGTCGGCATTAAGTGATGGTTCAACAAGCATGGAAGAGGGAGAGGATAGCGGCGATGTTTTTCAGGATGTCCAAAGTAGGAAACGTAGACGTAAGCCTAATGATGTGGCTGGGATAGCGAAACAAGCAAAAGTAGCAGAAAGGAAACAAGATGAGTTTAAAGTGATTGTTAAACTAGCTGAAGTGGGAGCGTCGCTCGGAAATGGGAACCCAGTGCGACTGACTAAAGAGATAACAGACAAAGTTGGCGACATAAAAGGCGCAAAAGTGCTGAGGAATGGAACACTGCTTATTATATGTAAAGATGCACGACAGCAAGCAAAGGCAGTTAAGATTAAGAAGATTAACGGGAAGGAGGTAAAATGTTACATCCAGGGCGAAAAGAAGATGAGAGGGGTTGTCACAGGGATCCCAACAGATGTATCTGTAGATGAAATTAAAGAAGGAATAAAGCGGGCTAAGATAAGCAAGGTGGAACGAATGCAGACAAACAGAAATGGGGCCAAGAGTGATAGCCTCTCAGTACTGATTACATTTGAGGGGGAAAAACTTCCAGAAAAGGTGTATATTGGATATCTGTGCTATAATGTAAGAATGTACATCCCACCACCTCTCAGGTGCTTTAAGTGTCAAATATTTGGACATATAGCAGCCGTTTGTAAAGGAAAGCAAAGGTGTGGAAAATGTGGTGGCGAACATGAATATGGTGACTGTGCAGAAGGGACAAAGATAAAGTGTTGCAATTGTGGAGGAGATCATAGCGCAGCATACCGAGGATGCGAAGTCAGTAAAAAGGCAGAAGAGATTCAGAAAGTGAAGTGGGGACAAGGAATCAGTTATGCTGAAGCAGTGAAGCAGGTTTCAGAAGAGAAACAGCCAGTAGTGACACAAGAGAGACAAGATGCTAGAGAAGGTGAAGAAGCGCAGACACAGCAGACAAGGGTACGAACCAAACAAGATATAAGGAAATGTGAAGCATGTGACAAGGTGAAAGAAGAATCAATGATAGTAAACAAAAAAGAATTTGTTATGTTTATGGCAGAAGTGATTAATAAGACGATACAGGCGACAAGCAGAACAGAAAGGATTAAGATTGTTGTTCAGACAGCTGAAAAATACCTGGACGTTAAAGGACTAATGTGGGAAACAGTTGTAGACACTCTGATCGATAATGATAGACCACAACAGCAAGCACAGCCACAACAGCTAGCACAGACATCACAGCAATCACAGACACGACAGCAATCACAGCCATGTTCTGGCCCATAGTAATGGTACTGACGGTATTGCAGTGGAATGCGAGAAGTCTTATCGCAAATGGGCAAAGGTTTAAAAGACATATTGATAAGTTGAGGGATAAACCTAATATTATATGTATTCAGGAGTCATGGTTGAAGCCGCAGCTAGATTTTATTATTAAAGGATACACGGCAGTTAGAAGGGATCGGGATGATGGCAAACCTGTAGGAGGAGGGGTCGTAACATTCATACAGAGTGGAATAAGTTATAAAGTGATGCATGTAAGCACAGATAATGAATCAGTTGTGGTGAAGATATGGACTGAAAGAGGCAAAATAGATATAATTAATTATTATAATCCATGTCAGAAGCTAAGTAGAGACATACTGAGGGAAGTCACAGGATCAATGGAAGACAAGGTGCTATGGTGTGGAGACTTCAATTCACATAGCTCACTGTGGGGTGGTAAAAGCACAGATACGAATGGGTTAGTTGTGGAGGACTTTGTAGACGAGCATCACTTGGTGTGTATGAATAGTGGGGAAGGAACAAGGTACAATGCGGCACAAAACACAGAGGCAGCACTGGATTTAACACTGGTGTCCAGGGCGCTGGCAGGTATAAGTACATGGAGTGTAGGGAAAAATACATTGGGTAGTGATCACTACCCGGTCCTGACTAAAGTAGGCACAGAGTTGTGTTGTGAAAAAGGGGAGTTAATTCCCGGATGGAAATTAAGTAAAGCTGACTGGGATGCCTTCAGGATAGTAAGTACAGACAGATTCAGTAAATTTCAAGACAGACAGGAGGTGGAGGTAAACGTACTAAATGAAGAAATAGTTAAGGAAATAATAGAGTCAGCTGAGGAAACAATACCTAAGAGGGCTGGAGCGAGACGCGCCAAGAATGTGCCCTGGTGGAATGAAGGTTGTAGTAAAGCTGTTAAAGAGAGGAATAAGGCGTTCAGGAAACTTAAAAAGTTGCACTCTCTTGATACTTTGATTCAGTACCAAAGGGCCCAGGCAGTGGTAAGGAGAACCATTAGAGCCCAAAAGCGAGCATATTGGAGGGAATTCTGTAGCAGTATTGGAAGGGATGTTCAGCTGTCAGAAGTATGGGGTATGATCAGGAGAATGGGGGGTATCAAAAGAAACTATGAGTTGCCTGTGATGAACAGTGGGGATAAGACGGCTGTGAACAATTTAGAGAAGGCGGAACTTCTGGCACAAACATTCCAGACAGTCCACAGTTCAGGGAATCTGACAGAGGAGGCTAGACAATGTAGGAGTACGCTGTTGAGTGGAAACCCCCATGTACTGGAGAAAAAGGAGAGCACAGAGGGTCCACTGGACCTTCCATTTACAATGTTTGAGCTGAGAAGAGCAATTAGTAATGCCCGACAGACAACCCCAGGGAAAGATCGCGTATGCTATAAGATGCTGGAGCATATGCAGGATCAAACACTGGGTGTAGTGTTGAATCTATTTAATAGAATATGGGATAGTGGGAAGCTCCCCTCAGCGTGGAAACAAGCGGTCATAGTACCAATTTTAAAGCCTGGAAAGAACCCATCCGACCCGTCTAGCTATAGACCAATTGCTCTAACTTCACACTTAGGGAAAATCATGGAAAGATTGATTACAGAGAGACTAACATATTTTGTAGAAAGCAGGGCGCTTCTGTCCCCATACCAGAGTGGGTTCCGTAAGGGTAGAAACACAATGGACTCGATATTGTGCTTAGAGTCAGACATCAGGAAGGCACAGGTCAATAAGGAGGTAGTGGTAGCCGTTTTCTTTGATGTAGAAAAAGCATATGATATGCTTTGGAAAGAAGGATTATTAATTAAGCTGAATGCACTAGGAATAGGTGGAAAGGTGTATAACTGGATAATGAGCTTTCTTATGGACAGGAAAATACAAGTACGGGTAGGTGCAGAATACTCTAGTGTATATGCAGTGGAAAATGGAACTCCACAAGGGAGTGTGTGCAGCCCGTTATTATTCAACCTAATGATTAATGACATTTTTTCAGAGGTTGAACAGAGCGTAGGGAAGTCGCTGTATGCAGACGACGGAGCTCTGTGGATAAGAGGTCGTAATGTACCATATGTATGCAAGAAAATGCAAGCGGTAATAGGGGTAGTAGAAACATGGGCAAATAAATGGGGATTCAAGCTATCGGTAGCAAAAACCCAAGTAATATGTTTCGCCAAGCGGCGGAAAGTAGCACCATTAGTATTAAAGCTGTATGGTTATCCTCTTGAGCAGGTTAAAGTAGTACGATTCCTGGGGATGTGGTTTGAGGAAAAACTAACATGGAAGGCTCACCTAGAGAAGGTTACAGGAAAATGTAAAAAGGTCATAAATGTGCTCAGATGTTTGTCAGGACAGGAGTGGGGAGCAAGCAGAGCATCGCTGCAAGGTATATATTGGGCACTCATGAGAGCTGGGTTAGACTACGGGTGCATAGCCTTCATGGCAGCAGCAGAGTCAAACCTTAAAAAGCTTGATGTAATGCAGACTCAGGCTCTGAGAATCTGTTGTGGAGCATTCAAGACATCACCAGTGTCAGCCATACAGGTAGAAATGGGAGAAATGCCATTAAGGTTGAGGAGAGTGAAGTTAATGTTAGCATATTGGGTTAACCTCCAGGGGCATACTGATATACATCCTACTAAGAGTGTGTTAAGAGACTGTTGGGAACATGAGTCCAACTGCTTCAGCTTTGGGTGGATCGGTGATGCGAAGGCAAGAAATATAGGGCTGCAGGAGCTGCAATATAGCCCCACAGTGACACTCCCTCCCATGCCTCCCTGGCTATTCCCATGGCCCTGTGTAGACCTTGGGGTACAGCAGGAATTAAAGAACAAGTCAGAGACAACTCCAGTGTGGTACTCAGTCCAGAGATACTGTGAAAATAGGTACCCAGAAGCAGTGTTTATCTATACAGACGGATCGAAAGATCCTGAATCAGGACTAACAGGATCAGCGGTGTGCATACCTATAAAGAAAGTAAACATTAAGAAGAGACTAACTAATCATGTATCAGTATATACAACAGAGTTAGTGGCAATCATTTTGGCCCTGCAGTGGGTAGAAGAGAAGGAAATAAATAATGCAGTTATCGCATCGGATAGCTTCTCAGCTCTACAGAGTATTAAGTCTGGAAAGTCTGCGTGCAGAATGGACCTTGTTAGTGAGGTATTTATGCTTTTGTACAGAATAGGAAACAAAGGTATACCAACACAGTTCTTATGGGTTCCAGCCCATGCTGGTGTTGAGGGAAACGAGCAGGTCGACATTCTGGCCAAGCAAGCGTTAAGAATTGAGGAGGTAAATGTCCATGTGCCATTAAGCAGGAGTGAGGTCAAACCACTGATTAAAACGTACACACAGTCAGTATGGCAGGAGTGTTGGGATGGTGGGGAGGTTGGAAGACACCTGTATAACATCCAAAAACAGGTCGGCATTGAGAGGGCAGTGGGTTGGAATAGGAAGGAGGAGAGTATCATCACTCGTCTGAGAATAGGACACTCAGGTCTTAATGACTCGCTGTATAGAATAGGGAAACACCCTACAGGAAAATGCATAGAATGCATGAGTGAGCAAGAAACAGTAGAACATGTACTTCTGCATTGTAGTAAATACAGCAGTGAGCGGAATGATTTATATCAGGCATTGGAAAAGATCAAGCATCGTGACTTTACACTGTCGGGTCTCTTAGGAAAAGGGAAAGTATATCGCCTTGTTATCAAGTTCATAAGAGCAACGCAGCTAGTTAATAGAATATAGATAGAGTTTTTTCCTTTTTGTTTATTGGTTTGCTGTACAAGCTCTAGTCCCACTATACAGTCCAGTTGGTGGCGGTAATGCACCCTCCAAGGGTTGCCAACTGCCATAAAACTCGAAAGAAGAAGAAGAAGAAGATGTCTTTCTATCTAGCGTAGCGTAGTTCCAGCGTAACCAGCAAGCAGAATCTACGTAGACCACGCGCACTGCGTAAACACCAACAACAAACATGGCGGATGGTAAGTACATCATTGTTCGTTTTTTAACTGAGTTGATCTGGTTTTCTGTCTGTTTTGTATTTTGTTCTACCACTATAGTGTATAATTGAATAGCACATAACTAACGCTAGCGCTTTGAACTCTCCCTTATGTTAGTGTCTTTCATTCTTCTGTACAATGAATGTTGCTAAGCTAGCATGCTTACCGCCACCTGAACCATGATTCACATACGGTCGTTATTGTTGTTAATCATTCATTCATTCATTCTGCGATACGCTGTATTTGGTGCCGTGATCACAGTATGCGACCAAATCCAAAGAAACATTCAAAACCACAAATAAAATAATCTTGTGTTCTTGGTTTAAAATGATTCACCATGCAGGCGCGGCAGGGAGAGCTGGTTCAAATCAAACTGGAGAAGAATGGGTTTTAACAAGTTATTTAAGAATATACCACTTTACCACACTGAAGCAGTTTAGAACTAAGTTTGCATTCGATATCTTACTATGACTTTTCTCATGCAGGCTTATAGAATGCGAAAATGATGACAACTCCAGATCGTGTATGGGATATTAATTACAAGTGAGTTTATAATATTTGTTTGTTTTTTCTTTTTCTGTTTTTAAATAGATCATACAGATGCAGATCAGTCCATGGAGGGACATACCCCAGTAAGTAGTCTAAAGATTGCAGTGACACTTAATGTGTGGTATATATAGCCCCTTTTCGACTGCAGCTTTTTAGCACCACACCATATACTACACCACACCACACCACACCACACCACACCACATAAAAAAAAGATCTACATTTTCCATTACACAAAAGCACCCCTATCGGTATGAAACAAATTGACCCTTTTAACTGTGATTATAATTCAATATAAATTTGTATTACAACTATCCTAAATTATAATACACTAGTATAATGGATTATAACTGTGATTATAATACACTATAAAGTATTAATGTATTACTATGATAATTATAATACACTTTAATAGATTATAATAGTGGTTATAACACAATAGAATCTATTATCATGTATTACAACTATATCCTGGGTGGTCTAAATGAAAAGTCAGTGAGTGATCAGTCATTATGAAGTGTTTGGCCCCGTTTGGCCTAGCTCAGACCTACTCTAGATTGGATACTTTTTAGTACCATGTTTAGTACCACTTTCACACCACTCTACCCAGGTCCTTGTAGTGGAAAACCTGGCACAAGTGGGCGGTGTGGTGTGGAGTGATGTGGTGTTGGGCCTGTGGAAAAGGGGCTACTGCCTACTGGTATCCTATTCTTCATACTCTAAAGATGTTAGATTGTGTCTTGGCTTTGAGGTAGCTTTCTTTGTTAATATGAATGCTATAATATGCTTTTACAACGTAATATTCTTATAGGTGGCTGAAAACCCCCATGCTGAATATGGTCTGACAGAAAATATCCAGGTAACTATAGAAAATCCGACAGTGTGGGTGGTTGTTGGGTGGAAGATAGCAGCAAATTGCAACACTAGACTCGTTTTTTTATGTGCTGAATCTAGGGTTGCAATACCTCCCATTGGCAGCCAATGCATTCAAACAGTTTTTTGCTATCTAATTGTATTAATCAACGTCAAACTCACCAACATTTCGCCTGAAAGCTTGAATTATCCTCTTCATGTTATGAGCGACTTTGTCAAGAAATTCCGTTCAGGTGATTATTAAGTGTTGGAGTTGGGAAGCGCTCGTGGGAAATGACTCAGTTGTGTGTAACACGGTACCTAGTTCTAAATGTCACATAATGCAGGAGGCAGCGTGTGTTGTTATTTTTCTACCGATCGCCAAATAAAGGCTGGGTTTCTGAGGCTATTGCATTATAGAAGACGAGCGCTTGCAAAGTTCAGCACTTAAAAAGAAAAACTGCTCTGACAGAAAGTAACTCATAACATGTCTAAGGTAGAATTATTAGATAATAATCTGCTGTTATCCTGGTTTTGGTTTGCTCAATTTGGGAACCCATTCGATAAAAAAAAGAAAAGGCATTTTTGCATCTGGGTGCACCTGCTCCTTTTTTTGTGTAAATTAGGAACTAGGTTTAACTCTGCCCCTTTCTTAGTCCACTTCTCCTGGGTGCTTCTGTTTTTATTCCTACTAACAGCAACATTACATGGTTATGGCAATGGTACTGACAGATTATGCCGTTAATTAGATTAAGCAGAAACTATTTTGAGATTATGGTTTCCTTGATGTCGTGTTATGATTGTAAGACCATTTCTTTTACACTTCTAAGTCACACATTGGGTAAAGAGCATCAGATGAAATGTACACATCTAATGCAGAGGCTTTCAACCATTTTCATATAAAGGTCCATTATTTACGGCACTTGGGCTACGGCCCACTGTTTGAGATTTAAAGGGCCAGTTCACCTCTGGGACAACCATATCTTATTTTATTGTTGTTTGGGACAAGACCAACACAATCCTGAGTTATTTTTTTGTGTTCAATCTGTGTTTTGAGATATTGTAGTATTTCAGCATGAATGATGATGCATGTTGCATCATATGAGTCATCATGCTGCATCATATGATGCTAAATGCATCATCATTCATGCTGAAATACTAAAATATCTCAAAACATAGATTGAACATAGATTGTGTTGATCGTGTCCCAAACAACAATAAAATAAGATCTGGTTGCCCCAGGGGTGAACTGGCACTTTAACCTCTCAGACCCAGAAGACTTGCATGCCATAGGAGAGAACACTACAGGCAAATGCTAATAAAAAGAACAATTATTCTACATTCTCTAATTGTGTAGACTTATAAGGATCCTTTTGGTTACAAACTCCACGTCATTTAGTTGGGGACCACCTGGAACTCATCAAGGACCACTGGTGGTTCTCAGACAACTGGTTGAAAACCACTAATCTAATGTAGTCTTAATAAATGTATTCTTAACTGTATGCTTGTTGTAGAGAATAGTGGAGAACGAGAAAGCCAACACAGAGAAGATCTCCAAGCAGAAAGTGGACCTGCAGTCCCTCCCCACCAGGGCCTACCTGGATCAGACCGTCGTGCCCATTCTGCTTCAAGGCTTATCAGTGCTGGCCAAGGACAGGTAGGCTTCAATGGGATTACTGATTTTATCTTTAGAAATTCATATTAGGATCTACTAGTATGCACTCAACATCTCAAATCCCATTTCATTTGTGCTTGACTAAAAGCTTATGATTTGAAGTAATTTCTTATTATCTGATTTCTTCTCTTCCAGACCACCGAATCCAATTGAATATTTAGCAGCTTACCTTCTCAAGAACAAGTCACAGTTTGAAGACCGAAATTAGACCCTGGACCTGAAGAGACCCTTAGAGGCCATGTGTTTGAAAAGTAGTTACTTCATGTGTTTGCTAATAATCCAGTAGTTCTTTTTCTTTTCTTTTTTAACAGAATAAAGATGTGACTAATATGATTGTCAGTCATGTTCTGTGACCATTTTGTCTTTGATTTTGAGTAAATGCATATTAATACATCTGAAGATACTGGAAGATAAGGCTGGGCTGGGTAGCTAACATTTTTCAATACATAGGTAAAATATGACATGTATCATTTAAATAGTTCACCCCCACATTTTCTTCTGTTGATTAGTCACACCATGGAGACGAATTCAATAATATCTTTTTGTTGCATTCCTAAGACAAAAGATACATTTACCCTTATTGATTCTGGATGGGTCAGAATCAATGGTAAATTTAGGGTCAAGTAAATTTACCCTCATTGATTCTTACAAAAAATGCATTTGGGTCCCCATCCAGAATCAACGGGGGTACATTTACTATAATAAAATCTTTCTTAGGAA
Source organism: Nannobrachium achirus (assembly GCF_963921795.1). NCBI lineage: Eukaryota > Metazoa > Chordata > Actinopteri > Myctophiformes > Myctophidae > Nannobrachium > Nannobrachium achirus. Next base: position 61,977,831 of record NC_137812.1, read on the forward strand.
TGCGGGGGATTTGATATATATATATATATATATATATATATATATATATATATATATATATATATATATATATATATATATATATATATATATATATCTATATATATATATATATATCCTGTATAGCACAAACTATTCCTTCGAGTGAGGTATTTGCAGTTTAACATACAATTTGCTTCTAAATAGACAATTTAATGTTCTCAAAAATAGAAATGACAGGTTTTTTAATTCTCATCACAGGTCAGCATTTTGAAGCTTTTGCGTAGTACAGGTTTACATTGTGTCTGGCTCTAGGTAGTCGGGGGCCTAAGGGAGATGACATGGTAATCTCGCGCTAATTAGTCTAAAAGCGCGAAATTTTGCAGATGTAGCCCAGGGTATGCTCTAATGATTTAGCTAGGGCGCCCGAGTTGGCGACCTTCGGGGTCGCCACAGCGGCCAAATCAAGTTGGGCTCCCATCGACTTTCTATACAGGAGGAAAATACCCAGAAAAACACTTTTTTTCTGGGTATTTAAGTTGGATGTGAGTCTAACTAGGGGTTTGTAATGATGCTGAATCCATTGCAAGCATTTGTTTTGCACAAAAAACATTCCTTGGGCTACAAATGGCCTTACAAAACGATGGTTTAGTGATGAAAAGTGATGAGTCATCACTTTTCAGAGTTTTTTGGGTGTTTTCTGGAGCTGTGGCGACCCCGAAGGTCGCCGACTCGGGCGCCCTAGCTAAATCATTAGAGCATGCCCTGGGCTACATCTGTGCAAAATATGGCGCTTTTAGACTGATTAGCACGAGAAAAAAAACCCTAAGGCCTCCGACTAACATGAATGCTCACCCATACATGCATCGTTTTCTGAGGCCATTTCTAGCCCAAGGAATGTTTTTTGTGCAAAACAAATGCTTGGAATGGATTCAGCATGATGACAAACCCCTAGTTAGACCCCTCAGATCCTACTTAAATACCCAGAAAAAAAAAGTTTTTCTGGGTATTTTCCCAGAAAAACTCCTGCAAACTTGCAAAGGCATCATTTTCAAGATGGTACATACTCCCTAATTTATATGCATTTTGAGCTCCCATGGAAGCCATCTTGAGTTTAGTTTTTCCTAAAATTTGAGTATGTTGTATGTAGCATAGCTCAGACCAGCTCACCAGCATACCCAATAGTAGTGTGCTTTGATACACGTGTTTCAACCATATACTGACCTGTTTAACCAGTAAGACTCCCTAATCGGGAGATAAGCGACCGTCAGGTCACATGTATACACAAAGAGGGCAAAAATTTGTTTTTCCAAAATCTTCCTGAGCCATGTTGATGACATGAGTGTAGACATACTGTGTAGTGATTTTCGTGATTTTAGGGCAAAATCTGTAGGAGCAGTGTCCAAAAATGTGTTTTTAAAAATCGGCCTGAAGGTGGCGCTATATGGGACAGATTCATGTTGATGGGATGAGTGCAGACATACTGTGTAGCAATTTGCGTGATTTTAGGGCCAAAACTGTAGGAGCAGTGGCCAAAAATGTGTTTTAAAAATCGGCCTGTAGGTGGCGCTAGAAGAGGGCCATGTGAGAAATGAGGGGTGGGGTCTCCGCGTTGCCTTGGCGGACGAATAGGTACCGGCCACGGCTCTCCCGGACGCTCCTAGGCCGAGTTAGGGCATTTGGTATTTTTTTTACACCTGGGGGTCCCCCAGGGACCTGGGGGTCCCTGGAACTCCGGGGGTCCTTGGAGGTTGTAGTTTGGCAGGCAAGGAGTTTGTGTGCAAAATGTGGCATGGATGGGGGCCAGGGTTGTGGAGATATGAGCAGGGCAAAAGTGTGACGTGTGACGGACTGACGCACGGACACCTGGTGGAGGAGTGGGGGTCCCCCAGGGACCTGGGGGTCCCTGAAGCTCCGGGGGTCCTTGGAGGTTGTAGTTTGGCAGGGAAGGAGTGTGTGTGCAAAATGTGGCATGGGTGGGGGCCACGGTTGTGGAGATATGAGCAGGGCAAAAGTGTGACGTGTGAGGTGTGACGGACTGACGCACGGACACCTGGTGGAGGTTTTGGTAGTAAATGCGACCTGACGGTCGCAATAATGGATTCATTGCAAACAGACCACTAGGGGAAGAGCCCAACTTGTTTGCGATGTTTTTTGAAAATTTATTATATATATTTTTATTTAGCATACCCAATAGCACCAGAAGCTCGTCCATCAATTATTTGGGGTTCACCGAACTAGCTAATATTTGTATTAATTGCAAACAGACCACTAAGGGACGAGCCCAACTTGTTTGCGATGTTTTTTTATAAAGTTAACCATACCAAAACCATACCAAAATTCTAAAACGTATCAACAAGTGCACAATTTGGATGATTTGGGTCAAATTCGCTCGCAGCTAAGTGTCAAATAGGCCAAGATGCTGGCCATTGTTAATTGGGAAAAAAAGAGCAATTATTAGGGATGGACTATTTCATACCATATAAAAATGGTATGACCCTCCCCTTGGACTAAAGAAAAAAGTACTGACCCTCCCTTAGACTAAAATTAGAAAGGCATGACCCTCCCCTATTTTTCTCCAGAGAGAGAGAGATGAAGCAGGGACCCCTCTAAATATTGTATTAATGTGTGATGGAGATTTTCATCGATTTCATAGATAGATTCATAGACTTGTTTGACAGCACTGTCATCAGTCTATGTTGGATTCATGTTAATGTGTATTTTCAGACATTTAACCACTTACATCGTTGATATTTTGTAAACTTGACCTTTCACTATGTACTTGGTCTGCTCTTTTTTTTTTTTACCTCTACAGCAAACCTATTTGCCGAAAATAGCGGATCTACAAGCTTGTTTGGCTAAAGTTCTCCTTGGAATAGGAATGCAAGGGTTCAAAAGAATTATTTCACACAAGGATATAGCAGCCCCCTGTTGTAACTCTAAGGACCCCCTAGGGGTCCCGGGCCCCCTGTTGAAGACCCCTGACCTGAACATTATATCACTAGTATAACAGGACACATTTTTCACAGGTTCCTTTTATTCCACACACACACCCCCACACATATTTACAGCACACACAAACACAAACTGCTTTCAAACGTAGTGTTCCCTACAGTTCCACTCATGTCATGTCGCACTAGAGCTGGGTGCAATAACCGCGGTTGTGTAATACATACATTTACACCTGGAAAGCATCTGCGTCACTTTAGATTTGAACCACTTTAACTTTGGTTATTCAAAAATAGCAGATATACAAGCCCATAGCGCAGCACTGAGTGCCGTGCTATGAGCTTAGCTTGTAGATCTATTTTTGAAAAATCTTGAAAATCTGTGAAATCTTTGAAGCAAACATCTGTAACTCATATCTTTGCTTTTGGGGGTCCCTGGAACATACCATTTTGAAATGGGGGTCGGTGACCAAATACACATACATCTGGGGGTCCGTGACATGAAAAAGTTTGAGAACCACTGATCATAGAAACATGTTTTTTAAAAGCCTTCGAAGGATTTAGAAGACATTTATAGAATCGGGTGCTAAGGTCCAAATATAATTTTAATATTTTATTATACATTTATTTTTGTGTCATTCAAAAGAAATGGAGAGATACCGCCATATCATTTGTAAACAGTGATGCATTACCGCGATAACTAAAACTCCATACCGCCCCAGCCCTGGTGTTGCACATCCAAAATATCTCTAAGACCTGAAAAAGTGCAAAGCGTTTTCAAAAAACAAAATGTTTTCTTTTTTTTTTCCTTCTTGAAAAATATGACATACTAAGCAGAGCCTACACACAGAATGCCTGCAGGGCAAATCCTGTATGTGTGTGTGTGTGTGTGTGTGTGTGTGTGTGTGTGTGTGTGTGTGTGTACGTACGTGCGTGCGTGCGTGTGCACGTGTATGTGTGTGTGTGAGAGTGTGTGTGTGTGTGTGTGTGTGTGTGCGTGCGTGCACGGGTGTGTGTGTGTGTGTGTGTGAGTGATTGAGAATGAGAGAATCTGAGACGGTAAATCTTGAGAGAAAAAGATAATGGTATCCCTGGTGGAAATCAAACAAAGTCTGTGAAGTCGTCCACGGTGGAGACCAGCCTCTTCCTCTGTCCAGAGCCCTCGGTGTTTGCTGCAGAGGAGCTGCTCTGCTGGTAGGAGGACTTGTTCTGCTGGGATGATGAGTGTCCCTGGGTCAGCGAGATGCCCGGTGTGGGCCGGGACTGGATGTCCTCCTGGGCCTGTGGGATGGGACCATATGTCATATTACCATTATTGTGACTAGGGCTGTCACAATAATTACTAATTTTAATATATTTTCAGATGCAACCAAGAGTAAAATCTGCCATTACGATGCCATCAAGGCCTGCCACGATACGTGTTTGTCGACAAAATCAACTGTACATTTAGTCGACTAAAATCTTGTGATATTATTCGACTAAACTATACTAAAAACTAAAACTTTTCAGATGACTACATGAACATTTATTCTAAAGAATATTACTAAATTAAACTAAATCTAAATTTGCTGTAAAAAACAACAACAGAACAAAAGACTAATTAGAAATACTTTTTATGAATGATTAATCAATCACTTGAAGTAAAAGGGTGGACAGAAGGGAAACACGTGTGTGTGTGTGTGTGTGTGTGTGTGTGTGTGTGTGTGTGTGAGAGATAGATAGTGAGTACACATGGCGGCCTACCCGAGTCCTGATCCTCTTTATGTGTCGTAACCTGGCGAGCCACTTGGAGGCATACGCATCAGAGGGGTTGGCTCTGTACTGGTGGACTAAAGAAGCCATCTGGAGGGAGGGAGGGAGAGAAAAGTAGTATGTGTGTATACGTGAGTGTGTTTCTTTTGTGTATATCGTCGTTGTCGGGTGGAAACCTTGTATGTCCAAGACCGTTCGTTTTGTATTTATCATTTTAAAAATGAACTAAACTAGTGAAAATTGCAGATCTACAAGCACACAACGCCTCGCACCGCGAGGCGTTGTGTGCTTGTAGATCGCCTGTTTTCACTACTTCTGTGCGACAGCCTTGTATGATGAAGCAGGAAAAAACACAAATTTGAAACTTGGATACAAGGTTTCTGCCCGACAGTGACGATATGAATGATTAAGTTTGAGAGATAAGATGGCCTCTTACATTTTCATAATCACAAAAGGAAACCTTCGCTCTCACAAAATGAAGTTTCAAAGCTTTAAATGCATGAACAAGCACAATAACTTACATTAGCATGCAGGGCCATCTGCCTGACCAACAGGGGAAGGTTGCGGTCTGAAACAATCTTTGCCACAGAGGTGTCCACTAACCCCTCCAAATCTGATAGAGAGAAAAAGACAGAACTAAGCAACACAAGCCTCCCAGAATGTGCACTTTAAGGAGTAGTTCACCCCCAAAATGTCTTAGAACTGGAGGATTGATTTTGGGGTTTGTATTGCAAATCACAATGTGATGACATCACACCGTTGTACTTTACAATACAAACCCCAAAATCAATCCTCCAGTTCTAGGCAACACAGAAGAGGGGGAACATTTTTTTTATTTCCAAACAACTCCTCTAAGGAAAATGGGAGGTCTTCCCCTTTAATATAAAGGGGGGAAAGAGACAAATTAGTTTTCCCTCTTATATCGATATACTATGTTAGTTGCATTGATCCAAGCCTGAAAATACAATGGATGGATTGATCATCCAGAAAGGTTTGGGAACCACTGCATCAGATCACTCACCTTTGCGGCACTGGAGGGTGACCAGGTTACATTCATAGTCCAGAGGTTTGATGATGACTTCCACAAAGTTAAACTGACCCTGGTGGAACACAGATGGAAAATGTCAGGAGAGAGTAGGAGCACACAGTGTGCTTGGGAGTTTTTATTATTATTATTCTTTTCATTGTGCATGTGTGCCTGTTTACCTTTATGGTTCCTAGTTTGTACTCTTCTCCCGAGTCGTTGTACACCACCATGACAAAATCGTTGCCAATGTGTCGTTTCTTGTTACAGCAGCCTTTGTCACTCTCTCTGTTTGGCATCAGAGTAGCTATGTGGAAAATAGCTGCAGACAAACACCTATACATTACTATAAGGACATATAGTGCACATGTATAATATACATGCAAAATGCTTTCATGCATAGCACCGTTTCTGAACTGCTCAAGCATTCACGGGCACAAAACATCATTTTACATTTAACCACTTTAAACACACTAGTCTTGGATGGATTGTTTTTTCTCGTCTAAAACACACTTTGAGCTATTTTTGGCGAATGTTCCCCCAGAATAGGCGTGCTGGGGTTCAAGTTGTTAACATTTGGCCATTCAACTGACTCTAAATCCAGAGTGACAAGAAAATGTAGAATAACCGTAAGTGCTGCTTCACCATCGTTTAACCACTTAAACCCTACAGTTGAGCGGGGTGACGGGGTCCCCCAGGGCTCTATATTTGGTCTGCTCCTTGTCCCCCCTCTATTCCAAATCACTTTCTTTTTGTTTTATGTTGTTAAAAGCAACCATTAGCAAGGAGTCCATGAGTCAGAGCTCACATTAATAATCAGACAATAGCAGTGCAACCCTGGAATGATCTCGCACGACAGCAGACCCAGTATAGACAGACACAGAGAGCGAGAATGAGAGCGGAACCCGCAGAGCATTCTGACCTTGCATGATGTCGTCATGCCAGCAGTAGGTGAATTCTCCATCGTCGCCGTACTGGTCCAGCCCACCCAGGAAGATCTGGTCGGGGTCACAGTCCTTCAGGTGGATCAGTTTGCCCAGGCCCGTCAGGAAGGCAGCGTAGCGGTTGGATCCGTACTCGTTGGACAGGATGGACACCTCGTTATTCACCTGGGGGGTTGCAGACAGGAGATGAGTTACTGGTTTATAATACTAGCATGTGGGTGCTGATGAGTTTGTGTGTTAACAGTGTGTGTGCTGTATGTGTAATTGAGTCTCTCTGTGTTTTTTTTTGTCAAATATGTTTTATTGCCAACAGATTATCAAAAGTTATACAATGAGCATGTTATCAGAGAAACAATTTCTGTCTTTTCTGCATAATTAAGAAAAGAAAAAGAAGAGAAAGAAGAAGGAACAAGAAAACAAACACAAAATAAAATACAAAACCAAATAACACACAACATAAAACAACCCCTTCATTCCCTCCCACCCCTACTGCTCAGTGACGTAAAGAACGAGAATCGAAGTGAGTTGATCCATAGACATACGAAATCCATGTATATTCATTCGGATAGACAGTTTAAAATAACATCATCCTTCTACTCGGGTAACGAACATGGGGCAGCCAGATCTTATCAAATTGTGCCTCCCTGTCTCTAAGTGAATATCGTATTCTCTCAAGATGAAGTGTACTAGTAATTTCATTAAGCCAGTGTTTAAATGCAGGTGCTTCCTCTTTTTTCCAATGGGTTAAGATCAGCTTCTTTGCTGTAATCAGACCATATGAAAGGAGATGTCGTTGTGACGTTGTCAAGTGTGAGATGGGGTCTGATGTACCTAAGATAATTAATATTGGGTCAGGGTCAATTTGGGTGTCCAAAATATCAGAGAGCGTCTCAAAGATCTTAATCCAGTATCTCTGTATTTGAGGACATAGGGCAAAGCTGTGTGAGTCTCTCTGTGTTTTACTGATTATGTAGAGAGGCTAGGCAATATATCTCCTCTTAATTTATCTCTGCTGCAGTGAAAGATATCACCACTTGTTCACCATTTCAAAAACAGCTTTTGTATTTTGTGTATTTTTTATAAAAATAATTCCTGTGTACTGTCTAATTCCTATTGTGCGGGGGGGTATGAAAGATCTCATTTTAATTTAGATCTTTCACGTTACTTTTCCATCCTTGTATACATCCTTTGTTTATTATTGTAAAAATCGAATAAACAAAATAAGAGTGTCTAGGTGTGTTTTTGTGTTCTCACCTGACCAGCGCCTACAAACACCACTCCAATCTTGTGAGTGTCATAAGGAGGCATCTGGTCCAACACCTTCACAGCACGGTCGATCACCTGCCACAGACCACACACAGGTTAACTGTAATGTACACACACTTTCTAGTGTGTTCTACACATACTGTACTGTACACGTCCACAGACGGATGTTTACTAAGGAAAACAGACCTGAGTTTTGGGCAGCAGGAGGGGTTTGTTGGCTTCGTTGCCAAAGAAAGGTGAGTGGTAGAGCTGCAGAAAGACAAAACTACAGGAAGAGATAAATGTTAACAAAATGTCTACAGTACACTTCATCGCCAGTCTCATGTGGTCTATGACGTCAGACATCTATGAATAGGGCTGTCAGAATTATTACATAATCGTCTAATCGGAATTATTTGACATAATCGCAATTATTTGGGGATAATCGTCATAATCGTTTACACGTAGAAAAATGTTTATATAAAATAGTGGAAATAGCAGATCTACAAGCTCACAACGCGTGGCAATGCGACACGTTGGAGCTTATAGATCGTCTATTTCCACTATCAATGTTCTTTTTAAAGTGTAAAGTTGTCAAATATGTCCTTCAATTCTTTGCATATTTAGGTTATGTGTCATATCTGCCATGTGCAGACTTCAAACTTCAAAGCCTACAAGCCAAACAGAAATGTAATTGTCAAAAACGACAAAAACACAATTAAATCGTTATCCGCAATTATTTGAGTGACAATTAATCGCCATGTAAAATGTCATAATCGTGACATCTATGAAGTCTGTCATCTCCATATTTGGGAAAAGTAATACCTTTGCATTTTCCCATTCAATGGAAAAAATGTATTCACTAATACATTTATATAAATTAAACTATATACACGGACGGTACTGTATAACGTATGTATGTCTTAGCAAAATGCAAGCAGACAATTCCCGATGAAGCCGGTCGATTTGACATACATTATGGCCCAAGTGCGTGCCAGCAACACTGTGGGAGGAGTAGCGCAGCAAAATAAAATTTATCCGGAAAGATGCCTGGAAGAAAGTACTATAGTTATCACCGGTAGACTGGTATCTGCCTGACAGCGATGACCTACAGTTACAGTTCTATCTTAAGACATCATGGAGGCATCATGTGGTACCTGGGACTGAGCCCAGAGGTCTTCTCAGCGTTGCTGGGTCCAGGCCGGGTGTGGTAGGACTCTCTCTCCGTCCTCCTCTCCCTCCTGGACGACGGGGTGGTCACAGAGATGGTGTGACCTCGTGGGCGGTGGCCTCCGCCGGGGGAGATGGGTCCAGGCTTGGTGGCCGACGCTGGGAACTCCAGCCTCATCCTGGCTCCTCCTCCTCCGCTCTGTGACACCACCACTCCTGGGGTCGGTTCACCGCCCTGGCTCTGAGCCGCCTGCCCCGTCACCTCCCCTGCCCCTCCTCCCTCCACCCTCTCTTTCTCCGGCTGGGACTGATGGGATGATGGGGGCTTGCCGTCTGAAGGTGCCCTGGGTCGCGGTGCCTCTCCTGCCCCGGTCCCTAAAGGGCAGTCACAATTGTTACATAATCGTCTAATCGCAATTATTTGAGGTAATCAAAATGATTTAGCTTAATCGTCATAATCGTTTCCATGTTGAGAAATGTTAATATAGTTATAAACACTTTCAAAAAGTAGTGGAAATAGCAGATCTACAAGCTCACATTGAGCTTCTAGATCGGTTATTTCCACTAGCAATAATATTTTTTAAGTATAACATTGTCAAATATGTCTTTGCATATTTAAGTTATGTGTCATGATTGCCATGTGCAACTACAAAGCCTAAAAGCCAAACAGAAATGTAATTGTGTACGACAAATACACAATTCAATCGTTAATCGCAATTATTTGAGTGACAATCGTCATGTAAAAATTTCATAATGGTGACAGGCCCTACCGGTCCCAGACTCCATGGCAGCCTTAGAGAAGGCCTCGGGTAACGTCTGGAGCTCCGGGGAGGAGCTGGATTTGTTGAGTCCCTGCCCCTGGGACTGGCTCTGCGTCGTGGCTTGGAAAGGGAGCTCGGGCCCCTGGCTGCCCGGGGTGGGGGGCCCTGCAGTGGGCTGATCTATGGGAATAGCTCCCTCGCTCACCTCCTCCAGAGTGGACTTCTCGTCGTCCTGACTGGAGGTGGAAGAAGACTAGAGAAGAGAAAGAAAATGAATTGATTTAAGTATTTTTACTGACCTGCTTGCGGGGACGTGCAGCCAATGTTAGAGAGGCAGGGGCTGACATTTCTAAAAGGGCCTTTTGGTGGAAATATCGAAAATAGCAGACCTCCAAGCTCACAACTCGTTATGAGCTTGGAGGTCGGCTATTTTCGGTGTGTGATACCACACTGAACTGAGCATAATTAAGTCAATACTGGAGATGTGGCGTACAGCATGGATTTCTACACAGAGAGGGCAATTCTTTCAAAGTACTGTAAGATGAGTCTCTTGAATGCTGCCTTCAGGTACCCACCCGACTGAGAGTCTTGGTGAACTTGCTGTCGGCTGACATAAAGATGGGCTCAGTGGGCACGGCCTCAAACTCCTCACTCTCCGGCCAATCAGACGGGGTGTGTGCTGTGGTGACCCCTGACCTCTCCTCCGGCACCACCACAGAGTCTAGAGAGCAGGATACAGTAGATAGAAGTACTGTACATACTGTACATACTGTACATACACTGATATGCATTCAACACATACTGGTAAACATACATCAATATGTCATCGGGTAATTGTGAAAAGAAAAACTAATCAAGCAGCTACTCATGCATTACACACAGCACAACACACTAGGGATGGGACTCGATTAAAAAAAAATAATCGAATTAATTAGAGGCTTTGTAATTAATCGATATTAATTGCATTTCACTGGCCCACTGGGCCGAGCAAATAAGTGTTCTGATCGGCGTCTTCTCCCATTGCGTGCACTGGGGTTGGTTGGTGCACCGGTATGATCGGTACGCCTGAAACTCGTCCAGGGAGAAAGGTTCTATGGTGCAAAAACTAAGCGCGATTAAAATGCGCACATTTTCTTAATCACGTTAATTTTCTGTAATTAATTAATCTAAATGAGTCAGTCCCAGCCCTACAAAAAAGTCAAAACTAAATCAGCTTTCATCAATGATTTTGATATCCTGACACAATATACACTAGCACACACTGATCCTTTGTGCAAAGACAAAAACTTTGAATGATTGATTCTAGACTAGTACTATACGGTTAAGTAAGTGAAAATCAGATGTACACACATTGAGCGATCAAACAAATAGTGGCAGATAAACACATAGATATGCACAGACATTAATTGGCCAAACAAACAACTGATCGTAGACAGACAAAAACAGATCAATGGTGCGAGCAGCATCCATCTATTTCTGGCTTATCTAACAGAGACAGCTACCATCTGTTTGATTCTCATCAAACACGCATGCATTAGGGGTTTAACGATATAGTAACTGTATCGAAATATAGTTTTTAACTTTAAAAATCAAAGTATATCGAAATGAAAACAGCTAAAATCAAATCGTATTGTTTTATTTTGTATCATATCGAATCAGCAGTGCAAAGAATCGATTGTATCGATTGATACTACCTACTTGTGCATTGTATTTAGCATTTTTAATAAGAAAAAAAGGAGGGGTTTAATTACTTTTCCTTTCCATATAGCTACACTGGTCTATCGATAAATGTGTGTAATCTCTGGGTTCATGTCAAGGTGCAGGTTTGTCATTTGTCAATATACAATGTCCATGTATTTGGCACATAATCACTGTGTTTACTTATTTATATCCATAATAATACATGTTTCCCTTAAAAACCTGCACTATCCACACCTTTCACACAGATTTAATTTCTTTGCTAAATAGTTACCATATCGATTTTAAATCATTGAATCGAATCGTATCGCCATGAATGAACCAATATCGTCCATGTATCGTATCGCAAACCATGTATCGTGATATGTATCGATACTATCGAATCGCTATTAAAATGTATCGTTACACCCCTAGCATGCATGTGTTTTGGTTGGGCGGTCGGTTATGCGGCTACGGTCTGCAACAGCAGCCCAGACTCTTCACACTCCCAAATATGTCTCTCTCTCTCTCGCAGCCCAGACTCTTCACACTCCCAAATATGTCTCTCTCTCTCTCTCTTCACACTCCCAAATCTCTCTCTCTCTCTCTCTCTCTCTCTTCACACTCCCAAATCTCTCTCTCTCTCTTCACACTCCCAAATCTCTCTCTCTCTCTTCACACTCCCATCTCTCTCTCTCTCTCTCTCTCTCTCTCTCTCTCTCTCTCTCTCTCTCTCTCTCTCTCTCTCTCTCTCTCTCTCTCTCTCTCTCTCTCTCTCTCTCTCTCTCTCTCTCTCTCTCTCTCTCTCTCTCTCTCTCTCTCTCTCTCTCTCCTGAAGAAAGACTAAAGTAACTACAGAGCAGAATCTGCAGATGAGCCGACGCCAAAACCATTGCTCTCCTCTCCAGGGACGTGCAGAGAATGTTAGAGAGGCAGGGGCTGGAATTTCTAAAAGGGCCTCTTGGTGGAAGCACCGAAAATAGCCGACCTCCAAGCTCACAACGCGTCGCAGCGCGACGCGTTGTGAGCTTGTGTGAAACCACACTAAACTAGGCATAACCAAGTCAATACTGGAGATGTGGCGTAACGGCATGGATTTCTACACAGAGAGGGCAATTCTTTCAACATAAGATGCTGCATTCAAGTTCAGGAGAGTTTTGACAAGGCAATTCTCTTGAATGCTGCCTTCGGATGTGGCATGGAAAGAGGGGCATTTGCATTTCTTTCACCATAGTAAAAATTGCATTTATGGTCTGGAAAGGGCCGTTTTTACAGACAGATGTCTATGTGTGCACGTGCCTGCTCCCCTCCCCACTCTTTGGTTACGGATTTGGGGCTTGGGGGTCATGAGGTCATTGAGGCTTGTTTTCTGTTGACAACGACATGAAGTCATACCGGCTGAAATCAACCAGGAAGGATGTTGTTCACCAACACAGCAGTTAGAACAAGACGGTTAGAAAGGAAAGAAAAAAAATCAACTGGTGAGTCACGAATCACAGCGAGCCATCCTCGGGGCTGGCGTGGGATTGGTTCAACTTGGCGGCAGGTCGCCCTCATTCAGTGCTATGATTGGCTTGTGTGTCAAGAGGGACTGCCAGAGCGTTATCTCCCACTGCGGCGGCAGATGAAGACCCTCCCCTCCCCGTGTTAATATGACATTGACGGGGGGAAAGCAGAAAGGCGGTAGTAACATGTTCTTTCACTTGCACAACGTCAGCACACACTAGGACATTCACGAATAGTGATTTTTAGTATTCGAATTATTCGACCTCAAAGTATTCGAATAGTCGAATATTCGACAGGACTGGCCAAACTGTAAAATATTAAGTAAGCAAGAGGCGAACATTGTGAAAATAGCTTATCTACATGCTCGGCGTTGTGAGCATGTAGATCAGCTATTTTCACAATATTTATCTGCGGAAACCGAGTCACATTAAATGTAATACCTACAATTCCAAGTGCTTGTCAGGGTGGGGGTACCCAGTTCAAATATCTTTATTTTGGGGGTCACGGCCTAAAAAGGTTTGAGAAGCCCTGGTATAGAGCATTACCAAATTCATCCACCAGAGGCATTGACAACTCATTCTTATGACTTCCTATCTAGCCAAGCTTTATAAACTATACATTTTTTAAAGAAAAAAAAAAAAAAGAAAAAAAAAAAGAAAAGAAAATAGCAAATATTCGACTTTGGTGAACAACGTCGAATAGTGACTTTGATATTCGAATATTCGAATATTTGGTGAATGCCCTAGCGCACACATAAAACCTGTACTGTATGTCCTTTGCACACCCTGAGCATCGTCCAGGATCTGTGTCAAGGAGAAGAGCAGGTAACCTACGCCAGTGGTTCTCAACCTGTGGGTCGGGACCCCCAGAGTGCCCCTCTGGGGGTCCCCACATTATTTTGGGGGGTCACCAGATGTTAAGCTAAATGTTTTAACATTGTTTTCTCACTCAACAGTAAAGTGTATAGAGGGTACCTCTGCACATTTCTAAAGTGACAATTTAAGGACTTTAAAGACCTTTTTAGTACCTCTGGTCAAACATTGGTCAAATTGTCAAATATTAGAGGCTGAAATTGTTAAAATAGCAGATCTACATGCTCACAGAGCATGTAGATGTGCTATTTATCTGCCATTTTCACAATGGAATAGATCGAGTTAAACTAAATGTAATGCCAACTCCTACAATTCCAAGTGCTTGTGCAGGGTGGGGGTCCCCAGTTAAAATATGATTATTTTGGGGGTCACGGCCTGAAAAGGTTGAGAACCACTGACCTACGCTACGACATAACTCCTCCATTTGTATTCTAAGCAGCAGACAGGCGTGAGGCGTTGTGAGCATGTAGATCTGCTATTTTCACAATAGAACCGTGTTATACAAAATTCCTCAACTCTTAGTGCTTGTCAGGGTGCCGGGTCCCCAGTTAAAATATGATTATTTTGGGGGTCGCAGCCTGAAAAGGTTGAGAACCACTGGCATACACTACCTGTCTTTGGGCTTTGCGCATAGGAGTAAGCGACGTGTTATTGAGCTGAATTATTGTTATATAGTCCTGGAAATTGGATTAAATATTCTGGAAAAGTCTGGAAATGAATTGGTAAAAATGTGTGGGAACCCTGAGCGTCACGTGTACCGGAGGAAACACATCGAGGGCCAAAGCGCAAAACCTCCTATCTGCAAATTTTAAGATTTTTGGATTTCACTTGAAATGGGTACTATAGGCTATGCTGCACATGGTCAGTCTGTCTGCAAGATCGTTCTGCCCCTCATTTTGCCAAAAATGTCATGTGACTAGAAATAGTTGATAGGTTTTAATATTAAACACACATTTTCTTTATCATTTTCCCAACAAAGTGATTTTTGCAGATAGGAGGTTTTGCGCTTTGGCTTATGACATGCTTGCCTCTCTACACCCTCCCTAAGACCACCCAGTGGGGGTCGGCAGCGACAAGGGAGAAGTAGAAAAAGAATAAAACGCTGAGATGAGTGTGCAGGTTTATTCTTATTCTTCATGATACTTTCCGACCCGGCACCTCAACCACTCGAAAATAATTCGTTCCCAGCATTACTGTACCTCGTTTTATGAGGAAAAAGGCCTGGAAAGTAACTACAGCCAAAAGTGTCTATGGGGCAGGAATTCCGTTGCATGTACTCCCCCCTGCCAGAAGCCGTCTTTTTCGACCAGTCATGATACGGTTTATCATGCCCTAGGACAGTGGTTCTCAAAGTGGATTCTAGGGACTTTGTGGGTTCCTTTATGGAGGTCTAAATTTACCCATACAAGTCTGTAACTCTGACAGTGTACAAATGGAACCAAATGAACCCTAACGGGTCCATTTGGTTCCATTTGTACACTGTCAGAGTTAAGCAGAGACCTTGAAAAGTAAAAGTTTGAGAAAAACTGCCCTAGGAATGTTTACAGACTTGCACAGCATCAACGTACAGTAACTTCAAGTAGGGCAGTACTTCCAGTACCTCAGCTTAGACACTTCCAGTAGCAGTTCTTATCTAGCCGACAGTCAGAATTAATTAATATGAATGAAATAAAATAAAAGGTAAAAAAATAAAAGCAGTTTTGTGCAAGCTGTTGTGTTGTCATGGTCCCAATCAGAACATGAATAGCTTCCAGTGTGCGCTTTTGCGTTGTACAAGTGACCACATGTAAACTACTCCAGGTGTTGAGGGGCAGGTGGGGGGGACATTGGAGGAGGGGGGGGCACACATGTGGTAGACGGTACCTGCCCAGGAAATGCTTCTGTGCAGCCTGCCGGGGGCTGGGGGACCTGGGGGGGCCGAGCCCAGGCCCAGAGACCAGAGAGAGCCTCCCACTGGGGGGAGGGGGACACCCGCCACACAGCCATTCACAAACCAGCATGGTGGTGGTGAGGATGAAAGAGTATAGATAAAATAAAAACAAAAAACAATCCAGTCAGAAGAGTAAAAAAAAAAAGAAAGAAGTAAAAAGGGATGAAAGGGAATTACAATGAGAAGAGAGGGGGAAAAAAGCAGAGTTGAAATGAAGACGTGGACAAGAAAAAAACATGAGATGGATAAAGACGACAAGCTGAACTCCATGAACAGGAATAAACCAAAAAGCACAAAAATATAAGAGCACCAATGAAAAGCATCCACAGAAGGGGAGAAATGTGAACTTATGAAATGAGACCAAAGCAGCGACTGATTGTCCAAGATCACTGATCTGAGCCAGTCTACCTGAAAGAACCATAGCAATCTACCATAGCACAGGGTTCCCCAATAGGTGGCCCGCGGCCCGCGTCTGGCCCACACCAACCCCAGTAATAATGGTGGTATAAGAGCAGCAACAACACTAGTATATCGTCTTTGTCAGGTGGAAAGCTTGTATCTCCAAATTTGTAAGTTCTTTTTGCAAATCATACAAGGCCATCGCACACAAGTAGTGAAAACAGCAGATCTACAAGCACACAACACCTCGCACCGCGAGGCGTTGTGTGCTTGTAGATCGGCTGTTTTCTCTAGTTTAAATCATTTTTAAAATGACAAATGCAAAACCAACGGTTTTGGACATACAAGATTTTGACCCGACAACGACGATATCTGAACTGTCGCTGGAGTAGCGGGAACGCCACTGTCGCCCCCTGCAATGTTGTGGCCCTCGGCTTGGTACCCTAGACATAATTCGGCCCTTGGGGAAAACTAATTGGGGAACCCTGCCATAGCAATTTACACTGGGACTTTGGCCCAGCAGGTCCGTGGACCTGCACAGCAGCTGGCTCTGACCAGGAATCCTGAACAAGGACAGGCAATGAGGCGAACAGGGAAGGTTATGAAAGCGTATCTGTGTGTGTGGGTGCTATGTGGATTCATGCACAACATTAGACTGCCCCAGCCCAGCATTTCCAGTCGTTTTCGTATTCATCCCAGCTCTGTTGCATTTATCATGGTGCAGCAAAACAAATACCAGCCAGTCAGCTCTACCATGCTGCAATAATCACTTCTACAATACTTACATTGTAGCACTGGGCACATACCTCACCTGGATTCATTTGAATCACAAGCAACAGCAGCACACACAGGCAACAGGTGAAAACTAGGGCTGTCACAATTATTACATAATCGTCTAATCGCAATTATTTGACATAATCGCAATTATTTTGTGATAATCGCCATAATCGTCTACATGTTGAAAGATATTTATATATGTTCAAACATTTAAAAAATAGTTGAAACAGGAGACCTACAAGCTCACAACGCGTCGCGATCTGTTTCCACTATCAATGTTCTTTTTAAAGTGTAAAGTTGTCAAATATGTCCTTCATTTCTTTGTATATTTAGGTTGTGCATCTTCAAAGCCTATAAGCCAAACAGAAATGTCATTATCAACGACAAGAATACAATTATATCGTTAATCGCAATTATTTGAGTGACAATTAATCGTCATGTAAAATGTCATAATCTTGACAGCCCTAGTGAAAACCAAGACACGCAAACACCACCTTTGCATTCTCGCTCTCAAACACCCCCCACCCACCACCGACTCTACTCACCAGTGTTGGAGCGCTGAATGAGGTTGGGTTTCCCTCCCCCAGTGGTGTTGTGTACCTGCACCGGGGGTTCAGAGACCTGGGTGAGGAGCGGAGGTGGTGGGGCGGCGGTGCTGGCCGGGGCGCTGGCCGTCTGGCCGGGGGGCTCCTTGACGCCCTCCATGGCCATCAGCACGGTGGACAGCTCCTGCAGCGGCATGTTGCCCAGCTCTGAGGAGAAGGGGCTGGGCGGGTTCTCCAGACACATCAGCCAGCTGGTGTTACCTGTCCACACACACACACGTTAGGCCTAGAATTATTGACTGCTTTAACTGTTGAAAAATAGCAGATATACAAGCTCACAGCGCGGCACCGAGTGCCGCGCTGCGAGCTTGTAGATCTGCTATTTTTGAAAAAAGGTCGTGAAAATGTGTGCAAATCTTTGAATGTGTGTATTTTCAAAGCGAACGTTTGTGTAACTAAAATGTTGCTTCTGGGTGGTCCCTGGAGCTAGATATTTTGAGATGCGGGTCCGTGGCCAAATACATATCATTTTGGGGGTTCCTTCACATGAAAACGTTTGAGAACCACTGACATAGTAGTCTCTCAAGAACAGACTGACTGAGCTCCATTTAAGTGAAAAGGACCTTTTCTTTGACGATGGCTGGCCAGATTGCTGACATAGAAACATAGGTTTTTTTCAAAAGATCTTAGAGGGATTCAAAAGACACACTATTTGACAGCAACAGGAGGTGGATACGGACAGCGATACATACAAGACGGTCGGGGGTGCGGTTTGGATTACTTCCGCTCTCTCCGGGGGGGCGTGGTTATCCACGATTCTCAGTGCGTTTCAGAATCACGCGACACTGATCAGATCATAGCTACTTGGCAGAACACCAAAGTATACAACATACTGACAGCAAACACTTTGTTTGTTTGTGCATGTGTGTCTAGACTGCTCCAGGTAGTAGGAGGTGTTTGTGTGTGTGTGTGTGTGTGTGTGTGTGTGCGTGAGTGCATGCGTGCGTGCGTGGGTGCGTGCGTGAGTGCGTGCGTGTGTGTCAATTGTTAATTCACACACCAGACGGTCTACGGATGAAGATCTCGGCCCAGCCCTGCGTGAGCATGGGGACGAACTCCGCCAGCCTGGGGTTGTCTTTGAGGGGCGGGGGAGCAGTGGGGGTGGGAGAGGAGGACGGGGGTCCCAGGCCGTCCAGGGTGGCTCCGGATGTGGGGGACAGCGGGGCGCCCAGCTCCCCTTCTGAGGGGGACACCAGCGGACTCAGACTCTGGGCAGGACCGGCACGCAGAGCATGGCCACCTGGGATGGATGGGACATGGATGCACATTAGTAATCATCACTTCATAGTCCTTTAAGCAGTGGTGGAAAAAGGACTCCAATTCTTTACTTACATAAAAGTATCATTACTGCAATGTAGAAATACTCTGTTACAAGTAAAACGTGGTATCAAAATGTAAAAAAAAAAAATATTTTGAAAATAGCCAATCTATAAGCTTGCAACGCATTGTGAGCTTGTAGATCTGCTATTTTCAAATGCCCGATATATAGTGCTGAAACAGTTCTCAAAGTGGATTCCAGGGACTTTGTGGGTTCCTTTAGGGGGGTCTAAATTTACCCATATAAGCTTGTAACTCTGGCAGTGTACATTTGTACACTGTCAGAGTTAAGCCCTTTGCACACAGGCGCGTTTATCCGCACGGATAAAACGGACAATTTCATTTTTTTAAAAGAAAACAATGATTCTCTACGACCTCATGCACACCGGATCCAAATTAGCCGTGCGACGAGTGGCTGCGGCCGTGCATTTTTTTCTCGATCGAACCCAGTTCGATTTGCGCGTCTATCACTCCTTTTATGACTCCTTTTGGGATCCGCAGCGCCGATTCCGCACAGCATTGCACACCAAATCCAATACGTTTTATTCATGCAGCAAACGAAAAAAACACAACTGTCCTGTGTGCAAAGGGCTTTAAGGGGAGACCTTGATATTTGAAAGTTTGAGAAACACTGCTTTACACCACTGCCTTTCATTTAACAATACTAGAATTTCGGGCCCCCTTTGGGGGCCCTCAAATCTAGAGCTCGGGCCCCCTCTGGGGGCCCTCACGGTATACCAGCAATCAAATGGATTTGTAATTTTTTTGAGAAAAAAATTTTTTTTGAGAAAAAATATTTTTTTTGAGAAAAAATATTTTTTTGAGAAAAAAAAGATTTTTGAGAAAAAAAAAGTTTTTTGAAAAAAAAAAAAGTTTTTTGAAAAAAAAAAAGGTTTTTTGAAAAAAAAATAATCGCTGTCAATTAGTTGTAGGGATACCTGAGGGCCATGGAGCGGAACTAATACCTGACATGGAGCAGAACTATTACCTGACAAGGAGCAGAACTATTACCTGACATGGAGCGGACTCTTATGCGAGTGGCTCTGTTGAGCTGCTGACTGGACTGGGACTCCAGTTTGGCCGGAGCTTCTTTGGTATGACGAGTGTGTAGAGATGGATCTGATCTGAAGAGCCAGGCAAGGAGAGATGACATAGACAATATGGGGGAGAAAAATAATAACCTACCGTCCCTATTGATATGCTGAAGTTTGTGTGCAAGCGTGTGCACACGTATGTTAAACAAGAAATAACAAATAAATGTACCAGTCGGAGTCCAGTTGGAATTAAGAGGTGGGGTGAAGGTGGTGTGTGTGTGTGTGTGTGTGTGTGTGTGACACGTGTGTGTGTGTGTGTGTGTGTGTGTGTGTGTGTGTGTGTGTGTATGTGTGTGTGTGTGTGTGTGTGTGTGTGTGTGTGTGTGTGTGTGTGTGTGTGTGTGTGTGTGTGTGCGTGCTTGTGTGTGTTACATGGAGGGAAAGAAATCAACCGACCAGTTGGAGTCCAGTTGGGATTAATAAGTGAGGTGTGTCAGTGTCTACTTATTGATCATGCACATCTATTATTTTGATCCACTGGTGTTCTCTGGAAAGTGTATGGTTTCTACCTGTAGGGCTGTCACAATTATTACATAATTGTCTAATCGCAATTATTTTACATAATGGTGATTATTTTTCATAATCGTCATAATCGTTTCCATGTTGAAAAATGTTTCATATATATATTTTTTAAAGTAAAAAATAGTGGAAATAGCCGATCTACAAGCTCACGACGCGTTCCACTATCAATGTTCTTTTTTTAAGTATAAAGTTGTCAAATATGTCAGTAATTTTGCAACTTCAAAGCCTAAAAGCCAAACAGAAATGTAATTGTCAACGACAAAAACACCATTAAATCGTTAATCGCAATTATTTGAGTGACAATTAATCATCAAGTAAAATGTGATAATGGTGCCAGCCCTGGTCATCTACCTGGTCATCTCCCCTCCTCCTCCCAGACGCTCAGCCACGTCCAGGCCCAGCAGGGCCTGAGTTCGAACCCCTCCACTGGTGGTGATGGTCACCAGCTTGTTGCCCACCAGCCAGGTCATACTGCGGCCCCCCGCCAGCAGAAACTCTGCAATTGGAGACCTGGGGAAGGGACAGCCAAAGTTCAAAAGGTCATGATGATCATCACAAACGCTTTCTGTACCCCCAGAATTTTCATTTCTTCCCAAGCGTCAACAAGACCAGTGTTGGGCAAGTAACGTATTACTTTACTAGTTACTGCTCTGAAAAAGTAACTAGTTACGTTACTAGTTACTAAATTATAAAAGTAACTAGTTACTAGTTACCTTATTTTACTTTACTTTTTTTTTTTTTTTTCTCAATTAATGACCTTATAAAGAGGAAAGACAACTCCCTGTCATTGTAGCAATTATGCATAGAAATATAGTGGAACAATAAAGCTAAAGATATGTTTAGAAATGTTTACAGGCATATATTCATTGTAGCCTTTTTCAAACCAAGTTGTGCACTTATCGTAGTGCTGTGCAACACTGACTAGTTCTCTGAAGGCAACAGACACAAAGGTTGCGATGGAAAGCATCATTGATCAAGCATGTTTCATATCTAGCTAGTACTTGCATTACGTGGCTTGGCAATCAATCTGTTTGGTTCACTCTGGGTGACATGCTGTGGCGATTTTGGTGGAGTAGATTTTAGCGCCATTTATCTCCAAAAAGTTAAAATAATGTTTCCAAGTTGCAAAGCTGCTGTTGTCCCGAGCTCTCGCCAGCATTTGGAGACACAAGTACTAACCTCCCCGTCTCTCTTCACCGTGTGACAATGTGTGTGCGCTTGGCTCAGTGTCAGTTTGTGTGTATTTTTTAAGACCCGCCCAAGGCCGTCTCTGATTGGCTTAGCCTGAAGCTTTAACCCAGGTCAACCAATCATTGCTCCTCTACAGCGCATCATGTTAGTGTGCGAGGCCAGGCACGTCTTTCACTTGACTATGAGAGTTACCACAGACAGGCAGTTTATGACACTAGCCACTTTACACCACAGTAACTAGAACAGCGTTATTGAATGGGAAAGGTAACGAGTTACGATATTAGTTACCGAGAAAAGAAGTTTTGTTACGTAACGCCGTTACAAGTAACGCCGTTCTTCCCAACACTGAACAAGACCCGGCCATTTCTGGAGGGAGACAGGGAAAGAGCGCTTTACCCAGGGGGGCAGGCGTCAGGATTTAAAATGAAGCAACACAGAACTGAAAGTCCCTATGATTGGCCACTAGTTGAGCTGTTCTGGTACCAGAAGCAACATGTTCTCCATAGGATTCCATTCTTTTCCCCCGAAATTTTACATTTGATTTTCTTACCTTAATAAACATTGTCATAAGTACTTTATGGTTCCTGTCGCTAGTTTAAAACCCCAGGACAAAAATCCACTCGTCCTAGACAATTCAATAATTCTAGGCCTAAATGGGTTAACTGTAAACTGCACCTCTTAGGCAGGGCTGAGAAGTTGGAGAAGACATATCGGGCCATCATGTCCAGACAGGTCTCGGTGAGCTCCAGGTGGACCGTCTTCAGTCCCTCGTCCGCCTGAGTCACAGCGTTCTCGTCGGCAGAACCCAGACTACAGGTGGTTGTGGAGGTGTGCATCCTGCAGAGGTTTGCCACAGAGACACGGTGTAAGAGATACAAGCAGGGAGAGAGGTGGCCTAGTAGTCCATGGGCCATACGAGATGTCGGTATCCCAAAGGTGGCAGAGGTTACCATGCATTTTTGAAAAGTTCTCCATCTGTAGATTATATTTTGGTATGATAACCCTTTCTGAGACACAGCTAAATTGGTGTTATCAGCCCACTAGAGTTGTTGTCCCATTAACTTAATATACAGGGGAAAAAGATTACAAATCTGCTTTAAGTAGCATACGAGGGGTTTTTCATGATTCTGAATCCATTGCAAGCATCTGTTTTGCACGAAAAACAATCCTTGGGCTACAACGACCCCCACAAAAGTGTGAAAAGTGATGACTCATCACTTTTCATCACTAAACAATAGTCTTGTGGGGAGGTTTTTAGCCCAAGGAATGTTTTTCGTGCAAAACAGATGCTTGCAATGGATTCAGAATCATGAAAAACCCCTAGTTTGACCCCTATGCTACTTAAAGCAGATTAATGTTTTGCTTTTTTGTATATTAAGTTAATGGGACACCAACTCTAGTGGGCTGATAACACCAATTTAGCTGGGTCTCAGAAAGGGTTATCATACCAAAATATAATCTACAGATATAGAGCTTTAAAAAAATGCATGGTAATCTTTGCCACCTTTCGGATACCGACATCTCGTATGGCCCATGGACTATAGCAAGGCATTCAACCTCCCAGTAAGTTTATATATATACATGCCAGTTCCAATATATACACACGCAAAGCCATGCAAGCGGTTCTACATCTAAGGTAAGCACACTCAACTGTTAATGTGGAAATTGACACTGTGAAATGTACACGCTCAGAGTTCAATTAAGGAGGATTTAACTGTGTATAATGAGCAATACACACGCATTGTGCGCATGCACATGCATGCACACACACACAAGCACACAGGTCACACAATCTGGGGGATTGTGATTTTCTCACGTCAAAACAAATGCTGGAGCTTGGTATAAGTGGCGTCTTCCCCTGATATGCTTGGATTTGTTATTTCTAGATGTGTGTTTGTGTGAAGGCTGAGGTCTTCCATGGTGCATTACGAATATAAAACAAGGTGCAGGGGGATTTCAGACCCTCACGGATTAGATGGAGAGAGAGAATGTGGTCTGAAAGCAAGGCAGGGTAGGTGGTATGAAGTAAGTAGCACAAACGGCATACTAACATCTCCCCTGATTCAGACATTTGCACATCAGGATTGACGTTGCAGGAGCTATCTGTGCCCAAAATATCCATTATGGTCTAATTGGAAATCAGGATGCCTTTGCCTTTCCTAATAGAAAAGTCAGTCTCAATACAGACCCGAGAGAGCCACACGACTTTTCTCACTGTAGGAGAAGTAGAAAAGGTCACACTGGCTGGCAGGCTGCAAGGAGCAAATCATCTTGCATAGCAAGACTCAAAATGTGTTCTGTGTATTCAACGGTTTGAATCTTGACTCAAGGACATGTGTTACATGTCGTCATCTCTAATCTTTATTCTCATCTTTCTTCACCAAAAATAACTAATAACTAATTATTGTGCGTTCATGATTTGTGTCATTTTGTCACTCCTGCGAACTTTGGAAGCCAGTCATAGCCAATTGTAATGGAATCTGACTGATGTGATCATCACATGACTACAACATTTATTTAAATCAATTTGCCAGAGTTTGGGGGAAAAGAAGGAAAAAAAGAGAAAACCTTGATATTTGTAGGCGGACAATTCAAATTTAGAATCAAAATGTGTTTTGTTCATATTATGAATCTTATATTCACCTAAGCAACCATGTTAGTCCATGTAGCCTGTCATGGAAAGCCAAATACAGCTAGTACTCAATGTGAACTCCATGCTTTTAACGCATCAGGGTGCAAACTCTCACTCAGACCAAGCCCCAGCTTGTGTGTCCTATGAACCATATTCACAGAAGATGAAAATTACAACCATCTACTGAGTACAAAGATGAATCACTGTGTGGCACTGGCAGACACCATCCCCATTGATCACCCAAGAGAGAGACATGTCGGGACCCCCAGAGGGGTCCCCAAATTATTTTGGGGGGGGGGGGGTCCCCAGATGTTTAGCGTTATGTTAACATTCTTTTCTCACTCAACAGTAAGCAGACCAACATACAGTTTAAGTGTAGAGAGGGTATCTGCACATTTCTAAAGTGACAATTTAAGGACTTTTTAATACCTCTAAAATGACAAATTAAACATTGGCCAAATTGGCAAATATTAGAGGAAGAAATTGTGAAAATAGCAGATCTACATGCTCACAACGCCTCGCTATTTTCACAATAGAACCCCCCCCCCCACCCTGACGAGCACTAAGAGTTGAGGCATTACATTTTGTATGACACGGTTCTATTGTGAAAATAGCAGATCTACATGGTCATGTAGATTTATTTTCACAATTTCTTCTTCTAACATTTGACAATTTGGCCAATGTTTAATTTGTCATTTTAGAGGTATTGAAAAGTCCTTCAATTGTCACTTGTGCAGATACCCTCTATACTCTTAAACTTTATGTTGGTTTATTTACTGTTGAGCGAGAAAACAATGTTGCACGTTAAGTTAATCATCTGGGGACGCCCCAAAATAATTTGGGGACCCCCTTGGGGGTCCCGACCCACAGGTTGGCAACCCCTGTCTTAATCAACAGAGAGACAGAGCTAAAGGTTTCATCAAGTATCAAGGTCGAGCAATTATAAGAGCAAGTTAAATGGATCATTGCAGTTATTGAGTGATAGTGTTTCATCGCCCTCTAATTAGAGTATCTTGAAAGAATAGTCTCTTTCCTTAAGAGGCCTTGTAGGTTTAACTGTGAGCTTTTAACTGTGAGCTTTGTTCAATCCATGAACTTCTGCTGCCCGCTGCTGGACAGTAGTAGTATGACAACAAGATAGAGATTGGCATTGCAACACTAGAGAGAACTGCAATGTCACAACCAGTGCCCACTAGTTACTTGCCTCAATAGTGCAGCCAGGCAGAGGTAAATGGAAAGGCACGTAGGTAGGTGTGGATATGTGTGCGTGTGTGGTGACAGTTTTTTGTATCGTTTATCCAACCACTTCCAACGCAAACACAACTGATTTCTAAATCCCCACACTAGTAGATTGCCATGGTCATAGCAGTACATGTCGTCGTTGTCGGGTGGAAACCTTGTATGTCCAAGAATGTTCGTTTGTATTTATCATTTAAAAAATGAACGAAACTAGTGAAAACAGCTGATCTACAAGCACACAACGCTTCGCCTCTAGTTTTGTGCGACAGCCTTGTATGATGAAGCAGGGCTTTACTTGGCGAAAAAACATACAAACTTGAAACTTGGCGATACAAGGTTTCTGCCCGACAGTGACGATATAGTACATATACACACTGTATGAGTACATACACACTGTATGACAGTCTGTGAGTGCAACAAAACAAAGCAAGACGTGGAAATAATAAAATTAAATAAAAATCTCCAGGCAAGCAAGCGAAGCTGTTGTGTTGAGTGTTGAGTCCTTATCATTGGTCGACGGGAAGCAGTAAGTACGTCCCACCACAGATAGAGGAGAGACCAATGATTTGTTGTGGAGGACGTCAGTAAAGCCCCTCCCCTCCCCCCCCACCCTCCAAACACATGCTTTGCACCAGTCCAGTCACTCGTGTTGTTAGGCCAATCAAAAACAGCACCACACCCAGCGAAAAAGGACAAAATGAAATAAATAACAAAATGGCAAATCTGTTGTTAAAGCCAAACCAAACAGAACAAACATATGGATTTGAGACGTGTCTGTTTGCACATCATGCAAAAAACGGAAAGGAAAAAAAAACAGACAAACACCTAAAAACAAATGCAAACGTGGAAAACGGCCCAAAAAAACAAACCAAACATGAACATACCAACCCTCCTCCAAGCATGCACCCTGCAGCCCACCCACCTCAACGGCCGTCATTACAGAAAGGCCCCTTGCGTGGCTCAACCCATCCACCAATCCCACGGAGCAACAGGTGTTTGAGGGTTGCCGTTTTCATTATTTCATTATTAGCTGTTGTTTAATTCAAAGAGAGGTTACCCAGGTTACGCTCTTCTCTAACCTGCGGACCGCGTGCTCCGAGACACTGATGCTGCGGGAACGGAACGCATCCAGGGCGGACAGGTCCCTCAGCTCTTTAACAGGAGAGCTGCTGCTATTGGCTACCGCCGCTGCCGCCTTCGCCACTTTGGCCGCTCGCAGACTGGGGTGGCGTGGTGGTAGAGTGGTGGTGGTGGGGGGGGGGGGGGGGGGGGGGGGTATGGTGGCATGGGACAGTTAAGGCGGGGATTGTGGGTTAGGTCATCGTAGGTATGTATGGGGTTTTGGTGGCGTGTGTTGATTTTGTGTGTGATTTCCAAGGGGGGGAATGGTCACAGACGAAGGGAAGGCCCAGTAGTGGAAGAAGAGGCATCCGGGGTGACGCGACCACCGACCCCCACCCCCAAAAACCACGCCCAGAACGCAGCGCCAAATGACAGGAGGGGGGTAAGGGGGGGCCGGGTTCAAATGAGGAGTTGAAAGGAAGAAAAAATATATATAGGTGAAAATTAACAGCAGCGAACATTATGATTCAGAATACACAGGAAGAGGGATATAAGGAGAGGTCAACTAAACATGAAAAAAACAGACAAAGCCACAGAAGAGGGTAAAACAGCGGCTACATTTCACAAAGAAATATACACAGAAAAACCATTCAGGATGGCACTGAAAGAGCATCCTCCTAAAGAGCAGCTACTTAGTGAGGCTAAAACCTCATTTATACCTCGCTGCACGGCAGTGTCGCTCACCGAAAATAAAATATCTAAAAGTTTGCTTTAAAACGTGTTTTCATTTCCGGTACGCGACACTGCCAAACGACGAAAACAAAAACTATGCTTCAGGCTGCAGGGAGCAGTAGCTAGAAGTGAAGTCAGGCAGTAGTAAGGATGGACTCAGCAAAAGGGCCTGAATGAATGAAGGTTAAAAAACACATGAAGAGGAGCCACACATCCTGAACTGAAAAGGAAACACTGGGTTAAAACAGCGGGCCGGAGCGCAGCATGTGACTGTGGGGAGATTCAGTTCATGAAGAGATAGTCGCTGCCTACCCCATCTTACCCTAACCTGCACCCATTAAGACCTGGAACGCACCATTATTTTATGCTTCAGCTATTAAAAAACTGCAGATCTACAAGCTCACAGCTTGCACAGAGTGCCGCGCTGCGAGCTTGTAGATCTGCTATTTTTGAAAAACGCACGTTATCTATATTAGTGGTTCTCAAACCTTTTTATGTCAAGGACCCCTGGAATTATTGCAGAGCAGGGATCACCATATATGGGCATAAACAGGTGACATCACAGTGGTGTGGCTGGTTCGGACAGGGATCTCCATGTATGGGCATAAAAGAGATTTATGTTGTGATGTCATGGGAACCAGAATCCCTTTTATGCCCATATATGGAGATCCCTGATGTCATCAATATTAAAGCTGTACTGTGGAAGCTGCTCAACTAGTGGTCAGTAGCGGTATTGCTTTTTTCGGCCGGAGTCGCCTCCGCGAGCCGCGAGCACCTCCGCCTCGCCGATACGCATCCGTAGAGCCGTCTCCCGTCATTTTTAGACCAGGATTGAGGGAGTAGCAAGCAAGATTCCTTCACCGATGGGGAGGGAAGCGACTTCCTTTAGAGACGGCAAGACTCGCTGTGATTGGCCGGTGGTGTATGATCCGCGCTGTGATTGGCCGGTAGTGTATCATGTGGGAGATGACATCATTTTGCCGGGAAATACAGCCCCTGTCACAGCTATGTAGAAAACATATATATTTTGGGGCTGAAATTAACGGAGTGGGGGTTCTAAAACTTTAGCGATTTAATAGTTAGGACAATTTTAAGATATGTTTTATAAAAAAAGTTACATATTATAACTTTAAGCCCATATCTAACAGGGGCATAAAAGGGATTCTGTGAGTGATCTCTATATATGGGCATAAAAGGGATTGTATCCCAGATGATACCCTGTTAAGAGAACCACACTAACCAAATCCATATATGGCCAAGACAGATGGCGCGACCTCGCCATTTAGGGCGAGGTTGCTTTTCACCCTTAGGCGTCTTACTGGTATGTAATTGGCCGCCGACCCCCATCTCTATACATTATGTATCGGGGATCCCCCAGAAGCAAATATTTGAGTTACAAATGTTCGCTTTAAAAATATATATGTATTCAAAGCTTTTGCTGCACTGCAAGCTTGTATATCTGCCATTTTTTGATAGCTGAAGCATAAACCAATGGTTAAAGTTGTTCAAGTCTAACGGGACACCGATGCGTTCCAGGTCATATTGGGTTAATCCTAATGTTATACGAGGATAGATTTAAAAACTCATACATTTATGACAGCCTCTAGTCAATAATAATAAAATCATTATCACATGAACTGTGTGAGATCATAATAAAATCATTATCACATGAACTGTGTGAGATCATAATAAAATCATTATCACATGAACTGTGTGAGATCATAATAAAATCATTATCACATGAACTGTGTGAGATCAGGCATGCAGAGTTCCAAGACAGCAGTAAGGCTCATGAGCAACACCAAGGAAGGCATACCGCTCAGAGCAGGTACACAGTATGGGCTTATTAATTAGGCCTAGGATTATTGACTGCTTTAACTATTGAAAAATAGCAGATATACAAGCTCACAGCGCGGCACCGAGTGCCGCGCTGCGAGCTTGTAGATCTGCTATTTTTGAAAAAGTCATGAAAATGTGTGCAAATCTTTTGAATATATGTATTTTCAAAGCGAACGTTTGTAACTCAAATTTTACTACTAGGGGGGGTCCCTGGAACTAAACATTTTGAGATGGGGGTCCGTGACCAAATAAATATCATTTTGGGGGTCCTTCACATGAAAGGTTTGTGAACCACTGACATAGTAGTCTCTCAAGAACAGACTAACTGAGCTCCAGTTAAGTGAAAAGGACCTTTTCTTTGACGATGGCTAAGCCAGATTGCTGACATAGAAACATAGGTTTTTCAAAAAACCTTAGAAGGATTCAAAAGACACTTATAGAATCGGGTCAAAATTCTAATTTTCACGATTTTTCAAAAATAGCAGATCTACAAGCTCGCAGCGCGGCACTCGGTGCCGCGCTGTGAGCTTGTATATCTGCTATTTTTCACTGGTTAAAGCATTCAATAATTCTAGGCCTAAATGGGTTAAACGGACAATGGCATGGAGGATCAATACAAACTGCGATGTCACCCAGAGTTACGGCGTTAACTATGGAGTTAGCATGGAGGAGTTATGGTGCGTTGACTAAATGGGAGCGTGGGCGTCACCACACGCTGCTGAAAGCAACCCAGGAAGTGAGTTGAACCAAATAGGAGATCGAGGGAGCGGGAGAGGACAAGGGGGGGAGGGAAGAGTCGATTTATCTACTTCAGGGGTCTTCAACGTTTTCAGGCCAAGGACCCCTTAACTGAGAGAGAGATGAAGCAGGGACCCCCCACAACCTCTTCATAGATTCCATATGATATAGTTTCATCGTTTGACAGCACAATCATTAGTGTATTTTGGATTCATGTTCATTTGTATTTTTCAGGTATTTAACCACTTGAACCATCGATACTTAATAAACTTGACCTTTCACTCTGTACTTAGTCTGCTCTTTTTCCCCTCTACACCAAACCTCTTTGCTGAAAATAGCCGATATACAAGCTCACAACGCCTCGCAGCATTGTGAGCTTGTAGATCTTTGGCTAAAGTTCTCTGAATATATTATGGACGCTATAGGGTTCAAGTGGTTGATATAAAAAAGAGAAAAGAAGTTTCTATCACACAAAGATTGGGAGGACCCCCTGTAGTAACTCTGGGGACCCCCAAGGGGTCCCGGACCCCCTGTTGAAGACCCCTGATCTACACATCTCTTTTGGGCAACAAATGAAAAGCAAGAAGAGATGGGGTCAAGGACGTGCATTACATCAACACTGAATCTACAAATACAAAAACGGGAGAGGGCCGGGAAAGGAGTGGACTATAGAAGAGATGTGCCGGTTCAGACGGTTGACTTCCATCTCAGACACATCGCAGTCAACACTTTTCATCCGAAAATAACATGATTTTAAAAAGCACGACTCCTTCCAAGTCCCGCATGACATTGCTTTTGAATCCACAGCCATCAAAGTGTCCTCGTCTACACGTTTTCCTTTTTTTTTAGATGGTGTTTGAGACATGGTTAGACACTGGAGTTAATTAGGATGCTTTCATAGTGATCGTCTATCTGGATTTTTAGAGGGATTGATATACGATGGTGACATTCAAACTCTGACACCATTTATAGATGAGAGAGTTACCCTGCAGTGTCAAACTCCCTTTTATCTCTGCGTGTTACAGATTAGGTGTGTATGTGTGTGGGCCGGGGACAGAGTCAGACGTGTGGGGATATTAGAACTTTCTTATCTGAAATCAGCAGGATAAAGTGAAACTTATTTCTCTGTTCCATGTATTTGAGTGTGGATGAGTGGATTCAAACAACAGCAACAACAACAAAACTCTTGGCAACAGGAAACTAAATAAAAACCATCCAAATGAAAATAGAAGAAAAAAATAATATAATAATAATACATTGAAATAATGATCACCATGGCAACCTAATGGACATCATAGCAATGGTCAATTCACAGAACCAGTCATGCCGAGTCCCATGTTACCTTTACAGTCCTGTTGTAGACCAGTTCTGTAGCCTCTGTGACTGACTGACTGACTGACTGACTGACTGACTGACTGACAGAGACAGTGTGTTTGGGTTGGTGTGGATGCACGCGTACCTCTTAGGCCTCTCATTGAGGCTGGTGCTTCGAGCTCTAAATGAGCTTTGCTCGTGGCCGTCGTCAAA
>NC_137812.1:62014312-62235697 GCF_963921795.1 Nannobrachium achirus
TTACTATCAAAACCTCCACCGGCTGTCCGTCCGTCCGTCCGTCCGTCTGTCTGTCACACGTCACACGTCACACTTTTGCCCTGCTCATATCTCCACAACCGTTGCCCCCATCCATGCCAAATTTTGCACACACACTCCTTACCTGCCAAACTACAACCTCCAAGGACCCCCGGAGCTCCAGGGACCCCCAGGTCCCTGGGGGACCCCCAGGTGTAAAAAATGACCAAATGTGCAAAAATGACCACCCCAACGGGGCTGCTCACGGGGAATTCCTGGGGACCACCCACTCCTGGTGCTCCAGAACGGATGCAAAAGTGGTGGCGCCCCCAGTGGAGGACCCCCTCCACTGCAGCTCACATAAAATGCCGTAACTCGGGCTAGGAGCGTCCGGGAGAGCCGGGGCCGGTACCTATTCGTCCACCAAGGCAACGCGGAGACCCCACCCCTCATTTCTCACATGGCCCTCTTCTAGCGCCACCTTCAGGCCGATTTTTAAAACACATTTTTGGACACTGCTCCTACAGTTTTTGCCCTAAAATCACGCAAATCGCTACACAGTATGTCTACACTCATCCCATCAACATGAATCTGTCCCATATAGCGCCACCTTCAGGCCGATTTTTAAAAACACATTTTTGGACACTGCTCCTACAGATTTTGCCCTAAAATCACGAAAATCACCACACAGTATGTCTACACTCATGTCATCAACATGGATCAAGAAGATTTTGGAAAAACACATTTTTGCCCTATTTGTGGCGATAAGCAAGTCATATATATTATAATGACTTGCAAAGATTTTGACATTTTCAAAAATAGATCTACAAGCTCATAGCTTCGATTACGATAAACGATTATTTTAAAATGTACCGTGAAAATAGCGGATCTTGGAGATCGGCTATTCTTTCTAAAGCTATTTTAGAAAACCACATTTGTATAACAAAGTACAATGCAGGCTTTTGGTGGTTAATAAGACGATTTAATTGATTACAAAAAAATATATAATAATTGTATTTCCTTAGGTCAATTCATTGATATAATAAAAACGAATCTTATCGATTATTCGGTCTGTTATTGGTCCATGAGCTACATAGTAGTGTAGGGTTCCCCAATAGGCGGCCCGCGGGCCATTTGCGGCCCGCGGGAGGCTACTGTCTGGCCCCCACCAAGCACAGTAATAATGGTGGTATAAGAGCAGCAACAACACTAATACATCGTCATTGTCGGGTGGAAACCTTGTATGTCCAAAACCGTTTGTTTTGTATCTATCGTCTAAAAAATGTACTAGACTAGTGAAAACAGCCGATCTACAAGCACACAGCGCTGCGAGGCGCTGTGTGCTTGTAGATCTGCTGTTTTCACTAGTTTTGTCACTTTTGTGCAATGGTCTTGTATGATGAAGCAGGGCTTTGCTTTACCAAAAAACGTACACATTTGAAACTTGGACATACAAGGTTTCTGCCCGACAGTGACGATATCTGAACTGTCGCTGGAGTAGAGGGAACGCCACCGTCGCCCCCTGCAATGTTGTGGCCCTCGCCTTGGTACCCTAGACATAATTCGGCCCTTGGGGAAAACTAATTGAGGAACCCTGTAATAGTGTGTTGTGTGTACCATCTTTAGGCACTGCAGCAGGGCGTTGAAGGCAGGGGCGTAGGGCAGGTAGGCTGTGCGAATAGAGGAGGAGGCGGGGGGCGGGGCAGCGGGCGGGGCAAGCCCCCCCGCGGGTGGAGACGCTGATCCTGCAGGCTTCTTCTCACTGACGCGCTTCTCTGGCTCTCTGGAAAACAACAGGAAAAACGACAGTCTGTAACTGGAGGTTTGGTATGGGCGGTGCAACCATAGACCAGTGTTTCTCAACCACTGTGCCTGGGGGGACCTTTGGTGTGCCCCTGAGAAGGGTCACGTGTGCCCCTTGAAACTGCTTGAAAGCCAGTATTGTATTTATCATTTTAAAAATGTTTTAAACTAGCGAAAACAGCCGATCTACAAGCACACAATGTATGCATGTAGATCTGCTGTTTTCACTACTGTTGTGCGACAGCCTTGTATGATGAAGCAGGGCTTTACTTTGCGAAGAAACATACACATTTGAAACTTGGAGATACAAGGTTTCTCCCCGACAGTGACGATATTTACACCTCCGTATTATGTTGGTGTGCCCATGGATTCTTGGGACATGAAAAGTGTGCCCGTGCAGAAAAAAAGGTTGAGAAACACTGCCATAGACATAAAAATGTAGACACCTCCTTCAGCTCTGGTGCATATATGCATCGGGGGACCAAGGGAATCCGTGTGCATCGCTTTCATGTGCGTCACACATATGGCCAATCAGAGGCAGGTGGGGGCGGGTCTTTTCGTACGCAGCCTGTAAGAACAGCTGAGCTGCGCAGCCGCGCAACACCAGGAAATGGATGGATTGAGTCACGAAAAAGACGTGTTGTGATTAGCCAGTAGTCACTTTGACTCGCAGCTATCCCTTGGTTTTTTCAAGAAGTCTGGACTACACTTTTTGCACGTCGCTCCAATGAACTGCAGAGGCAAATGAGGCATCTAGCTTTTTATATCTGTGGGTGCAACAGTGATATGAGTATCCTGTTTGCAGGTTGTACTGTAGTGTGACTGAAACTATTAAAGGAAAGATTCATCTATTTTGGAGTTCACTAGCAAAATGGTTACGTTCATGAAGAGTTCCAAAAAAGGGCACAAATTACCATAAAATAAAGACCAATATTTCACCATTATTTAGTGCAAATCCTCACTATAGCTGTTGTTTTCAAACATGCAGAAAGTACATTTGTTCCCCGAGTTGACATTCAGATGGAGCACTTACTCCCTGGAGCCACTGGAGGGCAGTATGCTGCCTGCTTGGTATCTGAGGGTCAGCTGGCACATTTGAAAACAACATCTGTAGTGCAGACAGAGCTTCAGACGCCATACAGCAGCATCATCAATTCTTTGGCCATTTTGGAAGTCTAAAAGACTGGTCATCATTGGCTGCTATGTATATAAGGGAACGTATATTGGCTAAATTCTGTTCAGCGTTTGTGATAATTGGCAGTCGCCACATATGGAGGAGACGATGCTTCCAGTATCCGTCTGTGATCTGTATCCTGAAACACTTGTTGTGGTGTTTCCCAAGCTTGTGCATCCAACTACTGTTTGTGTTCAAGAATTTCTTGTTAAATCATGTGAATGCAAATACAGAGTGTGTGTGTGTGTGTGTGTGTGCGCGCGCGTGTGCATGCGTGCGTGTGATTGATTATTTTATTTGACAAAAATAGAGAACAGTACAAGTATAGTCAATACAATTGAAATGTAGTACAGTACAAGTACAGTTAAACACCCTGCCTAAAAGGAACATCCCAAATAAGACCTTTTACTGTCTTTTTTATGTTGGAAGCCCTCAGTATTTAATTCATGGACATAATAAATAGCAAGCAAAGAAAACATTCAATAATATTGCAGTTATAAAAACACTATGTGTGTGTCTGTGTTTGTGTGTGTTAGGGCATTCACGAATAGTGATTTTTGTATTCGAATTATTCGACCGCAAAGTATTCGAATAGTCGAATATTCGACAGGACTGGCCAAACTGTCAAATATGAAGTAAGCAAGAGGCGAACATTGTGAAAATAGCCGATCTACATGCTCACAACGCCTCGCGCTGCGAGGCGCTGTGAGCATGTAGATCTGCTATTTTCACAATATTTATCTGCGGAACCGAGTCACATTAAATGTAATACCTAAAATTCCAAGTGCTTGTCAGGGTGGGGGTCCCCAGTTAAAAAATGTGTCCCAGCATAGCAGAGGCACAGTCATTTTGGAGAGCACAGTTTTAGACCAGACCTGAAATTACTTTTTCTTTTTTTTCTATACTGTGATAAAGCCACAAAAGCATTTCATAAATATCAGGCTACATTTCACTTAAACGCCAGAGCTTAACTCTGCATGTAAATAAGACCTTTTTAAATTAATGTGAAGAGAAACCTCACATTTTGCAGGTTACATTTCATCTAAAAGGCTGAATTTCTCAGATCTAGTATTTCTGCATGGCATAACTCTATAAGCCATATCTACAAAACTGTTGGGCCAATCTTCACAACCAATATATCATTTTGTAGCTATGATTCCCAGCTTTCAAATGAAATGAAATAATGAAAATGAAAAAGAATTCAATGACTAGCCCTCAGCTGTGTTCGGTCACAAATAAAAATAAGCGAATATTCGACTTCGGTGAACAACGTCGAATAGTGACTTTGATATTCAAATATTTGGTGAATGCCCTAGTGGGTGTGTGTGTGTGTGTGTGTGTGTGTGTGTGTGTGTGTGTGTGTGTGTGTGTGTGTGTGTGTGTGTGTGTGTGTGTGTGTGTGTGTGTGTGTGTCTCACCCCATGTCACAGTAGCAATAAGGGCTGAACCTAATGGCTCCATCTTTGTTGGGGACCCCTAGCCGGTGGAGGGAATCTGCTCGCATCAGCAGCAGGAAGTCAAACACCTGAAAGAGAGAGAAAAGGAGACCAGTACTGGGTTACCCGTTACAAAAACACCCCATCATACAGTATATTACTTGATCCTTTTTTTTAAATGAATATTACTTTTGAAATAGAACAGTGAAGTCATTACGTGACTCGCTCATCCCGTGGTTCCACGGAAGTAATTCTCTATGGAGAATAACATTGGGTCATCTTAAATCGTCTCATATAAGCATTGTGGTCCAAAAATAAACAAACAGCCCTTGCGATATTGTCGGCGAGGTGGCTCTGTATGGTTTATGATAGTCAGTCACTCATAAGTGATAAAGCCTGTTTCTAGCGAAAATGTAACTAATTCGGCGACAGTAACATTAGCGTTTTTTCCCCATCAGTTGATTCTTCATATCCATACGAGTCAAAACGCTGAGATAATTTGTTTATAATTGGAACACAGTTCTTATATGACGCAATATGAAAAAGGTCTATGGGAATTCAGAATGGGGGAAGAAAACCGCGAACCAGGTAGGATGTGTAAATTACGTCACACTTCACTACTCTATAGAGCTCAAACTTGGGCTCTGACGTAGGCTTGTATAATATAGCCGGCAGAACCTCTGACGAAGGTCTTGTGGGACGCTTCCAATACCTAGCCCGGTCTAACCCTTTGGGTATATTTCTCTACTGAGGTCCGTCGAGAGTAGTGTGCTTAGCTTAGTGAGTGCTATCCTTAGCTTAGTGCTTCTTCCGATGGTGAACTGGATTTCTATTTCTATTACCCTAACCCTAGCAAACACTCCTTATACGGTCATTGCCATTGTACGGTTTGTGATGTCTGCCCCGCAACGCATGCTGTCTCATGTGACATGACATCTATGACGACAGTCCCTGTGACATGAGGGATCCTCTCCATATATACTATAGGGTTCTCGAGATCTCCATAATAAGTCAAAATGCCTAACGTTGAGCTTAACACTGAAACGTTCTTAACAACTTCTTTATTATTACTCACGGTCTACATTAACTAGTTTAAAAGTACACTACTAGCAGTGGTTTTCTGCAGACACTAGTGTGGGAACATGTCCATTTGGTTACATTTTACACTCACAATAGGGTTTTACCTGTGACGTCATGACATACTTTTTTATTTTTGTTTTTTCTATTAATTTGGTCATTAAGGTACACAGAATGCCTGCTCTGTCGGAAACATTGCGAAAAGAATTATTATTATTATTATTACATTATTCAACATTTATCAAACACTTTCAAGATATTTCAACAATGTTCAAAAATAGCAGATAATTTGTAATAGCTAACGCTAAAATCTAAAATGAGACGGATGCTTTCTCTGGTTTTAATGGGTAAGGAACACTGCATGTACTTAATACTTAGAGGGGAGACGGGAGTCCTGAACTGACTGACTGCTTGTAGCCTGTCGCTGCAATGAGGCATAGAGTAACAAAGTTTGACACCATCCTACCTGGTTCAAGTTTTTTTTCCCCTTATTCTGAATTCCCATAGACTTTTTTCATATCGCGTCATATAAGAACTGTGTTCCAAACATAAACAAATTATCTCAGCGGTTTGACTCATATGGATATGAAGAATCAACTGTGATGGTGAGAAAACGCTAACTGTCGCCAAATTAGTTACATTTTCACCAGAAACAGACCGTATCAAAATATGAGTGACTGACTATCATAAACGATACAGAGCCTCCTCCCCGACAATATCGCGGAGACAATTTGTTTATTTTTGGACCACAATGCTTATATCAGAAGATTTGAAGACTACCTAATGTTATTCTCCATGGAGAAATTACTTCTGTGAACCGGGGGATATTATTAAATAAATACATATAAAGTAAATAGTTTTATTATTAGTTACTGGAAAAGATAGTATGACAGTAACACATTACTTGTAATGCGTTACAAGTTCAGATATAAATACAAACATCTACTGTACATGTAGCAAAGTCCTACCTGCAGTCGAATGCTGGAGGCAATGGCAGAGCAGTACTTGTTCTTGTAGTGAAGCTGTAAGTGGCCGATTAGCATCTCGTAAACACGACTGACATGACTGGCTGGTAGACTGTACAGTTTACTCTGCCAGGAGAGACACAGAAGAATGTTGTTAATAATAATAATTATAATAATAATAATATCTCACATTTATATAGCGCTTTACATGGGGAAGGAAATTGAAAACTGGATAGTACTATGACATTACTACTAGTGTAAATTTGTGTTTCTTAGGACAGCAAAACAATATGAACAAAATTAGTGTCGATTTTTGATAATATATTCACTGTATGCTCAGGCATTGGGGTAAAAAATTAGCTGCTGATGTGTACTTTATGTGTGTGAGTGTGAGTGTGAGTGTGAGTGTGAGTGTGTGTGTGTGTGTGTGTGTGTGTGTGTGTGTGTGTGTGTGTGTGTGTGTGTGTACATACATGTAGGATCTCCAATAGGCCCAGTATAGCTGTGCTGACGTCCTCCATGGGAGACTCTGCACTGAGGTCTCTCTCACTGAGCTCCAGAGGCCCTGAGCACACCAGTGAACGACTGGCCACCTGCGTGCAACACAAACAAAAGATCCATTAACCTAACAACTGAACCAAAGGACAGTAAGCAAAGGGGGCATGTGTATGTTCCTGTTGTCCATACCCGCTCTATGATATCCAGCAGGCTGGAGAAGTGGTGAGTGTTGCAGCCCTCGGCCAGGTCCACCAGTAGCTGGGTGGCCTGTTTCCTGACGGCCAGGTCTCTGTCCTCGGCTATCCCACTGAGCTGTGGGATCACCACCACCTCTATCAGTTCATCCTGCAAGACAGACAGGGAGGTCAACGGTTAGACGGCTAAAGACAAGAGAACCAAACATGTGTGTTAGGGTAAGATGGCAGGTCTCACTAGCTTGTGCCGGAGTAAACTACTCCTCGGCCTCACACAGGGACCACAGATGAATGAGCGTGTAACTACTGTATATCTGGTGCAGTGTATTTATTGTCCATTGTCCTTGTCAAAGGAGCAAGCGAAGACATAACAGTGCAACATTATTTCTTTTAAAATACCAGTAAGACTCCCTAATCGGGAGATAAGCGACCGTAACGTCGCATACACAAACTTTAGAAGGCAATCGTAGTCAATCAGGAGGGAATATGGGAAATGGGACAGATCCATGTTGATGACATGACTTTAGAAATACTGTGTACCGCTTTGCATGATTTTAGGCCAAAATATGTAGGAGCAGTGTCAAAAGATGTGTTTTACAAAAATCGGCCTGATGGTGGCACTAGAAGAGGGCCATGTGAGAAATCAGAGGCGGAGGTTGTAATTTGCCAGCCAAGGAGTGTTTGTGCAAAGTTCGGCATGCATAGGGGCAACGGTGGCGGAGATAAGAGTAGGGGCAGAAGTGTGACGTTATGTGACGGACAGACGGACAGCCGGTGGAGCTTTTCATACTAACTTGTGACCCACCTGACGGTCGCTATTATGTTTTAAGGATTTTTGCTTACAGTGCAACACATTTCTCTCACCATGGCTCGTGTGGTCGACGTATTATCCAGTGATGCACAAAAATTGCACTCAACACGCTGCAAATCAGAATGCTCAGTACAAGCCAATACAAATAGAAATATCTGGGTTCTGGTTCCGTGTGTGTACAACGGTGGAGACAGAATGTCTTTGTGAGGAAGGCCTGGAAACATGGTAGGCAAAAAAGGTTAGGTGTGTGTGTGTGTGTGTGTGTGTGTGTGTGTGTGTGTGTGTGTGTGTGTGTGTGTGTGTGTGTGTGTGTGTGTGTGTGTGTGTGTGTGTTCTGACCTCGTAGAGCTGTCGGTTTGTGCTGAGAACGAAGGAGAGGATGTGAAGCACTTTGATTCTTATCACACTCCTGCTCTCATTCCTGTCAGAGATAAAGATACAGGAGATTAGAGGGAAAGGCAGAAAGAGGTCAACAGTGTGTGTGTGTGTGTGTGTGTGTGTGTGTGTGTGTGTGTGTTACAGAAAGAGGTCAACAGTGTGTACTGTGTGTGTGTGTGCGCGCGTGTGTGCTACCTAAAGAATGTCTCCATGAGGCGGTGGAGGTTCTGAATCCAACCGTCCTTCGCTGGTTGGATGGACTGGGCCCGGTATGAGATGAGGATCAGCACCGACGCATCCTGACACACACACACACACACACACACACACACACACACACACACACACACACACACACACACACACACACACACACACACACACACACACACACACACACACACACACACACACACACACACACACACACACACACACACACACACACACACACACACACACACACACACACAGTAAGACTTCCTAATCGGGAGATAAGCGACCGTCATGTCGCATACACAAACTCTAGAAGGCAATGGTAGCCAATCAGGAGGGAATATGGGAAATGGGACAGATCCATGTTGAAGACATGACTTTAGAGATACTGTATAGCGCTTTGCGTGATTTTAGGCCAAAATCTGTAGGAGCAGTGTCCAAAAAAGTGTTTGAAAAAAATCGGCCTGATGGTGGCGCTAAATGGGACAGATCCGTGTTGATGACATGACTCTAGACATAGTGTGTACCGCTTTGCATGATTTTAGGGCAAAATCTGTAGGAGCAGTGTCCAAAAATGTGTTTTGCAAGAATCTGCCTCATGGTGGCACTAGAAGAGGGCCATGAGAGAAATGATGGAGGTTGTGGTTTGGCAGCCAAGGTGTGTGTGTGCAAAGTTTGGCATGGACAGGGGCAACGGTGGCAGAGATATGAGAGATATGAGAGATACGCTGTGGCGCTGTGATGGCGACAGGTGGAGTGGTGTGTTCGTCTCGTCTGTCTGGTGTTTTGGACTAAATGTCCTAGTTTATGATAATTTTTAAGCTTTTAGTCTACCTGCCGGTGTTGTTCATGCTGCAAGAGTCAGATTGGACTACCGTTAGGAGTTTGACAATGTGTGGACGACTAAGTAAGGATACTTGTTGAACTGCAACCCGTTTGTTTGCGCAGTCCCTGGGGACAATCGAACTACCACGCTGATGGATCCAAGTGGAATTGGGATTATCCGCTACACAAGGGAAACCCTTCTGTTGTTGCGGGGAGACTATCCGCTACGGACATTACATGGATGTTGTGATATAATGAGATCTTATAATCAGACACCGGACTACCAGCGGAGTTCAGCACGGTGCTCAACGAGGAAGCGGGGAAGGAGAGGAGGAGCGAGGCAGAGGCTTAAAAGACTCACCGGTAAGAAGAAGTGCCCGCCGCTCCCTTCCATAATACTTGCTAATGTAAGGTCTCTGCGAAATAAAGTGGACGCGCTCCAGGCAAATGTAAAATGTCAATGGGTGTACAGGGAAGCGCACCTCATTTGCATAACGGAGAGCGACCTCAATGACACGATTCCAGACTCGCCACTTTCAATTGACGGCTTTGGAGTGCCACTTCGGCTTGATCGTGATCTTAACAAAACTAATAAACTGAGCGGGGGTGGGCTATGCATGTATATACATGAAGCATGGTGTAAAACTGTCAAAATACGGGAGACATACTGTTCACCTGACATCGAACTGCTCTCTGTGAAACTGAGACCTAGATATCTCCCCCGTGAATTTGGTCAGCTGAACATAGTGCTGGTTTACATCCCCCCCTCTGGAAATGACACCCGTGCAGCGGAGGTGATAGCTGAGTGTGTTCATCGTATTGAAAACGATGCTCCAGACTCCCCGGTGATAATATTGGGTGATTTTAACCAGTGTCGGCTAAAAAAGACCCTCCCCACATATCAGCAATATGTGAACTGTGCCACCAGAGAAAACAACACACTTGACTTATGTTATAGCAATGTCAAGAAAGCTTATAGGGCATATAAGAAAGAACCTATAAGTTCATCTGACCATAATGCCATTCATTTAGTCCCCGCCTACCGCACTACACTACAGAGAGAGGGAGCTGTCAAAAGGCAGGTGCAGCAGTGGAATGAGGAGGCTAGTGAGACCCTACAGGCCTGCTATGACTGCACTGACTGGGACACTCTCACAGAAGGGAACAGTCTAGAGGAGGCTACTGAGGTCATTACTGACTACATTCTTTTCTGCGAAGACATGATTATTCCAAAAAAGACAGTCAAAGTCTTTTCAAACAATAAACCTTGGATCACCAAGAAGTTAAAAAATACACTCAATCTGAAAAAAATTGCATTCACCTCTGGTAATAGGATTGAGGCAAAAGTGATTCAGGCAAGGTTAAATAAGGAAATAAAAGAGG
Source organism: Nannobrachium achirus (assembly GCF_963921795.1). Classification (NCBI taxonomy): domain Eukaryota; kingdom Metazoa; phylum Chordata; class Actinopteri; order Myctophiformes; family Myctophidae; genus Nannobrachium; species Nannobrachium achirus. The sequence goes on from NC_137812.1 coordinate 62,025,070, forward strand.
CCAAAAGGGGATACAAGGAGAAGATGGAAAGACTCTTCCAGGAGGGCAAAGCCAGAGATGCCTGGAAAGGTGTCAAAACACTCTCTGGCCTGCAGAACAACAGACCCCCATCCTACCTGAGAACAGAGGAATGTGTGGAGTTTGCAGAGAACCTGAACAGCTTCTACTGCAGGTTTGACACACACACCTTCACCCAGGAAAGGGAGGAGCTGACCACCAATCTCCTGCGTAACGCAGCGACTGACACCAATCTAGAGTTCCACCCAAGGGAGGTGGACAGGGTGTTCATGAGAACAAACCCCTATAAGGCCCCAGGCCCTGACAAGATCAGTGGGTGCTTGCTGAAGGTCTGCCATGAGCAGCTGGCTGAGGCCTTCTGTAACCTTTTTAACCGTTCCTTGTCTGAACACTCCATACCAACCATATGGAAGTCCTCCATCATTTGCCCAGTCCCCAAGAAAAGCAACCCCACCTGCAATAATGACTATCGCCCTGTAGCCTTAACATCCCTGGTGATGAAGAGCTTTGAAAGGCTCATTCTACCCCAGCTACAGAGGGAGGTCAGTGGGTTCACGGACCCACTCCAATTTGCATACAAGCAGCGGAGAGGCACGGATGATGCAGTGATAACCTTGCTGCATCACACCTATGCACAGTTGGAGACCCCCAAGTCCTTTGTCAGGATGGTATTTGTGGACTTCTCAAGTGCATTCAACACAGTGCAGCCACACCTGATGGGACAGAAACTTCTCCGTATGAATGTTAATTCCCACCTCATTCTGCTGATTCTCTCCTTTCTCACGAACCGACGCCAGACCGTTAGATTTAACGGTAGCTACAGCTCCAGCAGGACTGTGTCCACTGGGGCGCCTCAAGGTTCGGTGATTTCACCAGTACTGTTTACGCTGTATACCGATGATTGCAGCAGCTCAGACCCTGAGTTGCTGCTCATCAAATATTCTGACGACACAGTCATTATTGACACCACCAATTCTCACGACCGGATAATCAGGGAAATGGACAGGTTTGCGGAGTGGTGTACAAACAACTTCCTGGATCTAAACCCCAGTAAGACCAAGGAGCTGCTGGTGGATTTTAGACAGGACCCGCCTACTCCCCCTCCAGCCCTGAAGATTAACGGACAGGAAATAGAGCGCGTTGAGGAGTACAAGTATCTTGGCACCACCATCGACCACAAGCTCACGTTTAAGACCAACGCTGAGAACATCCACTCCAAATGCCAACAACGACTGTTCTTCCTGAGGAAGATGAGGAAGCTTCAAGTCCGACCATCGATCTTGCAGGCTTTCTACAAATCATTTGTGGAATCAATAATGACTTTTAACATCACGGCGTGGTTCGGTGTGATGCGGGCCATCACCAGAAATCCTCTTGACAGAGTCGTCAGGATCAGTGGGAAGATCATTGGGATGAATCAGGAGTCACTCAGCAGCATCCACAAGAAACGGACAATAAAAAAGGCCTCTCAAATAGTTGAGGATAACACCCACAACCTCCACAACAAGTACAACCTAATGCCCTCAGGCCGTCGGTATAGGGCCTCTGAATTTAAAAAAAGGGGCTCAAATAGCTTTGTGCCCACCTCCATCAGACTGTTGAACAGTCTGATGTAACGTTGAGCCCCCCCCTATGAACGTTGAGCTATAGACCCCCCCCTCCTCTCACCTGATGGACATTAGCGGGCATAGAAGTTGCAGATCATTACGTGTCCTATTTATTTATTTACTTATTTATACATTGCTCTTACATATATTTTTTATATTATGCTTTAAAGAACTAGTTTTTTAAACAGTGTTTTATTGTAGCAACATTTCTGTTTTTATGTACCATGAATGTATGTTGTCTTTTTAACCACTGCACAAACAAAGTTCCGAAAGGAAAATAAAGTTCTTTGAATTTGAATGAAAATTGAAATTGAAGGGCAAAAGTGTGACGTGACGTGTGACTGACAGACTGACTGACAGCAGGTGGAGGATGCGACCTGACGGTCGCGACAAACACATTTAGTACACACACAGCCAAGTAAGGCAATAGGCTCTATGCAAAGCAGCCATTTTGGAGAGAAGTTGGGTTTCTTCCCACTTCCTTCACAGGTGTCACCAATGATACTACTGAAGGCACTGTTCCATTCTGGTCAAACAGAGTCAGGGTGCTGATATTGTGCATGTTGGCTCACTGGAAACACTCTGCTACACCGGTGGGTCCCAAAGTGTGGTCCAGGGTAACTTGGGGGTTCCAAATTACCCCTTAAAAGGTGTGTAACTCTGAGAGCATACAAATTTGTATGCTCTCAGAGTTATGGGAGTCCTTGAAATAAAAGGTTTGATAACCACTGTGCTACATGAAATGGAACAGAGCCTTCATTAGTATCATTGGTAACACATTTGAAGGAAGTGAGAAGAGACCCAACTTCTCTCCAAAATGGCTGCTGTGCATATAGCCTATTGTAGAAACGAGACAATAGAATATTACTGTTGTGTAACGTAGGTGGAACAGAACTGAATCAGAAAGCTAAAAAAACAACAAACGTAACAGCACGAGCAGAGAAGAAGGCAACAGAACCTACAGGTCTCTTGTCAGCGCATTTCTCCACCAGGCTGAAGAACTCCTCGGTGGAGCCATGGTAACCGTTCTGCTCGTAGAGCTCCTCCACCGTGGTCAGCAGCTCATAGACGATAGACTTCAGCTCTGCACTGCCTATCGACTGTGAAGACATCAACAGCATGAGGTCACATACAGCTGGCATTTCAATCAGTGTGTGTGTGTGTGTGTGTGTGTGTGTGTGTGTGTGTGTGTGTGTGTGTGTGTGTGTGTGTGTGTGTGTGTTAAAGATATGCAATTAACTACTTAACCGCTATCTACATCATCATACAATGAATAGCAAAAATAGAATCTTTTCCAATGACACCTAGGGTATAGTTATCGTACTGATTGCACGGTTGACACGGTCACTTTTCTTTGCATTGCACTGATTGTACTGGTTGCACAGTTTAAAACACTATTTCTTTTCTCGTTTTGAGAGGATACTGTAACCTGGTGTTGGTGTTGTTATTTTTCTGCATAGTAAAGGATAGTTGTATATGTGTATACTTTTGTATACTGTTGTTCATTATTGATGGTGCTTCTTCTTATTATTAGGTATTTGTATTGCTGTATCTGACAATATTTTCCTTACCCTATCACTGAAACTGCTTTTCCACCTGCGGGATCAATAAAGGTATCTATCTATCTATCTATCTATCTATCTATCTATCAATCAATCAATCACCTGAGCAGCCATCAGCTGGTGAAGCTGAAACAGAATGTCCACTGTGGGTCTACAAAGGTCTCTCCCTCACCCTTGTTATTGTACAAAATAATCACAATCAATCAGATTACCTGTGATCTATTTATGGGTATACCTGGATTTGCTGTAGCAGTCTCTCTATGATGATCAGCAGGATGTCCCATGTGACCACCTGCAGCTCTTTGCCGTACTTCTTGATCAGTCTGGTGATTGACAACACGATCTCGTAGGACACCACCTCATTGGAACATGACATGGCCTGGGGACAGAGTGCAACGCTCAATCACAACTAAAAGTCATATATATGTTACAGTCAGTTTGGGTAACTCAGTGAGATTGGGGTAAGAGCGCTCGTTTTGTCGTTCACCACACACCCCTAACACCACCTGGATCAATTCACCTTGATAGTCTCTTATCAGCGCACCTGTGTAATTCTGCGTATTCACCATGAGATGGCGACAACAGCCATTCACTGCAGTCGCTGACGTCACTTGTTTGCGACACCTCTTTCGTTGTTTATCTACTAGCCTAGCTCGGCTGTGTTTAGCCATTAGCTTACTATGCCTAACTCTAACCCTAACCTCAGTAAAACTATGCCTAACCCTAACCATATATATATATATATATATATATATATATATATATATTTTTTTTTTTTTAGATGTGTTTTGGGGCTTTTATGCCTTTATTGATAGGACAGTACACTGACAGGAAATGGGGAGAGAGATGGGGAGTGACACGCAACAATGGCAGTCGAGATCGGGACTTGAACCAGCAACGCGCTGTCAGGCTACACTGAGCCTATGTGGTATGCGCCTGGACCAGTAGGCCAGCGGGCGCCCCAGCCTTTCGAGTTTTTCACCTACTTGCATGTACATCTCACATAGGCATGCATGCGTGTGCGTCTGTACAGTACATGTGTTATCTTACCTTTAAGAAAGAGGGCAGGACCAAGTTGGGAGAGTTTTTGAGTGCAGGGAGCCTGTGTGCTCCCCACAGGGCCATGCCAACAAAGAACACAGCTCCTCTCAACAACGCTGCATCCTCCATGTACACCCTGAAGGAGTTACACAGTGAAAACATTGAAATCCCAGTGTGTACAAATGGAAACACACAAGCACTAGCAAAGTGGATACATAAACTTGAAACATAAATGGGGGCTCAAAGAAAATAAAGAAATAAAACATGAACATGGAACATGTTGAAATATTACCTCTCCTCCATGATGCGGCACATGGTGTAGATTGCACTGTGGCCCAGGTGAGTCCCCAACACCTTCCTCATGAGCTGAAGAACAAGAGGAGAGTCAGTTGGAAACTGAAAATCTGTGAATTCTTTCTCAATTTAATTGTAGGTTTCAATGTCATTTTAGGGGGTTTCAAATGTAATGTAATTGTCCAATTTGTGTGTGTGTGCATGTGTTCTCACCTTCCAACAAGTTTCACAGAACTCTTTGACGTTGACAGTACGACAGAGTGTGATAATGAAGACGGTGAGAGAGTCTGAAGGCAAGCAGTTATAACACACCACAGCATCCAGGACCTGCAGTGCCACCTGGTGGACACACACGACAAATGTCATAAAACATTTTGATTTAGACATCAAAAAGTTCTCATTTGATGGAGGAACCGGGAGTAGGGTAGACGATTTCCCTCTGCAGTCATTTACCCGGCCTTGTGGCATGGGAACCTGGGTGGTGTTGGTATGTGTGCTCTAAGGAAATAATTGTTATTATTGTTATTGTTAGTTATTTTTGTAATTGTGCTGGTGTTATTTTTCTTAATATTGTTTTGTGGTTTTGTTACGGGATTGTTTTTGTTTTATGTTTATTCGTAAAAAATAATATATGTTTGATGTTTGATATTCTATGTTAAAAAAGGAAAACTCAAAATAAATATATTGTTAAAAAAAAAAAAAAAAAGTATGTTTGAGAGGAAGGACAAAATGTTATGTGTCTTTATGGAAAGATTGACAATGTTATTACCAATGTCTTTAAGGAAGGGTTTAATGAAGTTTCAAAATGGTATTAAGGTGTACACAAAGATGTTAAATGCAGAATCCCATACCTCAATATCTGTGGATGATGAGGTTTTATTACACAGCAGACAAATTTTCCTAGGAAAAAAATACAAATGACAAGTACTTTGAAAGCCTCTTCAGGAAAACAGAAAATGCCATTGTATTTGCATGTGTGTGTGTGTGTGTGTGTGTGTGTGTGTGTGTGTGTGTGTGTGTGTGTGTGTGTGTGTGTGTGTGTGTGTGTGTGTGTGTGTGTGTGTGTGTGTGTGTGTGTGTCAGTCTTCCTTACTGGACCATGATGGAGACATTCTGGTCCAGGTAGCAGCTGTTGAATTTGACCAGGTTGACCAAAACTCTGAGAAAATCCGAGGTCAGACCGATGTCCATCCATAGCAGAACAAAGCGAGCTGCGGGCGGTAAAACATAGCAGGAACATATACTATAAAGCATAAGATAACCATAAGACATTTATATTTATATTTAAAAACAAGAACAAGAAAATTAAACCTATATCACTGGCATACACATTATCTGCTGAGGCACGAACATTTGAAATACAGTTTTATACTGCAACATGTTAAAGCTTGTTTCATTAAAGTTTCATCATGGTGGCACATTGAAACATATCAAATCTTCCAAAACGTGTTGTCCCTAGTGCCCATAACATCCACATTTCCCTATCAGTTAACATTTGAATCTCTTCTTCAACCTAAGACATCAAACATCGAAACAGAGTCAATTATGGTTTTTGTTCAATGACCCCTTTGTAGTCTAAAGCAGTGGTTACTCTGGGGACTCTGTGGGTTCCTTTGGGGGGGGGGGCTAAATTGACCCATACAAGTCTGTAACTCTTGACAGTGTACAGGTTCCATTTGTACACTGTCAGAGTTAAGGGGACATCTTGAAATGTGATAAGTTTGAGAAACACTGGTCTAAAGTACTGTATTTCCATGTTTACAGGAACGTCTATGGGGTGAGTCACCTATATCCTCTTCCAGGTATGTGATGTCTTTGCCGTTCTCTGTCAGGGCCTTGAAGACCTCCAGCCTGTCAGAGAGGTCCTCGTTGGACGGCTGGTAGTCTCTTATCACCTTGAAGAAGTAGGCTCTGAGAGGGCCCAGCCGTTCACCCTGCGCACGCACACACACACACACAAAGAGTATGTCATGAAATGACAGGAACCAGATTGTCTTTGTTTTTGTTTGTTCGATACATACCTGTCCCTGTATAATGGCTCTGAGCAGTAGGAGAACAGCATGCCTGGCCTCTGGCTGTTCTGGGGTGAGCATGTCCTCCACAGCTTTCCACACAGCTTCCACGGCATGCTAGAACACAGGGCACACAGTTTTAAAAAAATGCATGTTGAGTTCAGGCATCATGCGAAGTTGAATAACAATTATGTCATGTAGGTCTGTCACGATATGACATTTTACATAACGATTGACAACATAATTATGATTATGTCAAATAATTGCGATTAGACGATTATGTAATAATTGTGACAGGCCTAATGTCATGCTCACCTCCTCAAACTTCTTGGCCTTGGCAAGGTCACACACGTGGTTGATAACCCGGATGCGGTTGCTAAGGCCACAGTCGGGATGGAGTTCCTGAGAGGGAGGAGAGGGGTTTGCTAAAAACTGTTCAACCAATGCAAACCTAGCACACAACACAACTTGCCAGCAATGTTTTGTGGGAATAGGGTGATAGTTAAGAGAGTCTGGCCCATAATGTTAAGATGTTATCTCATGCATCAGCCACAATATGTATATTGTTGACGTGTTTAACACAGCACTGAATCTCTATCTCAAAGCTTGACTTTAATACTTGTCCGTACAAGTATGGTATGTTTTAGTTGTCCAGTTGTCCAGTGAAATAAATGCACAAGGCTTAATCTGTGTGGCATGATAGAATATTAGGGCTACTTTAAATTGGAGCAGATACTCACAACTATAAACCTTTGTGTAAGCATTGCCGTTTTCGCCCCTATTGTGAGCAACACAATGTTGTCTAAGTTATTTTACATTTCCACCTGGGTGGGTGTGAATTCATGCACTACATCTGTGCTGTTTTAAAGGACACGTGTTCGCTTGCATCTGGTCAAGACACCTGTTATCACTACGGCCACAGAGTGTCCCTGCTACAGACATACATTAACAGCTGCAACCAAGGCGAGTGATGAGTTTGACTGTCCAGCACAACGACATGCTCCGTCTGCCGTGAGCTCCAAACCACAGCAGACCAATAGCTGGTCTAACATACCGTTATACAGTATAGCTACAGATTTGATCATTCTTAGCGACCTGATGGTCTTTGCGTTGTCCAGTGAGTTACAATGAGCCAAGATGTTTTTTTAGCTGGCTAGTTCACTAGCTATTGTATTTGGTCAAATGTGTAATTAGCCAGTAGCTACTGTATGCCCCTCCCAAAAAGCTGTTGTCCAATGCTAACTTAGAATAACTTTCTGCTTGCCAAGGTTTGCCTTGGCAACAGCCTTGGCAAGCTGCCGGTTGCTAAGCTAGCATTGGACAAAAGCTTTTTCGGGAGGGGCATAGCTACTGGCTAATTGTGTATTTCTCTCTCTTAGTGTGAGGCAGAGCTTCAACAACAGCTTCACAACTTATTTGTACATGTTCATTTACATATATTTTATAAGTATTTCTTGTATGCATTCTTAAATGTATGTACAGTAAGCACAATTCGGGACAACTTTGCAAATAAATGTTACTCCTCCACTGCTAGGCAGGTTTCTGAACTGTCTGCACTGCAGCCCTCCCCCGAGGCCCCTTTTTCCACCGGGGTTGAAACGAACCGGTTCAGTTATTTTTTCCCACTTAATATATTGAACCAGTTCAGAGTGTTTCCAATGAAAATGAATTGGTTCAGAACCCTAAAAGTTGGTTCGGAACTGGAACCAAAAAGTGTCCGCCAGTATCTTCTGTCAAAGCACCAAGATTCAAAGAATCACTTCAAGAACCAGTCTAGAAGAACCAAAGTTATTTTGCCTGAGACAGAGTGAGTAGACAGTAGAAATTGTGCCATTTTATAATGAGCATGAGATAGACTCTATCTGATAGATAGAGAGCTATGATTGATATCAGTGATCACACACCTTGAGGATGTCAGGAGTGATGATGTACTCAGAGGTCTTGCTCTCATTTTGCTTGCTGGGCGGACGCGCGGTTCCCAGACCAAAGATCCCCTTCAACTTATCCTTGACACTCTCCTTGCTGGGCTGTTTATTCATGGCCCGGCCTGGAAGGGTGCTGGACTACACAGGCTGAGCTGGGGTCTGGAGGTGGTCAGGAGAAAGAGGTTACTCCAACGTAAATGTAATCGAGATTGAGAGAATACTAGTTGTTAACTGGGATAACAATGTCAAGAGTCAAGACCTATGAAATATACAGTAAACCAGGGGTTTTCAAACTTTTTCAAGACCCCAACTGACGTATGTTCATTGGGCTATGGAGTGGACCCCTATTTCAAATGACTACTGTATATAAAAGTGCATTTTAAATGTAATAAGACTTAATGTCAAATTGTACTAAATCAAGTGAATTGAATTATGGTGACATTATTAAAGCACTAATTTAGCTGGTGACCCCCGAAAACAACCACAAGGACCCCTGTGGGGGGTTTTGAAAACTACTGTTATAAATCAAATAATGCATGTAGTGTTAGAAACAACTGCAAAAGCAAGTTCATGCACAGAAGCAATAGGCCTATGCCCAAACACTGCCACGCACGCACACACGCACACTGACAGGCCTCTGGCAACCAGCTGTCATGTGCTTGCAGCCTGTGTTCTCTTGCACTCACAGCCCTGGCAACATACTTATAAATATTGATTGATAGTTATTATTCTTACATAATACATATCCATATATTTGTGAAAACGACCACCGTGCTAACAGCAGCAACATGTAGCCAGTGAAATGGCTTCATAAAACCTGCAACATTCCAACAACAAATCTCCCACCGTGAGTTTGTGGTGCCAGTAGCAGTAAAGTGTGTCGCAAGAGGAATTCGATGTCATGTGGACTTGACAGAGAGAGAGAGAGAGAGAGAGAGAGAGAGAGAGAGAGAGAGAGAGAGAGAGAGAGAGAGAGAGAGAGCGAGAGAGAGCGAGAGAGGGAGGGAGAGAGAGAGCCAGTGGTGTAAGTAACTAAGTAAGTAAAAGTAGATTTACTTGAGTATTGTACTTCAGTACAATTTACTTGAGTATTTACCATTTCCAATACTTTTACTTCTACTTCACTACATCTCGGATCCAAATATTGTATTTTACTCACTACAATTATTTGAAAACTGTGGTTACTAGTTACTTTGCAGATATAAATGATTATATTATAAAACATACATTAATACACTTTAGCCCTATTTTATACCTAGGCTACAAGCTTTTTGTACTTTACTTTTGATACTTTAAGCATATTTTAATGCCAGTCCTTTTGTACTTTTCCTCAAGTACATTTTGAATTGACTTTTTTTTTTACTTGTAACAAGAGTATTTCTACACTGACACTCACTGCAGTATTGATACTTTTACTCAAGTAAAAACAAATTGAGTACTTTTTCCACCCCTGGAGAGAGAGAGAGAGAGAGAGAGAGAGAGAGAGACTATCCTCTCTCTAGTCTCTATCTATCTATCTCTCTCGTGCGTGTGTGCGTGCGTGCGTGTGAGGGGTGGGGGAGGTAAAAGACAGACTACGACTGTTCTGCTGCTGTTCTGTTGCAGGTCATCATCATCATCATCAACAACAACAACAACAACAACAACAACCACCACACCACCACCACCACACCACCAGGCGGGGATCGAACCCGTGCCTGATCGGCTAGCGCAAGGCTGATCGCTTATTGCCCAAAAGACGCAACGCGTTGTTATCTTCTTATCTCGCAGTAGATCTCGGTTCTTCTCGGCAAGCGACGTCGTACCGTTAGCTTTGAACTGCATGACAAGACAAGGGCTTCCATTGAAGAGAACACACAACGCCCCCTGCCCTCTCTCTCTCTTCTTACCTTATGGAAGTTGATGTCTGTGCTGGTGTCGCTCACACGCTGCAGCCTGCGGGCCACCGGTCTGCTGTCCTGCATTGAGGTGTTGTTAAAGGATCTGACTGATTTGGCCACGGGGATAGATTGTTCTCTCCAAGCTCAGTCCTCCACTCTTCAACCGGATGACATACTAATGTGCGGAGCGGACCGACCGGGGGCCACTTCCTACAAAAACACGTTCGCCGAACTGGCTGATGGGAAACGTAGTTCTACAAAGCTGCAAAAATAGTAAACGCGCTAGCTAGAGCGTAACCTACTCTAGTCTACTACCTCTCGTGCACCGATATTTAGAAGTGCACAGTCACTGCACTGGGTTTGGATGTTTCGGTTGCCCTTTCTCTAATATATAGCATTAAAAACAAAGCATTTACGTGTAGAGGAACTACGCTTTATGTCAAAAACCAGTAGGAGGTTCAGGTCAGGAACGTTAGCGCTGGATGGCATCAGTATTCTACGTACAGGAACTAATGAAGTTGGTTCAGTATTGGTCGCAATATTGCAATAGGTCTGCAATATTGCATACAGATACAGCTCCCACCTTCTGATCTTTTTTTTATGTTTTTGTGACTTGGTTGGAATTAAATGAAGGCTGTTTTGACATTCACACTAGCCAGTGACTCGAGCCTGTTGGAATTGGAACCAAATAACTTCACGTTTCACGTCTTTAGACGGAATTCCATAATTTTACAGCGATGATGACCTCTCACTATTTCACTAAGAGCAGCTCTGTTGTCACTCGAGGTGGGAATCGAACAGTGAACGGATCAAGTGGCCTGTCAGCACTCATGTCCAAATTTGCAAAAGATCAACAAAATCCAAAGGAAGATGTCTCTGTGAAAGTGGAGGAAGAGGATGCGAGTATTCCTCAACCTACATCCTCTTCTATTCCCTCTGGTAATGTAGGTTATATTGCACCTGAAACACACACAATGCATTGCATTCATATATTGTTCCTAAAAGTAGCTTAATATGCCTAAGCAAAAAGGTATTTGTAAGTTTATATACAGTACAGGTTCTACTATCTTGAGTGCCCCTCACTTCTGGATATATATAAGTTAAATAAGTCTTGCCGAGTCCTGGGGCCCATAAGGCAGGAACCTCCTGTTCCAAACTCTTGATGCTGAGTGCCAAGCGGGGAGGCAAGTAAACTTTGATTGATTGAAGACTTTATTAGAAGTTTGCATAGAAAAAGGTACAGTTTTCATGACGGTACAGTTCAGTGGGTCCCAACCTCATGTTCCCCAACCTCCCAGTCTCAGGGCGGACTCTCTAACCACAGGCCACTGAGCTGGTTATGGATATACGTACTGTAATAGGCTAGCACAATTAAAATCGGAAGGTATTCCAAATGCATTTGATCAAGGCATTGATCTATAGTGGCACGTTGTTGCCTCCCTCACAATCCTCTTATGGTTTTCATACAGTTGCACGCCATCCTCAAGTCATTGTTCAACCAAAGACAGAGAAAGACACCACGCCCTTGGTTTCCACCAGTCGCAGAAGAAAGCTGTTGAAGGTGGAGTATGATGAAGATGCAGAGGCTGATTCAGTGAAGACTGAGCCTCCCGACTGGAAGAAACAATTAAGCTACATCCGTGAGATGAGGAAAAGTCGTGACACACCTGTAGATAGCATGGGTGCAAAGAAATGCTGTGACACAGAGGCCCCTGCACACGTGAGTGGGACACCTTACTGACTAAAGGCTGTCTTATGTGTAAATGTGTCTTTTCTAGGCTCTCCTTTTAGTAGACCGTGTACCAGTGAACTGTACCATCATGAAACTGTACCTTTTCCTATGCAAACTTCTAATAAAGTCTTCAGTCAATCAATCAATGTCATATCTGACATGTAACACTTGAATTTCCCTCCAAGGGAACTCTAAACCTGGTCCACTCACATTTAAAAAGAGTTGTTTTAATTCCTTTCTCTTCTGCTGTCTAGGTGAAGCGCTTTCAGGTGCTGGTTTCACTAATGCTTTCCAGTCAGACCAAGGACCAAGTGACGGCAGCAGCCATGCAGAGGCTCAGAACGCATGGCTGCACCGTAGAGAACATAAAAAACACTGATGACGAAACACTGGGGAAACTCATCTACCCCGTTGGCTTCTGGAGGGTAATAGATATAAGGACCAGCAACACTAAACAACACTAGTCTATTCAACTCTAAACTGCAGTGACATCAGTTCTTGGCTAAACTTCTCTCTTTTTTTCTCCTCCACATCTTCATCCTTCTGGATGCTCCATCACCCTTTTGTCTGTACAACACAGCAGACTAAGGAATATACGAACAAAAAGGCTTTTCAAAGAAGTACTGCTAAACTCCAAAAGGTGTGGACTGCAGACTTACAAAGAAAATAATTCCAAGGCACTCCGTCTTTAGTGAAAGAATATAGATTTATTTTCTGAGCAAGGCAACAAGTTATGACCAAAGCGTATCGACCTAAGAGGTCTTCATCAGGGTCTAACATATTGGCTAATCATCAGCCACACTTAAATATCCCACAGCCATGGGTGGTGGTCCAAACAAATACATTCATTGACGTGTTCACTAATCACATATACAAAATCAATCACTTTGCAAATTGTAACACCTCTTCCATTGTTTACGCCTCGAATGTCCTTGCGGGTGCTAAGTTCTATGTAGGGAGAACAAAACGTTAATTTAAAGATAAATAGGGAGAACATAAAACGGCAATTCGTACCAATAATCCCAATTACACGATGGCTGTCCATCCAGTCTTTGGGCACTGTGCATAGGAGTAAGCGACCTGTTATTGAGCTGAATTATTGTTATATAGTCCTGGACATTGGGTTAAATATTCTGGAAAAGTTTGGGAAATTAATTGGCAAAAATGTGTGGGAACCCTGTCTATAGAAGCTATCACCAGTGACGGCAGAGGAGGCGATAGACTTAAAAGGTTGCTCCAAAGGAAACCTTTTGGATAATTACTTTAAAAGCCACCGTTTTTCCAGGCTTAAATGATGAGATTGATTTCTTGCTGTTTCTCTGATGTTAGTTTTTTGTTTGTATTGTATTTTGTTTTGGGTCTACTGTGTAATAAATATTTATTACACTTTTTTTATCTGTTCATTTGGTTTTGGTCACTTTGGGTGTAGCCTAGTTTGCCTTTATTTGATTTGTTTGGGCATTTGAACATTTTGCTCAGTTGAACGTCTATTCAAATGACATGATGACGTAACAACGCAGATTGGAACACCACCCATGGCTGTAGGCAAGTGTGGCTGATTAGCCAATATGTTAGACCCTGATGAAGACCTCTTAGGTCGATACATGTTGGTCATAACATGTTGCTCAGAAAATAAATCTATGTTTTTTCACTAAAGACGGAGTGCCTTGGGATTATTTTCTTTGTAAGGCTGCAGTCCACACCTTTTGGGGTTTAGCAGTACTTCTTTGAAAAAACGTTTTTGTTCATATACTGTATCCCATTCCCTACCTGTATCACCAAAGAGCACCTGTCTCTTAGAGTTAGAGTCTTTCAGCAATTCTTTTTTCTCTTTTTATATTTCTCTTTTTACACCAGACCAAGGTTAAGTATCTGAAGCAGACCTCAACCATGTTGCTACAAGAGTTCGGAGGGGACATCCCAGCCAGTGTGGAGGGCCTGGTGCGTCTGCCAGGGGTGGGACCCAAGATGGCGCACCTGGCTATGGACATCGCCTGGGACCAGGTGTCTGGCATAGGTACATACAGTACAAATCACACTCAGATTTGTGATTCAATCACACAATTGACTTGAGTTGCACATGTAAGGGATAACAAAGCATACAGTGAGCCAGTCATATTGAAGAATAAACCTTGTGTCTTGACTATTCTGAATTGAGCATTCAACAATAAAATAAAACATATCAGGGCCTGGATTACATAGTGTAAACTACACAAGCCATTAATTATATAATGGAATACTTTTTCCACCAGTTTTCTAACTGTGTGCGTGCGTGTGTAGGAGTGGACACACATGTACATCGTATCTCTAATCGGCTCGGCTGGGTCAAAAAGCCAACCAAGAACCCGGAAGAAACACGCAAGGCCCTGGAAGAATGGTTACCCAGGTATTGGCTCTGTTTGTGTGCGTGCGTGTGTGTGTGTGTGTGTGTGTGTGTGTGTGTGTGTGTGTGTGTGCGTGTGTGCATGTGTGTAAAAAGAAAGAGGGGTAAATGTGTTTACTAACACAGTTGGAGCGCTCCATTTTGCATGTGTGTGTGTGTGTGCATGCGTGTTAAAATCAAAACATAGTTTACTGGGGTAATCAGGTGGTGCAGGGGTGAAGTTCCTGCACACCGACATCAATACATCTGCGATGCCGATAGGCCTGTCACAATACTAATAATTGTGACAGGCTAATGACAATTATTTTAGGAAATCACAATTATTTTGCATAATTGAAAGTTTAAAAATGTTCATACTTGTAGAAAAGAAACCGTATTTGGTCACGGCTTCATGACAATGATCAACACGTCACCATGAATTGTATGGCGTCATAATCAGCACTTATAAACAGGATTTCCTGTAAGTCTGATTCGTTCTGATAAGTAAGTGTTCGAGAAGGAAGAAAGTGAGATTTAAGTAATCAACAGCTATTCTATATCGGTCAGGGTACTAAAGTATCGTTAGATTTTCAATAGGAATTCAATTTTAAAAATCATTTTTCTCTCAATTTTCAAATTTTCTAGCTCCCCATAAAATCAAATATTGGTTCATTTTTCCAATTTTCTAGCTTGCAAAAAAATCAGGAAAATGCTTCAATTTTTTAAATGTGTGATTCATATTTGTCATTATTTGATTTGGAACCGACAAAGGAAAAACATCTTTAAAAAAGGTATTTTTAATTTTTTTACCACATTACGAATATCAAAAAATGGACCAATTTTTCCAATTTTCTAGCTTGCAAAAAAATCAGGAAAATGCTTCAATTTTTTAAATGTGTGATTCGTCTTTGTCATTATTTGATTTGGAACCGACAAAGGAAAAACATCTTGAAAAAGGTATTTCTTAATTTCTTACCCCATTACAACAATCAAAAAATGGGCCCATTTTTCCAATTTTCTAGCCCACAAAAAAATCAGGAAAATGCTTAAAATTTGCTCAATTTTTTGAATGTGTGATTCATATTTTGACATTATTTGATTTGGAACCGACAAACAAAAAATAGGCCCATTATTCAATTTTCAAGTCCAGGAAAGAAATCGTCATCATGAATGTCACGTGACCACGTGTCAAGTCACATGGTACACAACTTCAAAATAAAAGCTGTAGGCTAGTCTAACATCCAAGTAATAGGATCAACATGCAGGCAGGCAGGGGGTCCATGAGGGGTTTACAAGGGGGTCCATGGCTGGTTCCCAAAGTGTGGTTTGCGGACCCCCAGGGTTTCTATGGCTGGTTCACAACAGCCTGGTACACGTACAGCCATGGCTGGTTCCCAAAGTGTGGTTCGGGGACCTCTTGAGGTCCATGACGGATTTCCAAGGGGGTCCATGGCTGGTTAGCAATAAATGTGGTTCGGGGACCTCTGGGGGTCCCTGAGGGGTTTCCAAAGGGGTCCATGGCTGGTTAGCAATAAGTGTAATTGCGACCGTAGGTCGCTACTTACTATCACAGCCTGCACAAACTGTCCGTCTGTCTGTCTGTCTGTCACACCTCACACGTCACACTATTGCCCTGCTCATATCTCCGGGTCCCTGGGGGACCCCCAGATGTAAAAAATTACCAAATATGCAAAAATGACCAAATGACCACCCCAACGGGGCTGCTCACGGGGAATTCCCGGGGACCACCGACTCCTGCTGCTCCAGAACGGATGCCAAAGTGGTGGCGCCCCCAGTGGAGGACCCCCTCCACTGCAGCTCACATAAAATGCCGTAACTCGGGCTAGGAGCGTCCGGGAGAGCCGGGGCCGGTACCTATTCGTCCGCCAAGGCAACGCGGAGACCCCACCCCTCATTTCTCACATGGCCCTCTTCTAGCGCCACCATGAGGCCGATTCTTGCAAAACACATTTTTGGACACTGCTCCTACAGATTTTGCCCTAAAATCACGCACATCGGTACACAGTATGTCTACACATTGCCCACACAACTAGGAACCAATGGCAGTTACAGCCCTCTTTGTGTATACATGTGACCTACGGTCGCTTATCTCCCGATTAGGGAGTCTTACTGGTAGTGTAATAGGTGAAATAGTGTAATAGTGCATTACTTGTAATATTGAAATAGCATAAATGTTATTGCGACCGTTAGGTCGCAGTTACTATCAAAACCTCGACCAGCTGTGAGTCCGTCCGTCCGTCCGTCCGTCCGTCCGTCCGTCAGTCAGTCAGTCTGTCTGTCTGTCTGTCACACGTCACACTTTTGCCCTGCTCATATCTCCGCAACTGTTGCCCAGATCCATGCCAAATTTTGCACACATACTCCTTGCCTGCCAAACCACAACCTCCACCCATCAATTCACACATGACCCTCTTCTAGCGCCACCTTGAGGCCGATTCTTGCAAAACAAATTTTTGGACACAGCTCCTAAATTTTTTGTCCTAAAATCACGCAAATCGGTACACAGTATGTCTACACTCATGTCATCAACATGGATCTGTCCCATATAGCGCCACCTTCAGGCCGATTTTTGAAAACACATTTTTGGACACTGCCCTAAAATCACCCTATTAGGGAGTCTTACTGGTAGTGTAATAGCGCAATAAGGGTAATAGTGTAATATTGTAATAAGTGTAATAATATAATAGTGTAATAGTGTAATTGCGACCGTCAGGTCGCAGTTACTATCAAAACCTCCACCAGCTGTCAGTCTGTCAGTCAGACTTTCAGTCACACTTTTTCCCTTCTCATAGTGATTTTGGCTGCCAAACCACTACCCCCATTTCTCCCTCTTCTAGCGCCACCATGAGGCCGCTTCTTGCAAAACAAATTTTTGGACACTGCTCCTACAAATTTTGCCCTAAAATCACGCAAAGCGGTACACAGTATGTCTACACTGTCCAAGATAGCGCCACCATCAGGGCGGTTTTTCAAACACATTTTTGGACTCTGCAAAGCAGAATTTGTAGGAGCAGTGTCCAAAAAATTATGTGTTTTGCAAGAAGCGGCCTCATGGTGGCGCTAGAAGAGGGAGAAATGGGGTAGTGGTTTGGCAGCCAAAACCACTATGAGAAGGGCAAAAGTGTGACTGAAAGTCTGACTGACAGACAGACTGACAGCTGGTGGAGGTTTTGATAAGAATGCACTATTACACTATTTCACCTATTACACTACCAGTAAGACTCCCTAATCGGGAGATAAGCGACCGTTGGTCGCTTATCTCCACAAAAAGGCCAAAAGTTTGTTTTACCAAAATCGTCCTGATGGTGGCGCTGGATGGGACAGATGCGTTTTGATTACATGACTGTGCGATTTGTGTGATTTTAGGGCAAAATCTGTAGGAGCAGTGTCCAGAAATGTGTTTAAAAAAATCGTCCTGAAGGTGGCGCTATATGGGACAGATCCAAGTTGATGACATGAGTGTAGACATACTGTGTACCGATTTGTGTGATTTTAGGGCAAAAATTTTAGCAGTGTCCAAAAATGTGTTTTGCAGAATCGGCCTCATGGTGGCGCTAGAAGAGGGCCATATGAGAAATGAGAGGTGGGGTCTCCGCGCCGCCGAGGCGGACGAATAGGTACCGGCCCCGGCTCTCCCGGTCGCTCCTAGCCCGAGTTAAGGCATTTTATGTGAGCTGCAGTGGAGGGGGTCCTCCACTGGGGGCGCCACCACTTTTGCATCCGTTCTGGAGCACCAGGAGTCGGTGGTCCCCGGGAATTCCCCGTGAGCAGCCCCGTTGGGGTGGTCTTTTTTGCACATTTGGTCATTTTTTACACCTGGGGGTCCCCCAGGGACCTGGGGGTCCCTGGAGCTCCGGGGGTCCTTCGAGGTTGTAGTTTGGCAGGCAAGGAGTTTGTATGGAAATTTTGGCATGGATCGGGGCAACGGTGGCGGAGATATGAGTAGGGGGAAAGTGTGACGTGTGACGAGTGACGTGACGGAGGGAAGGACAGGCTGACGGCTGGTGGAGGTTTGGATAGTAGAGAGTGTAAAAGTAACTGCGACCTACTACGGTCGCAATTAAACACACTTATTGCTAACCAGCCATGGACCCCCTTGGAAACCCCTCAGGGACCCCCAGAGGTCCCCGAACCACACTTTGAGAACCAGCCATGGACCCCCTTGGAAATCCGTCATGGACCTCCAGAGGTCCCCGAACCACACTTTGGGAACCAGCCATGGCTGTACGTGTACCAGGCTGTTGTGAACCAGCCATAGAAACCCTGGGGGTCCCCAAACCACACTTTGGGAACCAGCCATGGACCCCCTTGTAAACCCCTCATGGACCCCCTGCCTGCCTGCATGTTGATCCTATTACTTGTTGGATGTTAGACTAGCCTACAGCTTTTATTTTGAAGTTGTGTACCATGTGACTTGACACGTGGTCACGTGACATTCATGGTGACGATTTCTTTCCTGGACTTGAAAATTGAATAATGGGCCTATTTTTTGTTTGTCGGTTCCAAATCAAATAATGCCAAAATATGAATCACACATTCAAAAAATTGAGCAAATTTTAAGCATTTTCCTGATTTTTTTGTGGGCTAGAAAATTGGAAAAATGGGCCCATTTTTTGATTGTTGTAATGGGGTAAGAAATTAAGAAATACCTTTTTCAAGATGTTTTTCCTTTGTCGGTTCCAAATCAAATAATGACAAAGACGAATCACACATTTAAAAAATTGAAGCATTTTCCTGATTTTTTTGCAAGCTAGAAAATTGGAAAATTGGTCCATTTTTTGATATTCGTAATGTGGTAAAAAAATGAAAAATAACTTTTTTAAAGATGTTTTTCCTTTGTCGGTTCCAAATCAAATAATGACAAATATGAATCACACATTTAAAAAATTGAAGCATTTTCCTGATTTTTTTGCAAGCTAGAAAATTGGAAAAATGAACCAATATTTGATTTTATGGGGAGCTAGAAAATTTGAAAATTGAGAGAAAAATGATTTTTTAAAATTGAATTCCTATTGAAAATCTAACGATACTTTAGTACCCTGACCTATATCCCTTCACTATAGTATACGTCTACCCGCTGGTGTGATATAATCGCCCAGTGAATTGCCCTGAAACGTAAGCTTTTGGTAAGTTTACTTCAGCGTGCCCCATCATTGAGATTATAGATTTTAAGTAAATCTACTCAGTGAGCATCGACGCAAGCTTTAGGTAAGATTGTGATCGAGGTGTATAGAAGTATAGAAAGGCATCCAACAGGCCTATCTCGGAGAATCAAAGATTCGTAAGAGACTCAAGGGCGTCAGCAGAGACTAGATAGAAATCTAGTTAGTTCGACGCACAAGAAGACCTGGGCCGTCAGTCATAAGACTAGCTCTGAAATACTAAGCGACCCTTAAGAGTGCTGTTACACGCTCGCTCTATAATAATACCATACTAATCTGTAACATTTGGAGGCCCCCGCTGGTGTGATATAATCACCCAGTGAATTGCCCTGAAACGCAAGCTTTAGGTAAGATTGTGATCGA
Source organism: Nannobrachium achirus (assembly GCF_963921795.1). NCBI lineage: Eukaryota > Metazoa > Chordata > Actinopteri > Myctophiformes > Myctophidae > Nannobrachium > Nannobrachium achirus. The sequence goes on from NC_137812.1 coordinate 62,045,049, forward strand.
GGCGTATAGAAGTATAGAAAGGCATCCAACAGGCCTATCTCGGAGAATCAGAGATTTGTAAGAGATTCAAGGGCGTCAGCAGAGACTAGATAGAAATCTAGTTAGTTCGACGCATAAGAAGAACTGGGCCATCAGTCATAAGACTAGCTCTGCAATACTAAGCGACCCTTAAGAGTGCTGTTACACGCTCAGGGGCGTAGCCAGGAATTAAATTTTGGTAGGCGAAATGCCAGCCGCCCCCCCCCCCCCCCCCCCCGTGTCTAACATTATAATTAAAACACTATTCCAGTATATTCAGTGTAAGGGCTATATTATTTTCAAAAAGCACAGTATGGAGCATTACAAACAAGGCGAACATTGCTCCCAAATAGTGACATAGGCCTATTTCAACTTGTGATTACAACACTAGCTAAATTAGTTCAAAGTAAACATAATGTGTCCCTTAAAATACATGGCTCACAACAACATGCGGCGGGGCTTGAGCTTGAAAATATCGATAATTTGGAGAGTGAACTACTCCTTTAATGAAATACATTTTATTTTTTATTTAAGGCCCATTCCCACTGGGCCAGATAACAGATAAAAAAAATCTCTTTCTTTAGATATTTTTCCATTCAAAGTGGATGGTAGATACAGATAAAAAAAAAAATATCTACCATGCACAGATATTTGCCACAGGTACTTTTATCTGTGGTAGATATTATAGATATATTTTTTATCTGTTATCTGGCCCAGTGGGAATGGGCCTTACATTTATGGAAGAGGCTTGCTTAACGAGTTGTAATATGCTACAGCTGGAGTAGCCTGGGCTGGCTTCCAATTTCGGGCTTTTGATCCGGTCGGGAGCGGAAGATCTCCTACGTTTTTCTGTAGTCTAAAACGGACTACACTTTGGCCGGAAACAACGACCGGAAACAGTTTTAACCCGTACTTGCGCATGCGCTAACTACATGGCTAACGACTTGCGCATGCGCTAACTGGGTTGAAACTGTTTCCGGTCGTTGTTTCCGGCCAAAGTGTAGTCCGTTTTGGACTACAGAAAAACGTAGGAGATCTTCCGCTCCCGACCGGATCAAACGGCCCGTTTAGTAAACGAAGACCAGGCTTTCCCCCAGCGGAAAGCCTGGTGATGTGAGGTTACAGCTGGAGAGACAACAAGACATCAATTCTTAATCCAGCAGTGCTGGATTTAAACAACACAATGATCACGTATTGTGTTTGGAAGCTGTTTACCTACTACATTAAGGACTTTATTCATTTGGAACAGAGGATATCCTACAGGTAGGAGGAAAGCAGAATGGACTTTGTTCAGTGTGTTATTGTCTCTGTTGTTGCGACTTGAGTTAAATAGCCCGGCAGCCCAAATTTACATCTCTAAAAGGGTAACACTTTCTCAATGGCCAGGCCGCCTACCAGTCAATGAATGGAACTGGTTGAGCGACATTCTATAGGCCTATGGTCCTCTCCACACTGTAGGCCTACTGCCCAGTCAGGCCTTTACACAATGGAAATAAGAGACTTTTTTTTTTTTTTTTTTTTGGGAGATTTTTTTTTTTTTTTTTTTGCCAGATCATTTCTCAGTTGGTAGGCGGTCGCCTCGTTCGCCTACCGCTCCCTACGCCCCTGCACGCTCGCTCTATAATAATACCATACTAATCTGTAACAATACTTATTCAAATATACCAAAATAAATAGAGGATGTACAAGCTCACGATGCGCCGCAAGACGTGTTGTGAGCTTGTAGATCTGCTCTTTCACATGGGGGAATTGGAAACTTTGGAGATGGAAAACACACACAAAAAATGTGTGTTTGCTAACATAACACAGCTCTCAATTTTAGTATCAACACATTACATCTATCCATAAACGTTTTCAGCAAAGACTTCATGTAATCCGTAAGCTAAGATCACTATCCGTTGCCCCCCATCTTCTGTTATTACTGTACAAAAGCATTATACAACCTGTTCTGTTGTACTGCTCTGCATGTTTCTTCACCATACTGTCCATGCCAAACAGAAACAAACTTTACACTATTACCCGTATTGCTTCCAAGATCATTGGACTTCCCACACTGTCTGATATGAATGATAAGGCCATTACACGCTTAGCACTCTCAATAACAAGTGACACTGACCATCCTCTGCATCACCACTTCGACCTAATGCCATCTGGGCGAAGATACAGAACCTTGGCGTGGCACAAAGTTCGGTTTAAAAGGAGTTTTGTCCCCTCAGCTATTGCTGCACTTAACAATCTGCTAAACAATCGCCCCCGTCGCTAAGAGGGTTTATATTTTTTCTGTTATAATGGGGTACTGATGATTTGTCTATGTGATATGTTTGTGTTGTTTCTTGTTTGAACAGACTGTGAAGACAAATTTCCCTTCGGGGACAATAAAGATTATTATTAGTACCACTATGCTGTAGTTTAAAACTAAACATCAACTTAAGCCCCTTCTCCTAACATGAACTCTGTTGCCACTCACGCAGGGAGCTTTGGAGTGAAATCAACTGGCTGCTGGTGGGCTTTGGCCAGCAGGTATGTCTGCCTGTTAGCCCCCTCTGCTCCATGTGTCTGAATCAGAACATCTGCCCCTCGGCCCACCGAGCCTCCCCGTCCAAGAAGCCCAAAGCTCCTGCCAAGGTGAAGCTGGAGACTGGACATGATGAGCCCTGTGTCAAAGAAGAGAATGAGGTGGAGGAGACGAGGCCCACACTCGTATCCCCCACTGTTAAGATAAAGAGGTTGAAAAACAAGGCTGGGCGTTGACACAGGACAAACACATAATGTTGAGAGGTGTCGGGCACATTCGCCTATGATTTTTTCGCCTACATGCATTTGGTCCTTTCGCATGGCACTTTCGCCATAGAGGAGAGTCTTTTCACCTATCCTATCTGGCCCATTCACCGCAGTTGAAGAGCCATTTCGCCTGCCCTAGACTGTCCATGTTTGCATGACAGTGGTGTTACTGAGGTTAGGGTTAGGGTTAGGTTTAGGCATAGTTTTACTGAGGTTAGGGTTAAGGTTAGGTTTTGGTGGTCGGACCAAAGCAATATAAGGGTGTTCGACCTAAGGACAGACATGTTACCCTGTTTGACACCACTGTCACAGTCACTATAATATTTAAATGACAAAGGGATAATATGCAAACATAGACAGTCTGACAGCAGAAATGAGCATAGGCGAAATGGCTCTTCAACGTCGGCGAAACGGCCAGACAGGTTAGGTGAAAACACTCTCCTCCACGGCGAAAGTGCCACGCGAAAAGACCAAATCCATGTAGGCGAAAAAATCATAGGCGAAAGCGCTGGTGACCTGTTGAGATAGTTCACATAGGAACTTGACAGGAGGCTACACATATATTATACTGTATACACACACTTCAAAACTCTTCCTAAACTAAACATTCAAACACGATATAATTCAGTGGGATTGGGATCAGTTTTGTCACTGGATATAATTTGACACTATATTGAACATTCCATATCAGTGTCTCAGTACTTTTTATGTTTGTATTTCCTTTAAAATAAAATATTTTTGTATGAGATCTCTTTAAGTGTAGCTCATTGCACAATTACAAGTAAAACACCATAATGGCGAGTGTAGGGGCACGATAAAAAGTTAAATAATGTGTTTTTCTTTAATAAAGTGATATGAGGTCAATAAGGAGGCATTGGCGCACACACAGTGGCTGCCTATGCCACAGAAACGTCAGAACCGCGCGTGAGCGATCGCTGATTGAAATAAATAACCTCTTTTAATTATGTAGGCATATGCATATTTATTAACCCACAGCCACAATATATCAAATTGTATTCTTACTTGCATACTGGGAAAACTTTAGGGTTGTCATATAGCCCTGAAACAGTCAGAAAGGGCTAGGGTTGTCATAATTTCATTTTCCTCGCAGCCACCTCTGTCATTTAGTTCACGAATCCATCAGCCACTGTTCTCCAACTCTTTTGATTGCTTCAGTCAGAACTTCTAACCCCTACTAGGCTACTTATATAGCATGAACACATACTACAATGGATCCACCGTATATGCATCAGCTTATTACATTATTACTACAGAGATATTTAGAATCATATTTTTATAAAATACCGGTTTGATTGATTGATTGAAGACTTTATTAGAAGTTTGCATAGGAAAAGGTACAGTTTCATGACGGTACAGTTCACTGGTACAAGGTCTACTAAAAGGAGATCCTAGAAAAGACTAAGCTTATTTCCACAGGAAACCATTTAAGTATCTCATATAACATTGAATGACAGACGAATAGAACACCGTAGCCTACTATGCAGTAGATATGTAAATAAAATAAAATGAATGAAAAAAAGAAAACAGTAAGTCTAAACAAACAGTAACTGTATATCCATTATGATTTAAAAAAGTACTTTCAGGTTAGTTCAAGATCATTGAAAACTCAATGCTCAGCAGTCAATAAATATAACTTGAGTAAACGTCATCACAATAGAAAAGTTGGCACAGCCTGGAGACTTTCTGGGTGTTTCCTTTTCCATGTGGGAGTCTCATCCTCACTAATCTACATAATAGCCTACAGAGCACACATAACACAGACTTGTCCTTAAAGAAAGTCGGTCCCCTTGGCTGTCACTCACTGGCTAGTATTTTGGAATCAAGACGCAACCAACTACGGTTATAAAGATGGGATCTGGACTTAACGTAACCAGGTTATGGAGGAACATTAATGGAACGTTATTGGTACATGATGTGCGTGCCAGTCAGGCGGAGAGGTAAAACTCAAACGGCGAAGAAGATTTCCATCTTTTCTTGACGTCGGAATTCAGCGGTGTCGTCGAGGCGAGCGCGATTGTTTGTTTTAAACGAGAAAACCTATGGAAAACTTTCTGGACGTATTAAGTTCCTGAACATCATGTAGTTTCAGCGTTGCCTGTATTATTTTGCGTAGGCTAGTAAAGTTAGTATTCACTTTTCCTTTCCCTGTGTGATCTTTTGTATGGTTGCGTGTTACGGGTATACGCGCTCAGAAAGGGACTCCCTGTCTGGCACCTGTTGCTTTCTCACCGTCGCACCTTGCACGGCCAGAGGAGAACACTACACGCACCCATCGGACGATAAGAGAATTAAGTGCCAAGGAACAGCTTTCTAATCTCTGATCTCTCGGATAATTCCTCCGATGGAAAGGAGTTAAATCCGTGCGGTGGCTCGAGGGACACTTTTACGCACATTCGATGGTCTTTCTTTTAGGGGTGGACTAGATAGTCCATACTGCCTTGGAATTCGTTTTAATAGCTCTTATATTTTGTTATGTTTTTGATTTGATTTGACATTCACACACCATGCATGCACACGATACTGTGAATGTAGGCTAAGTGCGTTGATATTTTGGGCACGTATATAATTGCGCGCAGTAGTTTAGGAATCAAATCCAGGTACTTTCCTCTCCTCGTGGACTGAACACCTGTTTATTCTCCTGAGAAAAGGTTTTGACCTGTTTTCCCCCATTGACAGCGTGGAATGGAGAGCGAACTGAGACCTAGGCTTTGTTTCCTTACCAAAGGGGAGTGCGGGTATGGGTTTCACCTGCACGGCGAGCGGAATAAAGGCGGACAGTTCATAAGAAAAGTGGAGCCCGGCTCCTCTGCTGACCTGTCGGGGTTACGGCCAGGGGACCGAGTGGTGGAGGTGAACGGGGACAATGTGGAGACTGAGACCCACCATCAAGTGAGTGATTTTCATCTGTGTGTGTGTGTGTGTGTGTGTGTGTGTGTGTGTGTGTGTGTGTGTGTGTGTGTGTGTGTGTGTGTGTGTGTGTGTGTGTGTGTGTGTGTGCGTGGGGGGAAGAGGAAGACCTCCATTCAGAAACACCCCCACTTAGAAACATCCCCATTCAGAAAAAAACCCACTGAGGTTAGGGTAGACCTATAGGTTAGGTGACAGTGACACCTCCATTTAGAATAATGGAAGTCAATCTTCTGAATGGCAATGTTTCTGAATGGAGATGTGTGTGTGTGTGTGTGTGTGTGTGTGTGTGTGTGTGTGTGTGTGTGTGTGTGTGTGTGTGTGTGTGTGTGTGTGTGTGTGTGTGTGTGTGTGCACGCGCGCGTGTGCGTGCGTGCGTTTATGTATGCATGTATGTAGGCCTATATAGGTCTATCATGCTGCTATCCTTAAAGAAACAAACATATAGGCTACCTTTCCTGCATGTTTGGTGAGGCCCATGTATAATACACGCACACAGACAATGGGCCTAACACCTGTCAAACCACTTTTTCCCTTGCCGGAGGGGTCTAGCAGTGAAGTGGGTCAATGTGAGAACTTGTGTACTGCATGGGAATCAATGGGAGTCTTTGTCAGTCTCTGTCCTGTACAAGTTATAACTAGGAATATGGGAACGTGTACCACAGTACACGACTGACTCAAATTCGCCCTCATTCCTTCTCTCTTTTGACCCCAAATATCTATGTACATTTCAGGGACGTGCAGAGAATGTTAGAGAGGCAGGGGCTAAAAATCTCTAAAAGGACTTTTTGAAGAGAATATGGAAAATAGCAGACCTCCAAGCTCACGACCTTTGGTTTCATTTGTATACTGTCAGAGTTAAGTGGAGACCTTGACATTTTAAAGTTTGAGAACTACTGATTTAGACCAAAATGCAGGTTTAAATTGAATTCTGCAACGAATCTCTGTATTAATGATTAAACAGGATTTCTTACAAGGCTGTATCACGATATATACGATACCTCTGAAAAGGCATACTACCATATCGCCCCACCCCTAATTCGTGGTCTGGAGAGGGCACTTGTTACGGATGGATAAAAGGCCTTTGATGTCTATGTGTGCACGTGCCTGATCCTACATCTCATTCTCTCTTGTCCCTGTCGAGGTGGTGCATCGTATCTGTGAGGTGGAGAACCGCACCAGGCTGCTGGTGGTGGACAGAGAGACAGATGACTACCTCCGTAGCCAGGGACTGGCCTGCTCCGAAGACCTGGCCGTCGAGATGGGCACCTACTCCCCCCGTCCCTCTCCCATGCCCACCCCTACCGCCTCTCCCACGCCCAAAGAGAACGGGGCCACTTCCCCCGGGCTCATCCTCATGCATCTGGCTAAAGCCCAGTCCCCCCGGCCCTCGCCCATGCCCACCCCGACGGCCTCTCCTGTTCCCGCGGAGAACGGACATCATCCCATTTCGCCGGCACACATCCTCGACATCATGCACTCTCACGCTAAAGCTCCAGCGATCACCTCCTCCTCGCCCTCTCCCAGCCCCTCGACCCACACCCAGCGCTCCTCCGTGACATCAGGTTCAATGACGGACACAGAGGTAAGAGTCGCCACGCACCATGCATAGATTCAGTATGTTGCAATATGAACTGGTCTATATGGCAAAATAATAAGAAAATAATAGGATATACAGCAGGGTTCCCCAATAGGGGCTACTGTCAGGCCCCCACCATCCCCAGTAATAATGGTGGTATTAGAGCAGCAACAACACTAGTAAATCGATATCGTCGTTGTCAGGTGGAAACCTCGTATCTCCAAATTTGTACATTCTTTCGCAAAGTTGCCCTGCTTCATCATTCAAGGCCGTCTCACAAAAGTAGTGAAAACAGCAGATCGGCTGTTTTCACTAGTTTAAATCATTTTTAAAATGATAAATGCAAAACGAACGGTTTTGGCCATACAAGATTTTCACCTGACAACGACGATATCTGAACTGCGCGAACGCCACCGTCGTCCCCTGCAATGCTGTGGCCCTCGGCTTGGTACCCTATACATGATTCGGCCCTTGGGGAAAACTAATTGGGGAACCCTGATATACAGAATACAGTATACAGAAACATACTGTATGAGGACAGCAGATCATTGGACCAGGATAGGTAGGATAGGACCAGTCGGTCATGCTTATTAAACCAATAAAACCTACGGGATTGTGACCGTAGGTCGCAGTTAACTATGAAAACACTCCTTCACCGTGTGTGATGTCACACTAACAGAATCCCTTTTTAACCCTGATGTCATCAATATTAAGCCCATATCTAACAGGACTTCATATGGGAATGCCCATATATGGAGGCCACATCAGCCTCTTACCACACTAAGGGCTGGGATCTCCATGTATGGGCATAAAAGGGTATGATGTCAGATATCATAAACATCATAGGACTTTCACATAACAAATAACTGAGTAAGCATGTTTAGGCTCAGCACAGCACTGTGTACACAGTTAAACAGATAACACTGACATGGGAACAGGGAGTCAGACTAGGAAACAGGCTTGTAGGCACAAGTACCTATGCTGACAGATCTGATTGCTTTTGATGATGATACAGTGTAATTGTGGACAGAGTGACATACATACGTACGTATACAGTACACAAACAAACAAACAATCATTCGGTAGTTTCAAATCGCTTCGCTGCTCAACTAATAATGTTTCACTTGAGGTAAGTCAATTTGGCTTCATACCCAGCTTGTCAGTCTTGAATCGGACATTACTGTAACTAAGCATCCATTTCTACAATAAATATGTTTTTTTGAAGACAAAATACTTGATCGTGTGCCTACAACTGCCTATGTTAAATCTCATAGCAGTGCTGTGGTCAAGACCATGTTCTTTAGACTGCCAGAGCCAATGTGGTGAATAGATACAGTACAGTAAGGTATGTGACTACAGGGTGTTACAGTTGGCTTTCTCGAGGACAGTAGTGTGAAAAGATCCATAGTCTTTCATGTTACATGAAGCTCTTTTCCTGTTCCCCCTTTTGTGAATTGCCCTCTGTCAACCAATCGTCTATTTTACTGTATTGTTTTCATCCTTTTACCCTCACCTGTAGGCACAGTGGGGTTTGAGTTTGTATTGTTTCAAGGAGGGTGGTACCGAGGTGTAGAGTAGAGTCACAACACCTGAGACCAAAGACAAAAGCTTGATTCTGTCACTTAAGGCCCTTGTTGATGAAACCAAATATCCTGTGGCTTTTGGCACTGAAATGCCACGACTGTTTTCAAACAGAATACAGAAGTTTATTGAAGAGTCAATGTGGTGGCGCACAGCAAAGTCTGGAGTGTGTAAAAAAGGAACTGTCTGTGTGTCAAAATGGACTCTCTGAGTTAAAGAGGGTGATAAGATTTTGTTTAGTTTTGTTTGTTTAAACTTTATTGCAATAGTAATCATTGTTATAGAGTATTGGTTCAGTAATAGGTGTCTCCAGCTCTTTAATAAATAGAATTGAGGATGGATACTAATTCTAGAGAAAACTCCTTAAATAACATTTGTCAGCTTCAGTTTTATGATCCTGTATGAGTTCTCTCTCCAGATTGGCTCAAATTGATATCCTGACCTGAACATTTATTTTCTGTTTACTAAAGAGCTGGAGAAATGGGGAGACCCCACTTACTGAACAAACACTCAATAGCAATTGCTATTGGAATATACAATTGCTATTGGAATATAGCCTAGAGCCATTTAACACACAACATGTCACCTACAACCCTATTAAAATGAACACTCCGGATTTTACTGTATATGATGTACTTGCAACATTGTTTTGGGTATCATGCTGATGTGTGTGATTATAGGCATGTGTAGTCCACTAGTCCATTGACTACAAAGCCACGCAGGCGAAAGTGCCTGGCTGGATAAGCCAGTGGTCTTAGGGACCGGGGATTTAGCTGATCTGTCTAAGTGACATTAAGACAGGCCGAGAGCAATTTTTGTTTGTGCGATTTCCTGTCAGCGTTGCATGTCACCCCTCAATCCATGTCACATCTCGTAATAAATACATCTCATCTTGTAATAAATACTGTATTTTCATTGAAAGACTAGAGAGCAACATTGGGAGGATTCAGATGTTGTTAAGATAGCAAAATGTTATGTAATTGAACTCCTTGCCTTTTCTGTTTGTACTGTGTGCGTGTTGAAGTGCACCAACACACACACACACACACACACACACACACACACACACACACACACACACACACACACACACACACACACACACACACACACACACACACACACACACACACACACACACACACACAACCAACCCGTGGGACCTGTCACACCTGTGACATCGCAGATGACATAAGAAGATACTGAAGCTAGACGTTTTGTCAGTGGAGACACATTAACAAACATAAAGCTACATCAGGCATAGACTGGAATATATTCATTTCCTCAAGACGATTGCCAGTCAGAGCCCATACTAATCAGGTGTTTCAAGCAAAGAACAGCCAGAGCCCATCGCTGTTGTACTTGACTGCGGTCTATATTTGGCCCCCTCCTTTGTTTTCCCTCAGCTCCAGTCTCGGTGAGCTTGTAGATCTGCTATTTTTGCAGAATCTTCACCTGTTAAAGACATGCCCAAAATAGGGATGCCGGGATTCACGTGGTTAAGTAACATTCATTCTTGATGTCCACGTGTAATTTAGGACTGATGGGAACAAACTGGGCCCAGTGTTTGGGCTCCAAACAGAGCGGGCCAGTGGCTCACATCAAGCAGGCATCTGTTTAGCAGAAGGCATGGTAAATACTGGCTGGTCTGTGGCTGGTTCCTCAGCTTTTTTTTTTCTTTTTTTTTTTTTTGCTGTCTTGACGAAAGAGCAATATTGCATTGTATAATTAGAGGGATGTGCTGGGTAGGGATGGGACGATATGAAGAATTCATATCACGATGATTGTGACAAAAGAAGTAAGCAATTTACCCCGAGTGAGAGGACATTATGCTCTGATAATGTCCTGTGTGAGGGGGTGATCGGACGAGGCGAAGCCGAGTCCGATAACACCCTCACACAGGACATTATCAGAGCATAATGTCCGACCCCGAGTGGTAAATAGCTTTTCTACCACTTTTTTCCGTATACATGAAAGAAAACACATAGTTGTAACTTGCAAGGATATTAAGTTACAATCATTATTGCCTATAAAACTTCCGCGACGACAGCAAATAGTTCCACAAACAACATCTTCTACTCACCACCAGATGACGCCAACTCCATGCAGAGAAAGATGTCTAGCATACAGCTAAGCTAACGTCAGTTAGAAGGACCGTTCCGGCCGTAAATAGAGGCTGTTCGCTTCCAGAAAGGCATAGGTTCAGAGAAAAGGGGCTTTAAAGTTGGCGGATTGCATTGGATCCAAATAAATCGGCGACGTCGTAAGCACGTTAGTAAACATAGGACCGCTACGACCGTCATATGTTGGTTGGGGGAAAGGTGTTCCGACTACCTCCTGAAGTCCCCGGATGTACACTGAGGCGCATTGATCTCGTCCTCACACAACTGCGGCGGTTGTTCTGCCATAACCTCCGGAATTTAGCCAATCAGAATCCAGTATTTGAACATGTGACTAGAAAAAGTGGTAGAAATCGCGATTTACGATATTATCACGATAATTAAAATCCATTATCCTGGGGCGGAACATTTGCCAAAAAATAGCCGATCTACAAGCTCACAACGCGTCGCAACGCAACGTTGTGAGCTTGTAGATCGGCTATTTTTTGGCAAAGACATTTGATGGAGAGTGAAAAAAAGACTGTATCAAGTACGTATATTATATGTACCTTTTGGAATTATAGAGGGTTTAAGTGGTACCGGATAAGCAGCTCGGCAAATAAAAGGTGAATTGATCCCAGTGCATAACGGAGGACGATATCACAATGAATTAAATCTCCATGATACGATTATCGTAATTGTTTTTTATCTCGATATACGATAATATCGCTAATCGTCCCTTCCCTAGTGCTGGGATATGTGGATATTGTAAGATCAAATGGCAACTATTGTGATACCACCTTGAAGTCATAATTTGCCCTGCACTATGTGTATCACAGGTATTCAAATGGTCTTGGAATCAGATCAGTTATGCCACTAAACCCAAAGGACTTAATACGCATAAACAGAGAATCTGCAATTCTAGTCCAGTTCTCTTTCTATCTGTAGATCCTTAGCCTGACACTCAGCCTGAATTGACAAACAAAAAATTTAAAGGGGTGTGGCTAGCGATTCAGGGTCTGGAACTAGGCTATTAGGTCCTAGTTAAGACAGGGTGAAATGATTATTATATTTGGCCTAGAGAGAGAGAGCAACAAATGCCAAGCCCTGGATCATTAAAGGGCCAGTTCACCTCTGGGACAACCAGATCTTATTTTATTGTTGTTTGGGACAATCAAATAAGATCTGGTTGTCCCAGAGGTGAACTGGCCCTTTAAGGTCTGCTTGTAAGGATCTCTAAGGTGTTGATGTACAGACTGCTGAAACCTGGGCCAAAATGGTTGCATTGTAACCTGAGAATAATAGAAGAAAAGAGAATTGTCCTATTACTTTGTGCTTAATTTCGAAAAATGTCCATGCACTGTCTGTTCACAGTTCACACGTGTGCTCAGCTACTCACACATGCGAGCGATGTCTCCTCACACTGTCACACGTGCGCACACACAAACAAACATACGAAAAGACGTACGCGCGCAGGTGGACATGTACGTCATCTAATCGCACCAATCAGGGAACACTGGTCTCGTCTCGTCAAAGTGCATCGTTCCCTCGTATAAACCGTCTGTGTCTCCTCGTATCATAAACAGACACACTGTCTCAAAGTTAAATACAGGCGTGATTTCATTGTTCCATGCTAATGTCAGAGACACCCTTATGCAACAACAGATGTGACTGCCACGTAACAGTACAGTATGGATCACATACAGTATACAGTCACTTTCTCTCACATACAGTACACAGTTCAAATACTATACAGTGTTCACCAGAGGGACCACTCTGAACAAGGCTTCAACGTTTTCAGACCAAGGACCCCTTAGTTGAGAAAGAGATGAAGCAGGGACCCCCACAAACTCTTCATAGATTCCATATATAGTGTCATTGTTTGACAGCACAATCGTCAGGGTATTTTGGATACATGTCAATTTGTGTTTTCAGATATTTAACCACTCGAACCGTCTATACTTAATAAACTTGACCTTTCACTCTGTACTTAGTCTGCTCTTTTCCCCCCTCTACACCAAAAATAGCCGATCTACAAGCTCACAACGCCTCGCACTGCGAGGCGTTGTGAGCTTGTAGATCTGCTATTTGTGGCTAAGGTTCTCAGAATATGGGCGTTAGGGTTCAAGTGGTTGATATAAAAAAGGAGAAAAAAAAAACTTTCTATCACACAAAGATTTGGAGGACTGTCAACACCCTTGTGCTAAAGTGGTTCTTTGTGTGACTCTCTTTCATTTTGCTCTCCATCATCCCTTATTATCCCCACAATAACTGATTTACAATCAGTTTCAAATAGAGTGACAGGAGGGGCATGGTAGTGATAGTCAACATTAATATGTGTTATAAGTGACTTGGTTATCAGTTTGAGACCAGGCCATGGCAACCCTTTTGTCGTTTGGGAAGTTATTTTCCCAAATGCTCTAAACTCAAGCTCAGATTTGATAGAAATGGTAGAGATCCCAGACAGCATCATGAGCAGATTGGAGTCAGCTTGAATGGGCACATATCAACTAACCAGAGCATCGTAATGACCCAGCTGCAACATAGTGACCTGACCTGGCAACGTGGCATTCCGTTACCAAGGGTTCTTATGATGCTAACAGCTGACTGGAGCACTCTGTCATATACTGAAGGAACCATATTCACATTGATTGAAGCACATACAAACATATTGTCATTGTCGGGTGAAAACCTTGTATGTCCAAAACCGTTCGTTTTGTATTTATCATTTTAAAAATGATTTAAACTAGTGAAAACAGCCGATCTACAAGCACACAACGCCTCGCGGTGCGAGGCGTTGTGTGCTTGTAGATCGTCTGTTTTCACTACTTTTGTGCGACGGCCTTGTATGATGAAGCAGGGCTTTACTTTGCGAAAGAACGTACACATTTGAAACTTGGAGATACGAGGTTTCCGCCCGACAACGACGATATGTGCGCGCGTGTGTGAGTGTGTGTGTGTGTGTGTGTGTGTGTGTGTGTGTGTGTGTGTGTGTGTGTGTGTGTGTGTGTGAGTGTGTGTGAGTGTGTGTATGTGAGAGAGAGAGAGAGAGAGAGAGAGAGAGAGAGAGAATTTGTCCACATGCTGTTGACTGAGTAATAATAAGAGAGATTTTCCTCTTAGGTCAGCCTATATGATCCTTTCTCTATAAGAACACAAACGACAACTCCTTTATACAGTCATAGCTACTGTAGTTATAAGATAGTGGTTATCATTTAATCAGACATTCAAAAACTATTAGTTATAGCATTAGACAACATTAATGTACTATGTATGAATATTGCTTCTATCTACAGTACAGTATGTAGCCTACTCTGTGTCTCTCTCTAGAGCAATGGTATTCAGTTACGTGCCATCGAGGTTCAAATGTATTCAGGTTTTTATAGCAACCTCATTCATTTGTTCCACCCTCTCTGGTTGAAGGTGTCACTCAGTAATAGATCACAGCGTGTTGCAGTGCTCCGGTCCAAACACATAATCCCACTGTACTCTGAGATCAAGTGTTTGGTTATGCAGCCAGCACGTTCACCGCAGCAGCTCAGGTCAGGCCAGACGAGTAAGTCACGCAATGTGTTAACTCGCTCGTCACTTGTCATCAGGCTCTCGGCCTGTCTTAATGTCACTTAGACAGATCAGCTAAATCCTCGGTCCCTAAGACCACTGGCTTATCCAGCCAGGCACTTTCACCTGCGTGGATTTGTAGTCAATGGACTAGTGGACTACACATGCCTATAATCACACGCATCAGCGTGATACCCATGGCACAAGGAGTACTGAGACAGTGTCACACTGGGCTATGGCATACGTTTGGTTCTTTCTTCTCCACAGAGAGATCCGTTCCTATCTTACCATTTGTAGTATTTCTTCTTCTTTTTTAACCGTTACATCTATGAATCTACCCATGTATTTACTGACAGAATAGAGAATATACAGCATGCTGGAAGCTCTTGCCCTCGTGTCTCGTGGTGTTCAAGTGTTAGTTGTGTGTTTCAACAGATTTCAAATGTTTTGATGATTTGAATGATTCTGAATGATTCTGATTCTGTGTTCTATCGCATTCCCCTTTGAAAGCAAACAGTGTTGTTTTTTACAGTAAGTTTTGATTTCGTTTTGAATAAAATGTCATTTAGTTTTAGTCATAATTTAGTCAACTGAAGTTTTAGTTTTAGTCTAATTTTAGTCGACTAAATATCATAAGATTTTAGTTGACTAAATCTACAGTTGATTTAGTCAACAAAAAATGAATTTTGGCAGCCCTTGATGAAATCGTAATGACTGATTTTACACTTGGTTGCGTGCTGAAAATAGCTGATCTACAAGCTCACAACACCTGAGAGCAACCAAACGTAAAATTACTTTCTCCTTCACTAGTCCCTCCCTAACCTTTTAGCCTAGTTTTTATTTCGTTGACGAAATTGTCAATATATTTAGTCTTAGTTTTAGTCATCACAGCTCAGTTTTTATTTCGTTTTTATTTTGTTTTCGTCAGTGAAAAAAACGCAGTCGACAAACATTTTTCGTCATAGTCTTAGTCGACGAAATCAACACTGAAAGCAAAGGTAACTTTCCAAATGATTGTTGATAAAGAAACCTATCTGTCAAACGATCTCAAACTTACTAGCTGCCATCGGACACGTCGCCGGAGTTGCCCGAGGCGACGGTGGAGCTCCTCCCCCGCCTGTGTCACCTGGTGAAGGGAGAGAACGGCTATGGGTTCAACCTCCACAGCGGGAAGAAGCAGCGTGGACAGTTCATACGCACAGTGGACCCCCGGTCCACCGCAGACAGAGCAGACGTCAGGCCGGGAGACAGGCTGTTAGAGGTACGTACTGTACATACTGCAGTGCACACAGACTGGGATGCATTCAGACACACACACACAGACCGTGCAGTTAAGTTAAAGGGATGTTCCACTTTAAAAAAAAAAGTGAAATATCCCTTTAACTAGTCATACTGTGTAACTTTTTGGAGCTGTGTGGAACACAAGCTCCCTATACGTGGCCGTGTGTGTAGGTATGTGGGTGGGTGGGTATGTGGGTCTGTGGGTCTGTATGTAGCCTGTATGTAGTAACCCTGGGTGACCAGAGAGGTGCTGTTGAGTCTAGCCTGCCCTGAGCATCAACTGCAATACACACACACACACACACACACACACACACACACACACACACACACACACACACACACACACACACACACACACACACACACACACACACAGCTCCACTTCGAACAGAGGTTCGATTTTTTTATAACAAGTCATTTTTAATCTAATCTTTTACTGGTGTTTTCTTCTTATAATAACCACTCCATAAATGTGTTTTTTTTGTTTTTTTTCTCTCACGGTGGAGTCGAACCCACAACCTACGCGGTGGTGGTGGGCAGGCACTTTACCACTGCGCCACTCGAGTGGCTGAAAACCAGATTTTGATTATGAAAAAAAACAAACAAAAATATATATATAAAAACATAACATATTGGTCTGACCAGGCCCCCAGGCTCAGTGTAGCCTGACAGCTTGTCACAGGTTTGAGTCCCGATCCCAACGGCTGTTGCTGCGTGACACTCCCCATCTCTCTCCCCCATTTCCTGTCAGCCTACTGTGTCTATCCCTATCAATAAAGGCATAAAAAAGCCACACAAAAAAGGCTATTAATCCTCTGGCGTCTGGCATTTTGTTTTAAAATATAAAATGACTTGACAATGATTTTTTTGGTCAGGGCTGGTATGGCTGACTTCAAGGGATTCATACTTTAGAGAAAAGCAAAAAGCAAGAAACAAACCCAGGGCTTTCATAGTAGGCAGGATTATGCACCTTACTGTAACATGCATGGGGCAATCCCTCCTGGTCTACATTACAAGTAGGGTCACACACACACACACACACACACACACACACACACACACACACACACACACACACACACACACACACACACACACACACACACACACACACTCATGCGCATGCACACACTCGTACAAGCACACGCACATGCACTCGTACATACATACATACACACTCATACGCAAGCTCAAACCCGCTCAAACCTTTAGATTGGATTGATTGAGAGTGGATTAAGGCAGATTAGGTGGACTCAGGAGGGTGAATGTCTGGTCTTAGAGTGGAGGTAGCCGCAAATTGCAACACTAGATTTTTTATAATCGGATGAATCTAGGGTTGCAATACCTCCCATAGGGATCCAATGCATGAAAACAGTTTTTTGCTATCTGATTGTATTAAACGACTTCAAACTCACCAATATTGTGGCTCTATGGAAAGCTTGGAATTTACTCTTGCTATCTGCAAAGTGTTTGTTTCTGAAAAATCCACCGTAGACATGTTAGGAGCTACTTTCTATCAAGAAATTGGCTTCAGGTGATTATTTTTTCAAGTGCTGGAGTTTGGAAGCGCTTGTGGGAAGTCAATCAGCGGTCCTGTGTACCAGCTGGTTCTGAATGTCACATAATGCAGGAGGCAGCGGGACGCTGCGTAATAGAAGACCGATCGCTTCCGAAGTTCAACAAATAAACCATGTCTGCTCGGATTTCTTGACAGAAAAGAAATCATAACAATTCTACGGTGGATTTTTCAGAAACAAACACTTTGCAGATAGCAAGAGTTAATGCCAAGCTTTCCATAGAGCCACAATATTGGTGAGTTTGAAGTCGTTTAATACAATCAGATAGCAAAAAACTGTTTTCATGCATTGGATCCCTATGGGAGGTATTGCAACCCTAGATTCATCCGATTATAAAAAATCTAGTGTTACAATTTGCGGCTAGAGTGGAGGTAAAGGTAATGTTGTCTAGGGCAGGGAGGAGGGCCAAGCTGAGCGTAGTATAGACACTATTTAGCTGGAGTGTAGAGGAGGAATGGAACAGTGTGTGAGTGTTATGCACTCTATGTGTGTGTGTGTGTGTGTGTGTGTGTGTGTGTGTGTTACTGCATGCGTTTATGTGCGATGCATGCGTGCAAGTGTCAGTTCAGAAAAAGCTAAGGTATGGCAACATGACTGGTGTCTTGCACGCGCGCCTTCGCACACGTGCAAGACACCAGTCATGTTGCCATACCTTAGCAACACGCATGATACATTTATTATAAGAAGTACATTACATTTTTTCCCCCGTTTCTACGGTTTCTTGGGCTGGATATGGAAGCCTGGAACGGTTGTTCAAGTGCAGCTAAACTTGGCATAGGCTATAGTAAACGTTAACAATAATGAATTGCACCTGTATTGTACCATTTTGTCAAGATGGGGAGAATACAAGTGTGGAGAATATCATTATAATACCTTGTTAAAGTGACCATTTGTAGTTATTTTACTGTAATTTAACAACATAATAACCAGAACAGATAGACAAAGAGACATTCATGGAGTTATATTTAAAAGTAACTTTTATGTTCCCCCCTGGACCCAGGGTATGGCAGCTGCATACCCCTGCCATACCCAATTGACGCCCCTGGCGTGCAAGTGTCTCTGCACATTTTCATCTCATCTGCATGAGGCACACAGTTTGGAGTGTGCAGGAAGAGAGAAGAGATGGGACAGGAGGGTTTATGCAAACTGAGTGACCAACGCTGATCCTTAACTCAGTTTGTTCCTTTTGGCATTGGGGCGATACCTGCCACCTACTGGCCATGTTCTGCCACAGCAGCACCCTGTCTTATTTACCCTACCCCTTTAGTTCTCTGTCATTTCCTCCACCTTACTAACTAGTACAATTCTTCTATTTTTGGTATAGAATCATAAACCGTTTTTTTTTTTTTTTTTTTTTTTTGGGACATGCATGAAGTTTGTGTCTGCATTCGTTTTGCACGGAGTTTACATTTGCCTCATATTCTTGCCTAGCCCTGTGATAGACATTTTGACACTTTTTACAATGGTTAAATGAACTCTTAAGGATTTTGATGTGTTATTATGATTCCTCCTCAATTATCAAACATATGAAACCTCCCTCTCTCTCCCTCTCTCTCTCTCTCTCTCTCTCTCTCTCTCTCTCTCTCTCTCTCAGGTGAATGGTGTGAACATTGAGGGCATGAGGCACTCGGAGGTGGTTGCATTCATAAGGGCAGGCGGGGAGGAGGTGAGCCTCCTTGTGGTGGACCAGGATACTGACGACCTCTTCCAGAAACTGGGAGTGACACCCACCATCAGCCATATCAAAGGTCACCCCAAACTGAACATTTTAGCTGACACTCTTATCCAACGATTAAAGTCTTTAGATTTCTGTCATATCAACAATAGTAGAGTAGACATACAGGCAGGCTTTAGTCTAATGCCTGCCCGTGGAAAATGTAATCCTTTCCACTGTAATGGGAAAATACTCCTATTCAAAGACAACTGTTGTCTGTTTTCCCTATATGAAGTATTACCTTTGTAAAACTGAAATACAAACATCATAAAAGGAAATATCACACAAAGGGTACATAGCATTGTTTTCAATGACTCAAAATAAAGTACAGTCAGCATACACTGAATGTAAATACAGTGTGTATGCAATACAAACAAAAGTATTAGTATGGCGTTCCAAGAAACATACATTAAGGTCAGCCTGAAGAAGTCCTTTGTCCATCAGTCAACTCTGAGACTTCATTTAGAGCTCACAATGCTTCGCAATGTGAGCTTGTGGATCTGCTATTTTCACTAGTATTTTGGCTTGACTAATCGGTTTAGTCCATTATAAAAACATCTATTAGAGGTTTTCTTGCATTGATATATAAAAGTTGTAAAAAAAATAAAAATGAACAGGCGTCTCGATTATAGTATATAAAACGCCCATTGATTCCGGATGGGGGACCCAGATGCATTTGGGTAAATTCCGTAATCAATGGGGGTAACTTTACTATAATCATTTTTTTTTGTCTTAGGAATGCGACAAATACAATTTTTTTTATTGAACTCCAGTCTCCATGGCGTGAATAATCAATAGAAGAAAAGTCCTTTTGGCGGTGAACTACTCCTTTAAATTTTGGGGACGTGTGTGCGCTGTCGTGCACGATTTATACTGTGCAGGCAGGCATCCAAAGTAGTTTTATTTTGTTTCCTGTTTTCACACCGCGAGGCGTTGTGTGCTTTTAGATCGGCAGTTTTCACTAGTTTAAATCATTTTGAAAATGATAAATACATTACTGGCTTTCAAGCAGTTTCAAGGGGCACACTTGACCCTTCTCAGGGGCTCACCAAAGGTCCCCAGGCACAGTGGTTGAGAAACACTGTCTTAAACTATACAAGAATATGCCGCTCGAATGACTCTGTCTGTGCTAGTGTGTTTCTGTTATGTTTCCAATGGGACTACAGTTCAGTGCAGCAGTGACTACTTCCGATACTCGCTGCTCGGGAATTGTAGTTCCAGACTCTATATAGCGATTCGGAGATTGTGGAATAGTTGTCTGGCTGCGTGAGACTAACACGGTCCTGTCTCCTCACAGAGGTCTATGTGGATGAGCCAATCACGGAGAGCACTCCGCCCACTCCCTCTCCTACCACCAACCTCCCTGCTGCCGACCACCTGCCAATCATCAACATCACCCTTACAGATCCCTCCATCACAAACACATCCCCAAAGCTGAGGACCAATGGGAGCACAGCATCCCAGTCCTCCAGAGGTTCCACTACGCTGTCTGAGTTCAGCAGCTCCGACGTGAGCATTCAGGTATGCAGGCGCGCTTGTGTGTGTGTGTGTGTGTGTGTGTGTGTGTGTGTGTGTGTGTGTGTGTGTGTGTGTGTGTGTGTGTGTGTGTGTGTGTGTGTGTGTGTGTGTGTGTACTTGTGATACTATATTTGTGTGAGGGCCAAATGTCCCCACAAGTATAGTTGAATTTGAGAACTATACATAGTGGGAACCATTTTCCTGGTTGTTTTGTAGTGTCATATTGTGAACTGACTTCATTTATTAGTGGGGATTTTAATATTGGAGTATTTCAGCATTCTTTTAACTAGGAGTAGGTTTAGATTATTGCGACCGTAGGTTGCATTTACTCTGGAAACCTATAGCTCCCGTGCGTGCGTATGTGTGTGACATCTATGATGTCAGACGTCATCATCACCTGGATCTCCATATGAAGATCACAACACTGACCTCATCAAACCCATACATGGAGATGACTGGATCATCACCTAGATCTCCATATATGGAGCTGGCCAATACCTCTTCATCGGACCTCAAGGACTCCAGATAATATGGATATAGCTGACCTGTTCTGACATCACAATGATGACTTGTAGTTTAACTCCTGCTTCTTAACTGTGCCGTATTAACCCTTTCCAAGCCACGGGGAGCCCCTTAACTCTCCTACTGCCAGATTATTTATTTATTTATTGGGTCTGGTGCCATCAAAAAGCGGCTTACCTTTGCGACGTTATAGTAGATAGACAGACATTTATTTATTTATTATTATTATTATTTTTTTTGATTGTGCAATAGTGCACTTTGGTCTGCCAGGCAGCAGAGGGCGGCGTCATGCGAGAATGAATGTGAATTTGCCTGTTATGTGTTGCCGTACATTCAGACCAGTCACTGGCCACAGAGCCTTACAGCCAGAGGAAATCAACAAGGAAGTGAATTGGTCTCCGTTGATGTTAACGCATAATGGATTTTTTACACCATCACCGCGGAAAATGTGTTTACAGTACACGGCGGCGCGACCCCTCATCAGCTTCAACAAGGTAAACGAACGAACGAACGAACGCGAACGAGCGCCGTATTGGCGCGGAGGTCTCTTGAGAATTGGGGCGAACAGGAACGTCCAAAGCAGTATAAGAGTTAATATTAATACCGGAATATATCGGACATCTGAGCAAGGAGTCTCAGCCGCGTCGTCTTTTCCCGTACTGGGTCATTAAAACCGAAATAAATGATTTTTATCCGAAAATCGGCGATCGTCTAACCTTCCCTAGTCACCGCTCGTCCATCGATAGCTCATGGCTGCTCTGACATGAAGCAGAGGTGACGTCATGGCCTTTCCTTCTTCATGCTTCCTTGACACCGTCCGTTTACTGTCTGGAGGATAACATTAGCATAGCTGGAGTGCTAAGGGCTAAGCTAGCCAAAATGGTCACATCGACTTTTCAGTCATTCTTGGATTATATGCATGGATTATTATGCGCACGGATCGCGCACGCGAAACGCACGGGGAGATCGATGCTCGGACAAAACTACCACTCTATCCCAACGGAGATCCAGATAATCACGGTGAGCTAATGACCTGGAAAAAAAGAAAAGAAAAAAAAAACAACAACGGTGCAGTCCAAGAATGAGTGGTGGCGGGCTCATGTTTATAAACATAATATTATGTCTCAGATCACAATACAATAATAGAACTTTCACGGCTAATCTACCAACAACCATTCTATTTCTAGCGCGTGGTGTGTGTGTGGGCGTGCGGGCATGCGGGCGTGTACATGTGTGCGAGAGAGCGACAATTTGTAAAATGATTGAAGTCACTGACCTTGATGAACACAGCAAAACCCTGTGTCACAAATGGATAAATGCAGATTTAAAACCCTCAGTGTCTCAAATAGATAAATGCAGATTTAACTGTGTGTGAGTCTGTGTATGACATAAGTGCGTTTATGTCTGCTGTAGGTACCTGAGGAGGATGACAGGCGCGTATCAGACGCATTTCTGGAGAACGGCCTACGTCTGAGCCCTACTGCCGCTGAAGCTAAAGAAAAGGTCAGACGCAATAAGAAGAGAGCGCCCCCTATGGACTGGAGCAGGAAGCATGAAATCTTCAGCAACCTATGACAGAAAAGGGCGGGGAACGGTGGAACAAAATCTCTGGATCGAATCGCATGAGTGAAGCATTTGTTTTTCTTTTTTGCAGAATAAGCAATAATGTTGATTCTCTTTGTGTCATTTTACTCTCAGTCACAGGTTTAAATCAATTAGACTGGCTTTCCTTATTAATATGGGACACAAGGATACTATGACTTTAAAAGAAAAGAAGAGAGAGAGACTTTTGCTATTGTTTTTGGAGCGGTGCTAACCGCTCCTACATCTGGCTTTGTCTGTTTGTCCCGTGTCTGTCCGGACTGTCATTGGTCAATTGTTGTCTGGTTGTATGGCCAGGGTCACATTGGCCAAGCTTCGGGTGACGCTTAATGAAATTAACTCAAAATAGCACCTTCTCACTTCACACTGGGCGAGATTTATTTTTCTGGGCGAGATTTTTTGTGCTATTCTTTGAAATTGAAACAAAGAACAATAATAATGATAATAGTGTAATAGTATCGATTAGAACCCTCTAAATAGAAATAATGTGTCAGCTGCTGGGACAGACCATCAATCAAAAGGGTGTAATGGCTGTTTTATAGTTTGTCGACTGAAGAGAATAACATGACGAGCAATGATCATGTGGTGAAGTATAACGTCACTGTCGGGCAGAAACCTCGTATCTCCAAGTTTCAAATGTGTATGTTTGTTCATAAAGTAAAGCCCTGCTTCACCATACAAGGCCGTCGCACAAAAGTTGTGAAAACAGCTGATCTACAAGCACACAACACCTCGCGGCGTTGTGTGCATGTAGATCGGCTGTTTTCACTAGTTTAAATCATTTTTTAAATGATAATACAAAACAAACGGTTTTGGACATACAAGGGTTCCACCCGACAATGACGATAATTTACGCTTAAGAAAAAGTGGTGCCTACACAGTATTGATCTTAAATAAAGCCATAGTCATTTCAGAGTCATGCATAGTGACACTAGTCTTAGACATAATGTGTGATATTTGGCTGTGCTTAAGCATAGTTTTTTTACTGTCAAGCATTGCATTTATTGGAGATGAATAGTTTAAAAGACATAGCCACGAGTTGATACTGTTTAAGCTTTTAGACATAGTTTGATTTTGTCCGTAGGCAAAAGACTTGTAAATATAAAGTGGGAATGTGATCTTGGCTGCGGTTTATAAAAATGGTTCTTGTGTTTCTGAGAACCATTGTTTTTCTTGTGTTTCTGTGTCCATTATCATATATTTGCGTTCAGTAAAACTAAAGGTTTCAGATAGTTGCATTATTAGGCCAACATACCGTATGGCCTGGGCTCACGATAACTGTACCTCTAGACTACTTGCACATTAGCTTTATATAAAAAAGGAAAAAAAGGAAAAAGAAAAATCAAACCTCAAATGAGCATGAGCATGAGTGCAATGAAAATGATAATAAAATAATAATGTAATTAAAATCTCAAAGTGGCGTGAGTGATTTATTATAATACTTTTAAGTTTTAATATAACTAGCTCTTACCCGTTCAAAGATATGAGCTCTGAAATGATGTGCAGTGTGTGGGTTATGGGGTGTGCACTGTGCACACAGTATATGAGGGATGGAAAGTAACTTTAACTGGTGCTTACATGATAATATGTAGGAGCATCAATGTAAGAAATACCCGTTTCGTTTAATGGCTACAGAGATACTGTGTACTGATCTGCATGATTTTTGGACAACATCTATAACGGGGCCAGACAACCCCCCCACCCGCGTGTGCGCGCACACACACACACACACACACACACACACACACACACACACACACACACACACTTCACAGTTATGTCAGGTGTGTTCATATGCTTATGGTGATGCGATTTCAGATCAATTGCTCCAGCCATTGAGGAGAAACGCTGTGACAGACACTCAGACACTCAGACACTCACTCAGACATTCCGAAAATTATATGTTAGATGATGCTTAGACTCCAGAAAAATACTTTTTCGCCACTAGGATGTGTCATTTCCCCATCAAGCGAGAATCCAGATTGCGTTCATCCATGATGCATAGATAGATAGATAGATACCTGTACCTTGCTCTTACTGTACTTACTGTACTCTGTACTCTGTTCTTGTTTTTTCTTTTTATCTTTTTCATACTTCTCTGTAACTTTGTAAATAACCTTATACTGCTGTGCTGCCTCTGGCAACACATTTTCCCCCTTGGGATAATAAAGGTATCTATCTATGCATGCATGTCTTTGGGTCAAGAAGCGCTGTTGTCTTTCTCTCTTTTCTCACCCTCTTCTATTTCTGCCCCTCTTTCTCTCTCACGCACTAACACACCTCCACCCTTCTCGCTCTTTTGAAGGTTTCCATTAATGCAGTGTACTGTATACAGCACACCTCCACAGCCGCCGCGAAAAGGAAGTAATTAGGCCAAATGAGGACATGCACAGGATACAAACTGGATGAGCCTGTTCAGAGTTAACATGACTAGCAGTAGCAAGAGCAATGAACCTGCGCACGCACGCACGCACACACCAGGGACGTGCTGGGCCCCTGATTCAGCCCGGGAAAAAGAGTTGTAGAGGCCCTCATTGCGCGCTATAGAGAGAGATCTCTCTCTATAGCACTGCTGCTACTTAAATATTTGACATTTCAGATCATGACAAGTGACAAGCCAGTGGGCCAATTACATGAGTTATATTTCGTCATTGTCGGGTCCAAAACCGTTTGTTTTGTATTTATCATTTTAAAAATCATTAAAACTAGTGGAAACAGCCGATCTACAAGCACACAACGCCTCGCGGTGCGAGGCGTTGTGTGCTTGTAGATCGGCTGTTTTCACTACTTTTGTGCGACGGCCATGTATGATGAAGCAGAGCTTTGCTTCGCGAAAAAAATCTACAAATTTGAAACTTGGAGATACGAGGTTTCTGCCCGACAGTGACGATTTTACTTTGCTGGCTGCCCAGCCCCCAAAATGGAACGAAGGCTGACATTTTATTTATTTATTTTTCCTAATGGCCGGCCTGGACCGGCCGGCCGTTCGGGAGTTGTCCCGCTTTTCCCAATGGCCAGCACGTCCCTGGCACACACACACACACACACACACACACCCACACACACACACACACACACACACACACACACGCACGCACACACACACACACACACACACACACACACACACACACACACACACACACACACACACACACACACACACACACACACACACAGGTTTGCAATTGCTACTTTGTGGGGACATTACACATAGTCTACTATCTTTGTGGGGACATTCTATTCATTTTTAACCCTAACCCTAACCCTTAACCTAACCCCTAAACACCTTGTGGGGACATATTAATTTGTCCCCACTTGGTTTTTTCCTCCGATTGTACTATCTTTTTCCCTGCAATTCCCTGTCCCCACACACACACACACACACACACACACACATACACACACACACACACACACACACACACACACACACACACACACACCACACACACACACACACAAACACACACACACACACACACACACACACACACACACACACACACACACACACACACACACACACACACACACACACACACACACACACATTTAGATATCATCTCTGTCTCCTGTGTCCTCAGGCTGGATTTCCCAAAATGCTCATAACAAAAGTGGTTTTGTCTCTCTTGAGTCTTGACAGACCAGCTGGCACCAACACAAACATTTAAATACTATAAATTTGATACGGACACTCACAATAGGGACAAAGTGGAATCTGTAAAATGAGACATTGTACTGAGACCAAGGAATGGCTGTTTGAAAAACCAAACGCACAAATACATGACCGAAACACAGGTTAGGTTTATGTTTATCCACTCTCAGAGAGAAGAGAGGAATGTGGTGACATATTTAGCATGGAGACACTGGAGTAGTCTCAACACTGGGGGATTTTCCCAAACTCTCCCGACTGTTCAAGACATGAGGGGAGATATCTGAGAAACACTCTTCATGCTCTCTCTCTCTCTCTCTCTCTCTCTCTCTCTCCCTCTCTCTCTGGCTGCACTCTCACTGGAACGCACTGCGTGATTCCTAAACCCACCATGCTTGAGTTAAGACCCGCCTCGCGGCAACGCGAGGACTTCCAGGAGTGGCTGAAATCCCTGCCTGACACATGGAGGGTGGATAAAGTCAGAGGCATGAAGACTTGTACTTGAGAAAAGCCTGCATTTGCACAATGCACAACTATTAATTTCTCACTACAGTGCTCAAAATAAACTGTGCTAAAAAAATCTTTAAACTGACTTATGTACTGTGCTTAATAAAGGGAAAACATTGTAACTTTGCTAAAGAGAAAAACGTACTGAGAAAGCTATTAATTTGTCACTACTGTGCTCAAAATAAAAACTCTTACTGATTATCAGTTAAATTGTTATGGTTTGGATATGGCTTTGGGTCTATTATGCTGTGTGTATTATTGTAATGGATCAGTAGGTAGTAGGTAGGCTACTAACTTTGCACTTGAGCGAGCAGCACTAACGTTCATGGGCACTTTCATACTTAAGATTATCGAGAGGAGGCGGGTCTTAACTCAATCCTGGTGGGTTTAGGAATCACGCGAACGCACTAAGTTGTGTGAGAGTTGTGTGGGGGAGGCGGGGGGCAGAGACAGCACAATGCATTCCGGATGGAAGTCTAGTGGTTTGAAGTCTAGTGCGTGTTGTGTGCTTGTTGGATGGTGCTCTGTGCAACCACAGGACTCTCACTAGACTTCAAACCACTAGACTTCCATCCGGAATGCATTGCGCTGTCTCTGCCCCCTGCCTCCCCCACACAACTCTCACACAACTTAGTGTCTGCCTGTGTGTGGAAAGCCTCTGACAAACACACACACACACACACACACACACACACACACACACACACACACACACACACACACACACACACACACACACACACACACACACACACACACACACACACACACGCACACACAAACTTCTGGGTATCTTTAAAAAACAAAGTTATGAATGGAAGGAGTCGGAGTGCCCATATTTTAACTCATTCTGTGCCAGATGCCAAAATGGCTCCAAGGTAGCTGTGCCGAGATTTTGTATGTTTTTCTTTACTATGCAATGAAAAAAAAAGATTTTTTTTTTATAATTTTTTTCCCCACAGAAACAGACACAGTTGTTGTGATTCAGTGGCAAAAAGAATTTTGGCAATCGGACAAATGGTTCCAGAGATAGAGCTGTTTGAATGAAAAAAAGTGTCCATCCACTAGAATGACACATGAACACACATTTTCTCAATCAGCTAAACGAGGGAGCGAACACACAAACAGAGAAAAGCATCTCTCTGATCTCAGGTCATTTTGACATCTTTAGAAAAAAAAAGAAAAAAAAAGATTTTTTTTTTTTTTTCTATGTAAAAAACACAAAAACCGTCATAAGACGTCATTGGCACACAGGGCTATTGGAAAAAAACCGTCATAAGCAGTCATTGGCACAAAAAAGGCCATAATTATGGGTTTGAGACAAATCAGATACTCCGTGTGCGGGTTGTTGGAGCTCTGGCAGACATATTGCTGCTGGACCACATTGTTTATGTATTCCTGGTCACTATGGAGACTAGAGAGGGAGGTGGAGAGAAGTAGAGTGGGAGCCAATTCAGCCAAACACATTGCACACACACATGTGTGTGTGTGTGTGTGTGTGTGTGTGTGTGTGTGTGTGTGTGTGTGTGTGTGTGTGTGTGTGTGTGTGTGAATATAGCAATATCCCAAAATCTGGATGAATACTGACCATATATATGGTCAGTATTATGGCAGTATCATGTCAGTATCATGGTCAGTATTATGTCAGTATCATGGTCAGTATCATGTCAGTATCATGGTCAGTATTATGGCAGTATCATGTCAGTATCATGGTCAGTATCATGGTCAGTATTATGTCAGTATCATGGTCAGTATTATGGCAGTATCATGTCAGTATCATGGTCAGTATCATGTCAGTATCATGGGCAGTATCATGTCAGTATCATGGTCAGTATTATGTCAGTATCATGTCAGTATCATGGGCAGTATCATGTCAGTATCATGGTCAGTATTATGTCAGTATCATGGTCAGTATCATGTCAGTATCATGGTCAGTATCATGTCAGTATCATGGGCAGTATCATGTCAGTATCATGTCAGTATCATGGGCAGTATCATGTCAGTATCATGGTCAGTATTATGTCAGTATCATGGTCAGTATTATGGCAGTATCATGTCAGTATCATGGTCAGTATCATGTCAGTATCATGTCAGTATCATGGTCAGTATAATTGCAGTAATTTGTGAGCTATAAGTAGATCTGCTATTTTCTGCTTTAGGGTTAGGGTTGAAACAACTGTAACAATGTCATTCATGAAATCGCCATCCTTAAGTCCTAAAATCCATAGATGTCCTCGCAAGTATAGTAATACGTGTGTGTGTGTGTGTGTGAGAGAGAGAGAGAATGTGTGTGTGTGTGTGTGTGTGTGTGTGTGTGTGTGTGCGTGCATGCGTGCGTGCGTGTGTGTGTGTGTGTGTGTACGTACATACTCTGAGTTAAAATTGGATTTTATTGTGTATACACCCACATTACACTGACTGGAACTGGGAGGGGCTGTGTCTTTGACATTATTACTGAAAAGGAATCCCCTTCCCTTGCAGTACGGGCTGCTTGCACACACATAACCACCATGTCAAACCTGCATACAAAAGCCTTCTAAAAGAAAGTTGTTCAGACCAGCCATAAACCTGGAAAAGACTTGTGGGGATACAAAACTATGATGACAACATTTAGATCTGACATATCTTGAACTACTGAACTAGTGGTCTCAGTGGGCCCATCTGCTCAAAATAAGGTAAGCGGATGAGACTAGCATTGATTTTTAAACAATGCTAAAATTATTTATTTTACAGACTTATGCTCGTGGAGAATGATCTTATTTCTACCTGCTAATGGAATAATTCTTGGAATACCACCCTTATTTTGACATAGATAGTGAAATAGATTAGTCCTCGCAATAAAGTAAAAGTAAAAAGATCATTCTAAGCATTACTTTGCAAACAAGTACCTAGAAGTCATTCTAGAGCTTTTTTAATATGAGCAGGACAGTGGAATCATTGTAACTTGTAAAGTACAGTACTTTCATTTACAGCACAAAGTGGTATAATCTTTTCTTGTCTTCAATGAACCAGGATGGTTTATGCATCTTGCCAACTTCATCAAATTCTTCTGAGGATTTCTGTCTCCAGGATTGATTTGTTCATATTATTCAGATTCTTCTCGCTTAGTTCTGCCACTGCAGATTCTATGGAGACAGATGGACTGCTGCCCAGTATAATGCCTCTGCTCTGCTCTCTGTCACAGCTACTTACAGCAGGGGTCTTCAACGTTTTCAGGCCAAGAACCCCTTAGTTGAGAGAGAGATGAAGCAGGGACCCCCCACAACCTCCATATAGTTTCATTGTTTGACAGCACAATCGTCAGTGTATTTTGGATTCATGTCAATTTGTGTATTCAGATATTTAACGAGTTGAACTGTCAATACTTAATAAATTGACCTTTCACTCTGTACTTAGTCTGCTCTTTTCCCCCTCTACATCAAAGCTCTCACAACGCCTCGCGCTGCGAGGCGTTTTGAGCTTGTAGATCAGCTATTTTCGGCTAAAGTTCTCTGAATATGGACAGTAGGGTTAAAGTGGTTAATATAAAAAAGAAGAAAATAACTTTCTATCACTCAAAGATTTGGAGGACCCCCTGTAGTAACTCTGAGGACCCCCTGTTGAAGACCCCTGACTTACAGTGTATGTCAGCTGACATGGAGTTGATATACTGTAGAACACGCGCGCGCACACACACACACACGCACACGCACGCGCACGCGCACACACACACACACACACACACACACACACACACACACACACACACACACACACACACACACACACACACACACACACACACACACACACACACACACACACACACACACCTATATAACCTTGACCTCCAGTGTGTTCGTCTGTTCGTGGGGGTTCCTGGTGAGGTGATTTTGGGATATTGCTGACTCAATCACATTGCCAGGGATTTCCCATGGCTGGAACGGGAGACCACACATCTTGCAGGACTTGGCAACTACGTTTGGGAGAAGATTCAAGAGGTTTTATTTGTCTTTATGCTCATAAATGTGCAGTGAAATCAATGTTAGTGTGGTACGCTACTAACAATGTTCGACATATCATAAAGAACTATGATAATACAAGTACTGTAGGTAATAAGGATATAATACAAGGGTACTAAGCAGTAAAGGGTAAAGCGTATCAAGTGTGGGTGTGCAAAGAATGTTAGCCGCATGGTGCCACTGCCATTAGTAAATGGAGACCCTTTTAAATAATGTAATTATGTAAATATACATATCCAGAGATGTATATCGGACCAGTTACCCATATATGGAGACCCCTGGTGGTACCCATATATGGAGATCCATGTACTGTATATGGTAGGCCTACATCCCTTTTATGCCCATACATGGAGATCCCTGTCCATAATATGGGCATTCCCATATGAAGTCAGAAGTCCTGTTAGATATGGGCTTACTATTGATGACATCAGGGATCTCCATACTGGAACTGAACCAAGCATAATCAAGTAAATACTGGAGATGTGGTGTACGGCATGGATTTCTGCATGCATAGAGAGGGCAGAGAGGGAGAGTTTGGACAAGGCAATTCTCTTGAATGTTGCCTTCAGGTATGGCATGAAAAGAGAGAATTTGCATTTCTTTCACCATAGTAAAAAGTGCATTCATGGTCTGGAGAGGGCAGTTTTTTAAAGATGGGTAAAGGGCAAGGGCTCAAGCCCTCTTTAATGTCTATGTGTGCACGTGCCTGGCCTTGAGGATAGTGCAAGTGGGGGCCCAAACAATTGAAGAAAAAAAAACAAGAAAAAAAACAACCCTAGAAGATTGTAGCTTATATTGATAATATAACATAATATAAAATGCATCACATGTCCTTTTCAGCAGGCATCATGGTTTTTCTGCATGGGCACACTTTTCATTTACTGAATGTCCCCCTTGGGATAATAAAGGTATCTATCTATCATGTCCCAAGAATCCATGGGCACACCAACATAATACGGGGGTGTAAATATCGTCACTGTCGGGAAGAAACCATCTCCAAGTTTCAAATGTGTACGCTTTTTCGCAAAGTAAAGCCCTGCTTCATCATACAAGGCTGTCACACAACAGCAGTGAAAACAGCAGATCTACAAGCACACCGCGAGGCGTTGTGTGCTTGTAGATCGGCTGTTTTCACTAGTTTAAATCATTTTTAAAATGATATATACAATACTGGCTTTCAAGCAGTTTCAAGGGGCACACTTGACCCTTCTCAGGGGCACACCAAAGGTCCCCAGGCACAGTGGTTGAGAAACACTGGTTTAGGACATGGTCCCTGGGTTATGGGACTTAGTCCATGTGTGAACATTGTGTATGTGTTCATCATCATGTTCACAGTGGTTAGGTTCCATTGCCTGAGGGCTTCTGGCTTCTAGAGTCCAAATCCTTATACAGTCATGTGAGTTTCCATGAAGACCAACCAGAATACCTCAGTCTGCTTACCAGAAGCTGTGAAGCATTGGGTTTCAAATAAAGGCTATGTGTTGAATGAACAGTACCACATGATGCATATGATCTCCCTTCCTTGTTATTTCTATATAAATCTTTATTGTGTACTCGTCCTTCCTAATAATCACACACCAAATTTCTGGGCCCTGGGTACAAGGATTCAGTGCAGGCCCCCCATGAACGTTAACTATTGAAAAATAGCAGATATACAAGCTCACAGCGTGGCACCGAGTGCCGCGCTGCGAGCTTGTAGATCTGCTATTTTAGAAAAATCGTGAAAATGTGTGCAAGAAACATATGTTTCCATGTCAGTAATGGTGCTCAAACATTTTCATGTGAAGGACCCCCCAAGATGATATGTATTTGGCCACGGACCCCCATCTCAAAATATTTAGTTCCAGGGACCACCCAGAAGCTAAATTTGAGTTACAAATGTTCGCTTAAAAAATGCATATATTCAAAGATTTTCACACATTTTCACGACTTTTCAAAAATAGCAGATATACAAGCTCACAGCGTGGCACCGAGTGCCGCGCTTAGCTATTTGTCAATAGCTAAAGTTACTAAAGTTACTAGGGCCCCTCCACCTTGGGCCCTAGTAACTCAGTAATCAGTAATTCTGGGTCTCATTCACTTACACATAAGGGAAAAAAATCACTCCCAAAAATATGCTTTAAGTAGCATGTTAGGGGTCTAACTAGGTGTTTTTAATTATTCTGAATCCATTGCAAGCATTTGTTTTGCACGAAAAACATTCATTGGGCCAAAATCAGACGCAAAAAAACGATGGTTTAGTGATGAGTCATCACTTTTCACAAGGTGTATGGGGTCCATTTTTGGCCCAAGGAATGTTTTTCGTGCAAAACAAACGCTTGCAATGGATTCAGAATAATTAAAAACACCTAGTTAGACCCCTCACATCCCACTTAAAGCATATTTTTAGGAGTGATTTTTTTCCCCCTTATAGTACAGTGTATAGTAAGTGAATGAGACCCAGAATTACCCTAGCTGTAAAACATTTTGCTAGGGATGTTGAATTTCAATCTTTGTTAGATATGTTACTAGACACCTTTACAAACACATTGGTGAAGAAATTGTTTGGTAAGGAATTTATTCCCAGATTTGACAGGATTTCTGCTAACTTTCCCTCACTAACATACACACACCTTTATGAAATAACAATAGCTCACACAATAAACTGAAAGTTTTTTATTTTTATTTCCATTCTCGTACTAGAAAATGGAAAGTTTGATTGGCACGAAGTCCACAGAACCTCCCCCCCCCCCCCCCCCAGAAAAGTACCAAAGTACGGCAAAATGCACATGCTCGTTATTACATCAGAACAGAACAAAAGAACAACTTGTTTTATTCTTTCTCACTTTTCATTCCTCTCTTGTTCCCTCTATAAACCAGCCTACTATAAATAGACTCACCCCTTCTGTCACTGATTGCATTACAATAATGAAGGGGTGCAACAGTTAATTGTACTAATCGATTCAATCGATTATGCAAAGATTATCGATAATCACGCATTACAATAATGTAGGGGTGCAACAATTAACCGAATTCATCAATTTAATTGATTGATCTGTTAAAGAAATATGTTAATTGCTATTAAATGTCATTATAGGCTCCAGAAAAATAACAATAGTTCAAATATTCAAGACCACGTGTAGCATTTTCATGAAATATTTTTCACCCTTGTGCGATGAAGTATACAAAATAAAGTGGTTAATCAATTTGTTGATATATAAAAAAGGAAATAAGTTCTTCTCGCTTAGTTCTGCCACTGCAGATTCTATGGAGACAGATGGACTGCTGCCCAGTATAATGCCTCTGCTCTGCTCTCTGTCACAGCTACTTACAGCAGGGGTCTTCAACGTTTTCAGGCCAAGAACCCCTTAGTTGAGAGAGAGATGAAGCAGGGACCCCCCACAACCTCCATATAGTTTCATTGTTTGACAGCACAATCGTCAGTGTATTTTGGATTCATGTCAATTTGTGTATTCAGATATTTAACGAGTTGAACTGTCAATACTTAATAAATTGACCTTTCACTCTGTACTTAGTCTGCTCTTTTCCCCCTCTACATCAAAGCTCTCACAACGCCTCGCGCTGCGAGGCGTTTTGAGCTTGTAGATCAGCTATTTTCGGCTAAAGTTCTCTGAATATGGACAGTAGGGTTAAAGTGGTTAATATAAAAAAGAAGAAAATAACTTTCTATCACTCAAAGATTTGGAGGACCCCCTGTAGTAACTCTGAGGACCCCCTGTTGAAGACCCCTGACTTACAGTGTATGTCAGCTGACATGGAGTTGATATACTGTAGAACACGCGCGCGCACACACACACACGCACACGCACGCACACACACACACACACACACACACACACACACACACACACACACACACACACCTATATAACCTTGACCTCCAGTGTGTTCGTCTGTTCGTGGGGGTTCCTGGTGAGGTGATTTTGGGATATTGCTGACTCAATCACATTGCCAGGGATTTCCCATGGCTGGAACGGGAGACCACACATCTTGCAGGACTTGGCAACTACGTTTGGGAGAAGATTCAAGAGGTTTTATTTGTCTTTATGCTCATAAATGTGCAGTGAAATCAATGTTAGTGTGGTACGCTACTAACAATGTTCGACATATCATAAAGAACTATGATAATACAAGTACTGTAGGTAATAAGGATATAATACAAGGGTACTAAGCAGTAAAGGGTAAAGCGTATCAAGTGTGGGTGTGCAAAGAATGTTAGCCGCATGGTGCCACTGCCATTAGTAAATGGAGACCCTTTTAATGGGTAAAGGGCAAGGGCTCAAGCCCTCTTTAATGTCTATGTGTGCACGTGCCTGGCCTTGAGGATAGTGCAAGTGGGGGCCCAAACAATTGAAGAAAAAAAAACAAGAAAAAAAACAACCCTAGAAGATTGTAGCTTATATTGATAATATAACATAATATAAAATGCATCACATGTCCTTTTCAGCAGGCATCATGGTTTTTCTGCATGGGCACACTTTTCATTTACTGAATGTCCCCCTTGGGATAATAAAGGTATCTATCAGTATCTATCATGTCCCAAGAATCCATGGGCACACCAACATAATACGGGGGTGTAAATATCGTCACTGTCGGGAAGAAACCATCTCCAAGTTTCAAATGTGTACGCTTTTTCGCAAAGTAAAGCCCTGCTTCATCATACAAGGCTGTCACACAACAGCAGTGAAAACAGCAGATCTACAAGCACACCGCGAGGCGTTGTGTGCTTGTAGATCGGCTGTTTTCACTAGTTTAAATCATTTTTAAAATGATATATACAATACTGGCTTTCAAGCAGTTTCAAGGGGCACACTTGACCCTTCTCAGGGGCACACCAAAGGTCCCCAGGCACAGTGGTTGAGAAACACTGGTTTAGGACATGGTCCCTGGGTTATGGGACTTAGTCCATGTGTGAACATTGTGTATGTGTTCATCATCATGTTCACAGTGGTTAGGTTCCATTGCCTGAGGGCTTCTGGCTTCTAGAGTCCAAATCCTTATACAGTCATGTGAGTTTCCATGAAGACCAACCAGAATACCTCAGTCTGCTTACCAGAAGCTGTGAAGCATTGGGTTTCAAATAAAGGCTATGTGTTGAATGAACAGTACCACATGATGCATATGATCTCCCTTCCTTGTTATTTCTAAATCTTTATTGTGTACTCGTCCTTCCTAATAATCACACACCAAATTTCTGGGCCCTGGGTACAAGGATTCAGTGCAGGCCCCCCATGAACGTTAACTATTGAAAAATAGCAGATATACAAGCTCACAGCGTGGCACCGAGTGCCGCGCTGCGAGCTTGTAGATCTGCTATTTTAGAAAAATCGTGAAAATGTGTGCAAGAAACATATGTTTCCATGTCAGTAATGGTGCTCAAACATTTTCATGTGAAGGACCCCCCAAGATGATATGTATTTGGCCACGGACCCCCATCTCAAAATATTTAGTTCCAGGGACCACCCAGAAGCTAAATTTGAGTTACAAATGTTCGCTTAAAAAATGCATATATTCAAAGATTTTCACACATTTTCACGACTTTTCAAAAATAGCAGATATACAAGCTCACAGCGTGGCACCGAGTGCCGCGCTTAGCTATTTGTCAATAGCTAAAGTTACTAAAGTTACTAGGGCCCCTCCACCTTGGGCCCTAGTAACTCAGTAATCAGTAATTCTGGGTCTCATTCACTTACACATAAGGGAAAAAAATCACTCCCAAAAATATGCTTTAAGTAGCATGTTAGGGGTCTAACTAGGTGTTTTTAATTATTCTGAATCCATTGCAAGCATTTGTTTTGCACGAAAAACATTCATTGGGCCAAAATCAGACGCAAAAAAACGATGGTTTAGTGATGAGTCATCACTTTTCACAAGGTGTATGGGGTCCATTTTTGGCCCAAGGAATGTTTTTCGTGCAAAACAAACGCTTGCAATGGATTCAGAATAATTAAAAACACCTAGTTAGACCCCTCACATCCCACTTAAAGCATATTTTTAGGAGTGATTTTTTCCCCCCTTATAGTACAGTGTATAGTAAGTGAATGAGACCCAGAATTACCCTAGCTGTAAAACATTTTGCTAGGGATGTTGAATTTCAATCTTTGTTAGATATGTTACTAGACACCTTTACAAACACATTGGTGAAGAAATTGTTTGGTAAGGAATTTATTCCCAGATTTGACAGGATTTCTGCTAACTTTCCCTCACTAACATACACACACCTTTATGAAATAACAATAGCTCACACAATAAACTGAAAGTTTTTTATTTTTATTTCCATTCTCGTACTAGAAAATGGAAAGTTTGATTGGCACGAAGTCCACAGAACCTCCCCCCCCCCCCCCCCCAGAAAAGTACCAAAGTACGGCAAAATGCACATGCTCGTTATTACATCAGAACAGAACAAAAGAACAACTTGTTTTATTCTTTCTCACTTTTCATTCCTCTCTTGTTCCCTCTATAAACCAGCCTACTATAAATAGACTCACCCCTTCTGTCACTGATTGCATTACAATAATGAAGGGGTGCAACAGTTAATTGTACTAATCGATTCAATCGATTATGCAAAGATTATCGATAATCACGCATTACAATAATGTAGGGGTGCAACAATTAACCGAATTCATCAATTTAATTGATTGATCTGTTAAAGAAATATGTTAATTGCTATTAAATGTCATTATAGGCTCCAGAAAAATAACAATAGTTCAAATATTCAAGACCACGTGTAGCATTTTCATGAAATATTTTTCACCCTTGTGCGATGAAGTATACAAAATAAAGTGGTTAATCAATTTGTTGATATATAAAAAAGGAAATAAGTTGTTTTAAATGTGCTTCTTGATTATTCAATTCATCGGAAACGTAATGTTTAGAATAATCGCTTTCGATAGTTGCAGCCCTACAATAAAGTATCGGTCGCTGGGTTTTGACACAATTCAGGCGGAATAGCAGGAAATTATGTCACCCAAACCAGAGGTCCTTCAAATACAAATAAAGAACAATTGTTACAGCTTTTCATAAAAAAAAAAAAAAAAACTTACAATAAATTTAGTGACTAAAACCATCCAGTTACAAACTTAGAGATTGATGTAGATTGGAATAGTAGATTGTCTGTATTTGATTAAAGGCAGGGTAAGTTTTAGTTTTTTGTTAAAACATTTTCATTGTGTGTGTGAAAAGGTTAGAGCTCTATATTATTATAGTAATAATCATTGCTGTCAGGACCCACTGATCAGTTTAAATTTGAGAGTGTTCCAGATTCAATTTTAAATGGGATATTTCACTTTTGTGACTCACAAAAGCCTGAGAACATTAAAAACTGTCTGGGTGAGCACAGGGTGACAGTTTTTAAAGGTGCTCGATTCAGTATTTAGATACGTTATTCGTTTTGTCAGACATGCCCACTTCCTATACAACAGGGTTCCCCAATAGGCGGCCCACGGGCCATTTGCGGCCCGCGGGGGGCTACTGTCTGGCCCCCACCAACCCCAGTAATAATGGTGGTATAAGAGCAGCAACAACACTAGTATATCGTCGTTGTTGGGTGGAAACCTCGTATCTCCAAATTTGTATGTTCTTTCGCAAAGTAAAGCCCTGCTTCGTCGTGAAAGGCCGTCGCACAAAAGTAGTGAAAACAGAAGATCTACAAGCAAACAACACCTTGCGGTGCGAGGCGTTGTTTGCTTGTAGATCGGCTGTTTTCAGTAGTTTACATTTTTAAAATGATAAATGCAAAACGAACGGTTTTGGACATACAAGATTTTCACCCGACAACGACGATATCTGAACTGTCACTGGAGTAGCGGGAACGCCACCGTCGCCCCCAGCAATGTTGTGGCCCTCGGCTTGGTATCCTAGACATAATTCGGCCCTTGGGGAAAACTAATTGGGGAACCCTGCTATACAAACCCATATTAACTTCAAACTCAATTTTAACCGCGTTAGATTCATCGAAAACACCCGTCCTTGGTTCTGGACTCATACCGCCCTCCTAATACGTGAGGGGACCATATTTTTTTAATGACTTTTTTTCATTTAATTATTTTATTTAAATTTTATGTTTTCATTTCCCCCACCCCAAAAAAAACACGTTTAAAATAATTGAAGGAAAACGGCCCCCTCCCTATTAGGAGGACAGTGGGAGTCACCAGAAACAAGGACGGGTGTTTTCATTGAATCGATAAAAGTTACAATGGGTTTGTATATGAAGGGGGCGTGTCTGATCAAATGAATATCAAATATCTGGGGCATCTGCTGGCCTAGCGGTCCAGGTAGATACCACATATTCTCTGATGCATGACTGCGTGTTGCGGGTTCGAGTCTCGTCCCCGACGACCTTTGCTGCGCGTCACTCCCCATTTCCTATCAGTCTACTATCCCATCAATAAAGGCATAAAAGCCCCAAAAAACTAATCTTTAAAAAAAAAAAAAGAAAAGAATATCAAATATCTAAATACTGAATGGAGCAACTAAAAAACTGTCCGGGGTGTTCACGAAAGCCTGATTAGATCTAAAATGAGCCCCAAATTAACCATTTAAGAGTCATCACTTCCAATTTCACGTGTCCTATAAGTCAGTGGTTCTCAACCTATGGGTCTTAACTTAACGTGCAACATTGTTTTCTCACTAAACCATAAACAAACCAGCACAAAGTGAATTTCCAAAGTGACAATCTAAGGACTTTTGAATACTTCTAAAATGACACATTGGACAAATTGTCAAATATTAGAGGCAGAAATTGTGAAAATAGCCAATCTACATGCTCTGAGCATGTAGATCTGCTATTTTCACAATAGAGCCGTGTTATATAAAATGTAATACCTCAACTCTTAGTGCTCGTAGGAGTTCCCAGTTAAAATATGATTCTTTTGGGGGTCACAGCCTGAACAGGTTGAGAACCACTGCTTTAAATTATGGGTTCTCCCTCCCTAATGGATAAAATTGGTATCCCGACTGGAAAATCCCTTTAATGTTTAGCTACTAAAGAGAGACGGGGAGGACGTTGTTACTGAAAAACGCTCTCAATGATTATCTGAATGTAGAGCTACTGAACACTTATTTTAAACAAAATAACAAAAAATAAATAACTTACTGCACCTTTAATGCAGATGATCAATGGTCACAGTCTAGGTCAGATTATTTGCCAACATTTGTTGTTTCCGAATGTCTTAACTAAACTTAATTCACCAGCAGTGGCAATGGAAATAATACACATCCCTGTAGATGATTTGGCCAGCAAATTGTCATTTTATTTTATTCTATGCCTAAGCCCTAATAGCCTTTTCCCTGACTGCCTGGACTTTTGTTGCAATGTTATCACTATGAAACTATTCACAAGCCAGAAGAAATACTAAAGCAGCAGCTTATTGTGTGTACAAAGTCAAATCCTCAGTTTTAAAGGAGTAGTTCACCCCCAAAATGACTTTTTTTTCTATCGATTACTCACCCCATGGAGACTTGAGTTCAATAATATTTTAGTTTTTGTTGCATTCCTAAGACAATAATTTGATTATAATAAATTGACCCCCACTGATTCCGGATGGAGACCCAAATGCATTTGGTTCT
This sequence comes from Nannobrachium achirus, assembly GCF_963921795.1. NCBI lineage: Eukaryota > Metazoa > Chordata > Actinopteri > Myctophiformes > Myctophidae > Nannobrachium > Nannobrachium achirus. Next base: position 62,085,543 of record NC_137812.1, read on the forward strand.
CCATCTGGAATCAATGGGCCTACAAAGAGTTTCCTCAAATTATTGGCTTAGGAATGCCATAAAAACTAAAGAATATTATTGAACTCAAGTCTCTATGCCTGTAGAAGCGAGATCATTTAGCAACCTACAACCTGGTCGCAACCTGGTCGGTAGTTTTCACCGACCGGGTCGCTAAATCTACCAACCGGGCTGCAAAATCACCGACCAGGTCGCTAAATCTACCGACCGGGCTGCAGTTTTAGGTCGGTAGATTTAGCGACCCGGTCGGTAGATTTTGCGCCCCGGTCGGTAGATTTAGCGACCCGGTCGGTAGATTTAGCGACCCGGTCGGTGGATTTAGCGACCCGGTCGGTCGTTTTAGCGGCACGGTCAGTGATTTACCGGCCTGGTCGGTTGTTTTAGCGACCCGGTCGCTGAAAACTACCGACCACGTTGCAACACGGTTGTAGGTCGCTAAATGATCTCGCCCTCTCTCCTCCATGGGGTGAGTAATCGATAGGAAAAAAAGGTCATTTTGGGGGTGAACTACACCTTTAATGTATCCATTTGTAACACAAATGGATAAATGTAACCCTTTAAGGACCACTCCATCCATCGTCACATAATTAGTTCTCACTAATGCTCATTATAAGATGGCACCATTTCTGTCTACTAGCTCAATCTTAATTATATGAAGAAGAGTTCAAAAATGGTGACATGCTCCTTATACTTAGTTGAGCATCAGTGTTGCGCACCAAAAATAGCTGATCTACAAGCTCACAACGCATTGTGGTATGACAGCACGCAACCAAGTATAACTGGGATAATTTGGTTGCATCTGCAGGCTCGAGAGTAAAATTAACATTGATGATTTGAGGCTGTACTAAAGCTCGAGTCTTTTTCAATCGCCATTACTCTTTGGCAGTGTCCTAGCTCTTGGTTTGTAAATTGTGCTCTTCTCATTGAGGTTGATTGTGTAAAGGGCAGTCATATTTTGGAATATGCACCACGCACGCACTAGGGCATTCACGAATAGCGATTTTTAGTATTCGAATTATTCGACCTCAAAGTATTCCAATAGTCGAATATTCGACAGGACTGGCCAAACAAAAGCAAGAGGCGAACATTGTGAAAATAGCAGATCTACATGCTATTTTCACAATATTTATCTGCGGAACCGAGTCACATTAAATGTAATACCTACAATTCCAAGTGCTTGTCAGGGTGGGGGTACCCAGTTCAAATATGTTTATTTTGGGGGTCACGCCCTAAAAAGGTTTGAGAACCCCCGGTATAGAGCATTAACACATTCATCCACCAGGTGACTTCCTATCTAGCCAAGCTTTATAAACTTATATTTTTATATAAGAGAAAACCAAAAATAAAAAAAAGCGAATATTCGACTTCGGTGAACAATGTCGAATAGTGACTTTGATATTCGAATATTCGGTGAATGCCCTAGCACGCACGCACACACACACACACACACACACGCACGCACACACACACACACACCGGAAACAGAGAGCATGCACACAAAGGATGCCGGGGTCACCCCTCTAGCTCTAAACAAAACATTTGCAACCGTATTGTGCACGTGGCTTACGTACACAATCTTACTGTCCAAAACATGCTTGTACTTGTGCACGCCTGATCACATGCAATTTCTCACAGACACACGCACACACACACGCGCATACATCAGCAATATGGCAAGGTTAGTTATTGTAAAAGTGCGGATTAGTCGCAGTTTCACAAAGTTGTTTTTATTTGCCATTTAGTATTGGGATATTTTTTGCCAGTCAAAGACACTTAATTTCACAGTGCAACACAGTATGACAAACACTGACATTAGGGTCGACACATACTCTATGGGTGAGGTTTAAAAAAAAATCCATACAAAAACAAATTTAAAAGTGCAAAAAACAACTTAACAGTCACTGAAAGTAGCATCAATCCAGATATTCTTTTTTTGCGTTAATTGTGCGAATTTAAGTTCACTATGGAAACAAAACAAAAAAAAAATCAGTAGCAGCAAAGAAAAAACATGGACCATTCTCTTTTTTAAAAACGTTATAACAATCACAATGACATTGCCAATCACTGTTCACTTAAGATATCAATATGGCATCAAATGGATATCAGTACAAATGTAGGCAGACAAAGACACATACACACACTTGTGCGTGCACGCAAGCACGCACGCACTCACACACACACAGGTCACAGTTAACAGGTGCAAAAAGGACATTGGGGTAGGAGTCAAGTTTTTAGCATTGTACCATTATCAAAACAATACATTGTTCACACACCGTTAACACAGAATGCCAAAGTAAGGGTAACACAAAGACATGCACACACACACACGCACGCCACGCACATACACAGAAAACCTTAGGGTTTTAATATCTATATATATACTGTATATATATAGATATAAACAATTAAACAGATAGTAGATTCCTCTCCTTTCTGGTAAGGAATCCAACGTTAATAGCCCTAATCCTTGAATGAATGACTCCTGTGAATTATTCATTCCTGAATGAATGATTACTGTGAAGCCTACAAGAAGACGTTTGCCTTTTATAGTTTTTGTTTGTTTGTTTTTTTGATCAGGTAGAAACTGTGATAGGAATATGTCTGACAGATGGACAGGCTCTGTGAAGCAGCACTCTGGTAACCACAAATAAGAAAAAAAGAAAAAAACAGAATGAAATGTAAATAAACATTGATGCGAATAGTGGATAGGATTATCCCACAGTCAGCGAAGAGTTCAGTGATGAAAGGATAAATTCTAATCGAAGCCTTTTTCCCCCCATTAAAGAAAGTTATAGATAATATCTCCCAGAAATAAACAGAGTTTAGACACCTGCCTGTCCCTAACTACATACGTATATAAGGTCTGAAAAAGTCTAAATAACAGTGCCACACACAGTCAGTTCTATGTACTGCATATGCATCTGTATGTGTGTGTATACATTATGTCTGTTTGTGAGTCAAGCTATCAGTTACTCTTTAGTTTTATAGTCCCATTAAAATCTGATCAGTCCCTGGTCCTCCCAACAAACTAACTGACCTCTCTATAAATCTCCCTACATCTCTCTTTCCCTGTCTTTGTTATACAATTGAATACCCACTCTTTCCCTGCCTCTCTCCATTCCCCTCCACTTTTCTGTCCTACTCTCCCTGCACTATTAGCTGTCCCTCCCTTTCTCTCTCTTCTCTCTCTCTCTTTCTGTCCCTCTCTCTATCTGTCCCTATACCTGTTAGTTTTTCTGTGTCGGGTCCCTGCCTAGTTAATCTAAGAGGTGTTCCCCGTCCCTCCCCCCCTCCCGCCCACCCTCCCTCTATGGACAAACACATAGGGCGTGGGGGCCGTCCGTCAGGGGGAGTAGTGGCCAATAGCGTCCCTCTCTCCCCCCTCCCAGATCAGATCAGGGCAGTGCAATACACAGATGGATGAGTTTCCCGTTCACCCTCCTCCAGCTGGCTCACCTGCAGGGACAGACCGGGAGACACAAGAAGAAGAGGGGAGGGCCAAAGAGAGGAGAAGAAGAGTGGTCAGGAATCGTTTCAAAGTGCATGGGGTGCAGTGTTGTTTTTGACAACAAATTTTGATTTAGTTTTAGTCATAGTCTTTTTAATAAAATTTTCATTTAGTTTTAGTCATAATTTAGTCACCTGAAACGTTTTAGTCTAATTTTAGTCGACTGAATATCATAAGATTTTAGTCGACTAAATCTACAGTTGATTTAGTCAACGAAAATGTATTTTGGCAGGCCTTGATGGCATCGTAATGACTGATTTTACACTTGGTTCTGTGCTGAAAATAGCAGATCAACAAGCTCACAACGCGTCGCAGCGTGCAAGTTGTGAGCTTGTAGATCGGCTACTTTCAGCATGCAACACTGGAGAGCAACCAAACATAAAATTACTCTTCTCCACTAGTCTCTCCCTAACGTTTTAGTCTAGTTTTCATTTTGTTGCCGAAATTGTCTGTATATTTAGTCTTAGTTTTAGTCATCACAGCTTAGCTTTTATTTAGTTTTCGTCAGTGAAAAAAACGCAGTCGACAAACATTTTTCGTCATAGTTTTAGTCGACGAAATCAACACCGATGGGGTGAACAGTTCGAAGTTAAAGGTTGTATTTTATTGTTACATCTTTTGTACAGGTACGCAAGTGTAAAACTTGTTTTTGTTTGGAATCCTTCAGACAATGCAGTGGTATATATATCAGTGTTTCTCAAATGGGGTTACGCAGGGGTACTGCGTGAGGAAAACTAGAAAATGGGAACATGTAGTTTACCGTTATGGTTAATGATAAAACATCGACAGTTTGTGTGAACCTTCTCATCTGTCATTTCTTTTTTTAATTACATCAATAACTTGACTAGTAGTAACAGTTATTGAATAGAAAGCAATGTTTAATTGCCATTTTGCGGTTTTATTTCGCTGTGGTCAGGTGAAGGGGTACTTGGCTTTCGGAAAATCAGTATAAGGGGGTAGGTACTCCAGCCAAAAAAGATTGAGAACCACTGGTATATATAATAACAGCAAACAATATAAGAACAGCAAACAACATCTAAAAATCTAATCTTTCTACTATAATAGACAGGCCAGCTCCAGGTGTTGTTTAAGCATGTCATTGATAGACTCTCACACCACTCCTAGAGATTCCTCCTTTCACACATACATCGCTGCATTTCCCCCCTACATTCCTAGCTGCTTTCCCTGAACATATTGTACTTGCACAATGTACAATTAAACAAAACAATAATTTAATGCTATGACGCGAATTACATCATAGTACGTCCATTATAAACCTTCCGGCCGAAACACAGACTTACAAATTGTTCCACGCTGCAGTGTACTGATGAGTGTAGTAGGCCTACTGTGTCCCCTGGTGGCAGGACAGTGTAGTGCAGACATTATGATCTTTCCCAGTACGGGACAGTAGATTATACACTGCTACTTTAAAACAGTTCTGTGTCTTCAATGACTATGATCAAATGTGAGCGCCCGTCAGGGCGCGATTTCTAGATATGAGCGGCCGCGTTAGCGGCCGCGAATTTCTAGTAATAATAAGACGTAGAGAAAACTAAAAGAGCATCCTCAAATGTACATGCAATGTGCATGGGGGTGTGAGGAGTAGGGCTGTCACACTTATTACATAATCGTCTAATCGTGATTATTTGACATTATCGCAATTATTTTGTCATAATCGTCATAATCGTGAATGTTGAAAAATAGTGGAAAATAGTGGAAATAGCCGATCTACAAGCTCACAACGCGTCGCGATGCGACGCGTTGTGAGCTTGTAGATCGGCTATTTCCACTATCAAAGTAATTTTTTAAGTAGTAAGTTGTCAAATATGTCAGTAATTTCTTTGTATATTTAGGTTATGTGTCATATCTACCATGTACAACTTCAAAGCCTAAAAGCCAAACAGAAATGTAATTATCGACGACAAAAACACAATTAAATCGTTAATCGCCAATTATTTGAGTGACAATTAATCGTCATGTAAAATGTCATATCGTGACAGCCCTAGTGAGGTGGGTCTGTGGGGGTACCTCTGAGGTGGGTGGGTCTAAACGCCGTAACAGGCCTGAAGTCTTTCCTTCAACAGCGGCGGGAACTGTTCTGAGAACTGCTGCCAGTTGTCTTCCCCAACCTGCTCCTTGAAACCATGCAGGATCTGGGAGAGGTGAGAGGAAAAACAGCAAGTTAGGGCAGGGGTCTTCATCGTTTTTCAGGCCAAGGACCCCTCAGTTGAGAAAGAGATGAAGCAACTTTTTCAGAGATTCCATATAGTTTTGATTGTTTGACAGCACTATCCTCAGTATATTTTGGATTCATGTAAATTTCAGATATTTAACCCCTTGAACCATCAATACTTAATAAACTTGACCTTTCACTCTGTACTTAGTCTGCTCTTTTTCCCCTCTACACCAAACCTATTTGCCGAAAATAGTCGATCTACAAGCTTGTAGATCTGCTATTTTTGGCTAAAGTTTTCAGAATATGGACACTAGGGTTCAAATGGTTAATATAACAAGGTTTCTATCACCCTGGAGTGACTCTGAGGACCCCCTAGGGGTCCCGGACCCCCTGTTGAAGTTAGGGTTTGTGTGATTGATGCGATTTATTGTGCCCATGGGTGTCTGAAGCCACCATCCATGAATGATTATGCATTTATCGATTGTAAAAACCATCACTCCATAAACATTCAGGGGAGTTGTGACAGTCCGTCTCTCCTTAACTCATTTAATGCCAGCCTATCACCACTAGAGGGCGCCCAGTGACCAGAGAATAATAGAGATATGCTGGTAATGCATGCCCAAGCCCTGGAGCCATGACTTGCCAGAACACTTTCCTTTGTGCATGTACAGGAAGAGGATGAAGTTAGCTTGAAGTTAGCTATTGGCTACCAAGCATTTTAGATTTAGATTCTCGTCAACTTAGCCATGATTAAACCTTGCACACCTCATGCATGGGAGAAAAAACAGAGAAAATGAGCTCTAAAGATCCTGGATTGCATTGGAGTGGATGGTAAATATCAGCAAATATCGGCAAATATCGTCCTCTGTAAACAGAGGACAAAATTTAAAAAAAGAAAAAAACATTTTTTTTTTTTTTTAATTAAAAAGCCGAACTAGTTCGGGATTGGCACTCTGGGATGCGATAATAAAGCCGAACTAGTTCAGGATAGGCACTCAATGAGTTAAAAGTGTTATTGCCGGTTGGAAGCGATTTACTGTATCTCAAACACTGTTGTTGACCGCATCAGGGATTGTATGTGTAGGCCCACATTCTTGACTTCCGTTAGCACCACTTTTAGTTGGTTCTATTGGACTTGAAAATAGAAAGAATCTCCACGTCAGAGAAGTTTCTCTTTTTGGCTGTATTCCACTTCCTTCATGTCATGAACTCTTGGGGCGAGATCTATTGGTATGATATCAGACTCCACACCGGACCATTCTTTGATTGGGGAGATATGACCATTTTATCTCTATATACATTTTGGAACTGACAGAAAAGCGCATTCGATCGACGACCCAAAAAACGAAACGAATGCGCATGAGAGAGCGAGAGAGAGCGAGACACAGCGCGCGCGCGAGAGAGAGCACTGCCTAGCGCAGTGCAGTGTCATTTCCATGACAACGATGTGCTGATTGGCTGGTTACATGGGTCACACACAGTTCACAGCCACGCAACTTTTTGGCAGCAGCAGCCTAATGAAGTGACCACACAGAGGGCCTAATGAAGTGACCACACAGAGTGCCGTGAGTTTTGGATAAGCACAAGAAGCCATTCTCTGATGCTGAAATAATTAAAGAATGCTTGACCTGTTTTATTTGAATATTATTTAAATATTAACATTATTGTTGTCTGTATTTATAGAGAAGCTTTTTTGTATTTTCTTGACAAAAGTTCCACACACATGGATTAGGCGTACTTTTAGCTTTTTCATGGATCCTATAGTAAATCCAGCTACAAGTTTCAAAACATTGTGTGTGTTTGTCAGGCTGCTCCTCGCCTGTCTAGATGTCTCATTCAGAGCTTTTCGCGTTAACAACGAGGCGAGGGGGGCTAGATGGGAGCGGCGCGTAGCGCCACGACATTCTAGTAAATTACATGTGAACCCTGTTGTGTGTGTTTGTCTTGTCATCCCCTCACCTTGTAGAACATGTCCTGTGTGTGTGTGTGTGTGTGTGTGTGTGTGTGTGTGTGTGTGTGTGTGTGTGTGTGTGTGTGTGTGTGTGTGTGTGTGTCACCCCCTCACCTTGTAGAACATGTCCCTCAGGTCATCCTTGGGGCTCACCCACGAGGCCACCGCATCGCAGAAGAAGATGAAGTCCTGGAGCAGAACAAAGATTTAATCCATTTAGGCCAGAATTATTGAATGCGTTAACTATTGACAAATAGCAGATCTACAAGCTCGCAGCGCGCTGTGAGCTTGTATGTCTGCTATTTTTCAACAGTTAAAGCATAAAATAATAACACCCGGTATAAATGGGTTAAAGCGTGTAAGTTTTTCTTTTTCCACATCACTTCCTGCGACGTCCTGCTTCAATCCAAGAAGACTTAAATAAGGAGAAGACACGCCCACACCACGGCTATCTGCCATGACATTTTCGGTGGCAAAACTCGCACTGTCGTTCGATGAATAACATTGGCGTCTATGAGCACCAGCTGGGACAGCGCATGAACAAAACAATATTCTTAACGATAGAGACCTTTGTTGTATAATCGCTCCAGGAATATAAAAGAAGACATATCACAGGTATTTTTACAATCACTTGCTTTTCGATGTGCACGGTACATAATGTTATTGAGGCAGCTAAACAGCGGCAAGTATAGTTTCTGTCTCAGAGATATAGCGAGATTTGGATTCCAGACAGGGAATGGTGAAGAGTCTTGCGATACTAGCTAGTTCAGAAACGTAAATTGTGCTCTTTAGATGCTTCTATAATGTTATACAGTGTACTCACCGAAAAGCAACACAGCAGAAAACAATGTGTGACATGTCTTCTTTTATATTCCTGAGCTGAGTATTTTATAAAGGTCTTTATCGTTCAGATTTATTTTTTTGTTCATGAGCTGCCCCAGCCGGCGCTCAGACTCCAATGTTATTCACCGAACTTCCGGTGCTAGTTTTGCCACCGAGAGTGTCGTGGCGCATTGCCGTGGTGCCTTTCTTGCTGAGACATTTTTTGCTTCAGTCAGACACACTGATTAAAAGAAACAGTGTGTCATGTACCTGCACCACGCCCCCTGGGTTCACACCAATCATCATGCAGTGTGCCATGTACCTGCACCACGCCCCCTGGGTTCACACCAATCATCATGCAGTGTGTCATGTACCTGCACCACGCCCCCTGGGTTCACACCAATCATCATGCAGTGTGTCATGTACCTGCACCACGCCCCCTGGGTTCACACCAATCATCATGCAGTGTGTCATGTACCTGCACCACACCCCCTGGGTTCACACCAATCATCATGCAGTGTGTCATGTACCTGCACCACGCCCCCTGGGTTCACACCAATCATCATGCAGTGTGTCATGTACCTGCACCACGCCCCCTTGGTTCACACCAATCATCATGCAGTGTGTCATGTACCTGCACCACGCCCCCTGGGTTCACACCAATCATCATGCAGATCCCACGGAAGGCAGAGTCCTTCTCCTCGTTGTCTCGGATGTTGCGCAGAGAAGTGCACCTGTCAAGATGATAACAATGACCATTAGTTAACAACCTTCAGCCTAGTCACAGTGTTGTGAGCTTGTACATCTTTGACCGTTTTGAACAGGTCTTTAACTCATACCCCGCCATTTGCAAATACCTTCGTACTCTCATATGCCTCTGTCTCCATAGACTTCCATGTAATTCATAGTGCACTGATAATGTCATGTCCATGTTCATTGCTCACAGCTTTCAAACAAAAAAATCCGAATGGAAATCCGTTCAGGCATTCATGAACTAGCAGCCATTATGTTTTTCTAAAATGTAAACAAAGATGGCTGCCATGTTAGAAAGATGGGGTTGCTATGGGGGTTAAACATGCAATTTCGCGATTGCCATCATGCCTACTACATTTTTTGGGGTCCAATTTTTTGAAAGATTTTTTTTTTTCAAAAACGGGAAATTCTCGGGACTATCGGGCCTGGCGGTGAGAGACATTAGCATATTTCCGTGACTATCAGGCCTAGCAGGGAATGAGTTAAAGGACAACTTTCTTTTTTTTACAACAAGGGTTCATATTTTAGATTGTAAAGTAAAGAAACTGCTTTCTATCATTTTAGCCATTTTAGAGAGTTTGATTTCAGTGCATGGGGGCACGCGTGCAAGTGGCTAAATATGTCTTTTTTAGACACAATGAACCGACACATTCTTTATCATTTACAGCAATAATAAACTACTAGCCCCCATATGTCACTCCTAACCATGAAAGGAAACCATGCGGTGCATGTAGGGGATGGGCTTATCGTGTCTAAAAAGACACTTTGCCACTTGTACGTATGCCCCAAACCACTGAAATCAAACTCGCCAAATTGGTTAAAACGATACAAAGAAGTAAATGAAAATATTTTAACACTCATCTTTTCTTTTCTCTAATTACAATCTAAAATATGAACCCTTGTTGTAAAACCAAAGTTGTCCTTTAAGTGGTTAACTCATTCACTGCCTCTCATGTTTCTCATGCATTATACTTTTTTTGTGTCAAATAAATCCCACGCTGTCAATTGTCTTTTTTTGTTTGTTTTTCATTTCTGCCTGAGTTGTCTCTCAGTTTTCTGCAGTAAGGGCGAGTGCCAAGAGGTAGTACCTCGGACGGCCGCTAGTAAATTCAGACGGCCGGCCGGTACATTCGGCCGACCGGTACATTAGGCCGGCCGGCCGGTAGATTCTGCCGGCCATGAACTATATTAGGCCAGCCAGCCGGTATATGGCCGGCCGGACTTTGGCACTCGCCCTCTCTCGTTTTCTGTCTCTCTACTATCCTATAGTATAGAGCGTCGCAGTAAGGTGCTGGAAGTAAACTGCATTACCCATGCTGCTAAAAATGTACATCCGCTTGCGGTTACCGCGGAAATAGCTACTGCCCCCTGTCAGCATAAAACAATTATGTCCCAATACATTTTAAAGGCTACGGTACATTCCCAATCCCCCCCCACAAAAAAAGAATGGGCGAGATAGAAGAGATAGAACATTGAGAGGCTCTCACCAAGGTCTGATGAACTGCGGTAACAAGGGAGCAACCTCCTGGGGGCACACATAGCCAAGCCGACCAATGGTGATGGCTGAGGAAGGACAGAGACAGAGCGAGAGAGAGAGAGAGAGAGACACACAGACAGACAGACAGACAGAGGAGTCAGGGTTGCTAGATGACAAGAGATGAAGCAGGGACCCCCACAACCTGTTCATGGATTCCATATAGTTTCATTGTTTGACAGCACAATCATCAGTGTATTTTGAATTCATGTCAATGTGGGTTTTCAGATATTTAACCCTCTGAGCCGTCAATACTCAACTTGACCTTTCACTCTGTACTTAGTCTTCTCTTTTTCCCCTCTACACCAAAGCCCTTTGCTAAAGTTCTCTAAATATGGACACTAGGGTTCAAGTGGCTAATATAAAAAAAGTTTCTATCACACAAAGATTTGGAGGACCCCCTCTAGTAACTCTGAGTACCCACTAGGGGTCCCGGACGCCCTGTTGAAGACCCTTGCTGTAGAGAATGTGTCTGCCATTGGTCAAGTTCAAGACAATCAGAGTACAGTTGAATTAGCCAGTAGCTATGCCCCTCCCAAAAAGCTTTTGTCCAATGCTAGCTTAGAATAACTTCCTGCTTGCCAAGGTTTGCCTTGGCAACAGCCTTGGCAAGCTGCCAGTTGCTAAGCTAGCATTGGACAAAAGCTTTTAGGGGAGGGGCATAGCTACTGGCTAATTGTAATCACTATAGGAACAACATTTGATAAAAAAAACAGCATATAAGGGGCGCCCGCTGGCCTGGTGGTCAAGGCGCGTACCATATACTAGGCTATGATGCCTGCTGGCGTCGCCGGTTCGATTCCCGATCCGGACGACCTTTGCCACATGTCATTCCCCATCTCTCTCCCCATTTCCTGTCAGTCTACTGTCTTATCGAATAAAGGCATAAAAAGCCCAAAAACAAATCTTACAAAAAAAAAAAAAAAAACAGCATATAAGTTATTGACCCTACATTCACAAATTAGTACAGCATGCAATGTAATTGGTTGTAATCATTGACAGAGGAAACCACACACACACACACACACACACACACACACACACACACACACACACACACACACACACACACACACACACACACACACACACACACACACACACACACACACACACACACACACACACACACCTGTTTGTCGCAGTTACTATCAAAACCTCCACCGGCTGTCTGTCAGTCAGTCACGTCACACTTTTTCCCTACTCATATCTCCGATTTTGCCCTAAAATCACACAAAGCGGTAGTAGCGGTACACAGTATCGCTACAGTCATGTCATCAACATGGATCTGTCCCACCTAGTGCCACCATCAGGCCGATTTTTTGGACACTGCTCCTACAGATTTGCCCTAAAATCACGCAAAGTGATACACAGTATCTCTAAAGTCAGGTCATCAACATGGATTTCTCACATGCCCCTCTTCTAGCGCCACCATGAGGTTGCTTTTTGCAGACAACATATATCTCCCGATTAGGAGTCTTGCTGGTTCTCTTATATGCCCGCACAGAATGCAAATTCAAGCGAATAAGGAGCCGACCCATCGGCGCAGTAAGTGCACTCTGTCTGAGAGCAGGAACCTTTTGAGGGGATCACTGCCGACCATTGCCGTAGGTGCAGGGTACCCCTGCTGTCAGGGTTCCCACAAATTTTTACCAATTAATTTCCAAAACTTTTCCAGAATATTTAACCCAATTTCCAGGGCTATATAAAAATAATTCAGCTCAATAACAAGTCGCTTACTTCTATGCGCAATGCCCAAAGACAGGTAGTGTATGCCAGTGGTTCTCAACCTTTTCAGGCTGTGACCCCCGCAATAATCATATTTTAACTGGGGACCCGGCACCCTGGCGAGCACTAAGAGTAGAGGAATTTTGTGTAACACGTTTCTATTGTGAAAATAGCAGATCTATATGCTCACAACGCCTCGCGTTGCGAGGCGTTGTGAGCATGTAGATCGGCTATTTTCACAATTTCTGCCTCTAATATTTGACAATTTGGCCAATGTTTAATTTGTCATTTCAGAGGTATTAACAAAATCAATAACCAAAGACAATGCATAGCTATTTTTCCAGGACCTTCCAGGACCCTTGATCAATTCCAAAACCTTTCCAGTACTGGAAAAATATTTCCGTAATTTCAAAATATTTCCAGGAATTTCATGACCGTGGGAACCCTGCCTTTAGAGGGGATCACTGCCGACCATTGCCGCAGGCGCAGGGTACCCCTGCTGTTGTAGAGGGCACGATTCAACATTTCTTATCGTTACATCTCATAGTTTTGGTTCTTAAAGAGTGGAGCAGCCATAACAACAATTACAAAGAACCAGGAGGTGATTGAGTTTGTGTTGGGGTGTGGAAGCTATAGAAGTGTTCACCCACCAGTGTTTTCCAGCAGGGTCTTGGGTGTGTTGGGCCTGTTGATAATCTCCACTAGCTGACTGAGAACCATGGCAACGTACGGCTGCATCTCCACTCCTGAGTAAAACATGACGTAAAGGGGCACAGAGAGAGAGAGAGATGCCATTGAACAGAGAACTTACCTCATTTAGACCAGTGGTTTTCAACCTTTTCAAACCGTGACCCCCAAAATAATCATATTTTAACTGCGGACCCCCCACCCTGACGAGCACTAAGAGTTGAGGCATTACATTTTGTATAACACAGTTCTATTGTATCTACATGTGAGCATGTAAATTAGATCAGCTATTTTCAAAAATTTTGCCACTAATATTTGGCCAATGTTTAATTTGTCATTTTAGAGGTATTAAAAAGTCCTTAAATTGTCACTTTAGAAAAGTGCAGATACCTCTATACACTTAAACTTTATGTTGGTTTGTTTACTATTGAGTGAGAAAACAATGTTGCACATTAAGTTAATCATCTGGGGACACCCCAAAATCATTCGGGGACCCCCCTGGGGATTCTAACTACTGACCCAGGTTTTCTGAAAAAGATAAAAAATTATGTTTCTATATGTATAGCAACAGCTAATGTGACACAGAAGTGTTCCCAGCTTGAAAGGTATAACAACAAATAGGTTTTCAAATACGTTTTTTAAATGTTAAGAGTCATCACAATAAACCCCTCAAGAGCGTGAAAATGTAAAGTGTATCCACACGGAGAGTAGAGAAAGCTAAGACTCACCCATCTGCATGCAGATCTCTCCTATGGCCCAGGTAGCATTGTTGCACACAGAGATGAACTCTGGGTTGAGGTTTGTGCCCAGGATTGGCATGAACTCAGCTGCAACGTACACACACACACACACACACTATATATACGTCACCGCTAGATTGAGAATCAGTTAGATCGAGAACAGGAGCGCTCGTCGTGCGGGGCGGAAACAAGCTGTCGCTTTGATCCACAACAACGACAACGTAGCGTCGGCAGGAATGATAGCGCCTCACCCCACGGAGGTTAGGGTTAGGCATAGTTTTACTGAGGTTAAGGTTAGGGTTAGAGTTAGGCATAGTAAGCTAATGGCTAAACACAGCTGAGCTAGCTAGTAGCTGATAAACAAAGAGAGGGGTCGCAAACGAGTGACGTCAGCGACTACACAAGTGAATGGCTGTTGTCGCCATCTCATGGTGAATACGCAGAATTACACAGGTGCGCTGATAAGAGACTATCAAAGTGAATTGATCCAGGTGGTGGTAGGGGTGTGTGGTGAACGACAAAACGAGTGCTCTTACCACGATCTAACTGAATTACCCAAACTAACTGTAACATATATAAACTAGAAAAGATGCAATTGGAAATTACAAGCGTGGTTGCTGACGGTTGCTGACGTGACTATATTCAACAGTAACAAAACAAGTAGGTCGGGAGTGGCTTATTGTCGGTATCAGCCGGTAACACGCGGGAGTCTGTCCCCGTTACAATGCGCTAGACCCCTGGGAGATGGACTGCTGAGGTGGAGCGCCACACCTACCATCAGCTCCCAGTACTTGCCGCACGACTTGCCAAGCCGTGCTACTCATACGCTGAGTTGGCGGTGCCCGGAATCGAACCCATGACCTTGCGGTACAAAGGCAAGAGCTCTACCGACTGAGCTACCCGGGCACAACAGTAAACTAACTGTTATTTGAAGCTTGACCAATTAATTCCCTACTGATTCCCACTCCCATTGATTCCCTATTGATTCCCTATCCCTGACAGATGTCTGTCTGTCTGTCAATTTCCAATGGCGGCAGAGAAGTTGCCCTAGTAATAAATGAAGTTTCCCCAGAACTACGGTGTGTCGCCCTGTCGGGCAACCACACTAAAGAACACTGGTACATGCAGGCATTTAAAGTGTAGGTGATAAGGAGTGTGGGTGTTGTATTGTTACCAATGCAGGGTTTGACATGAGGGAAGCAGGCCTTCGTCAGATCACCCAGTAGAGCAAATGAGCTCTGTCTTACTTCTGGCATAGTGTCCTAGAGAGAGAAGAGGTGTTAACAACCTGAGCTCTATTATATTGTATTGTTCACCAATTAGATTACCCCCCCGGCTCCACCGAGCGTGTCGAGCGTCGCGTCAACGTCAACGTTGGGAACGAAAATTGCCCCGGTTAAAATTTTTGACGGCGTCCACAACGTCCAGTCATGTACAAATTATGATTAAATGTAATTGCATTGCATATTTAAATGTATATACGTGCCTTTCTGCTGTTGGATATCCATCCACGTCATTCACAAGGGTGAATAGATGTCCCAAAATTCCTAGCATATTTTAATGTAATTACAGTGGTCTTCCCACTTGATAAAATTATGTATAGGAAAATCACAACAGGCTAGGAAACAACTTTCTCAATTCTTCCTCCTGAAAACAGGTCAGCAGTGAGTACAGAAGACAGATTTTTAGGCTATACATTATCGTGTCTGCTTCAATGACGCCGTCAAGACGCAGAGCAACGCGACGCCGCCAGTGGAGCCCTGGAGTAAGATTGCAATACGCAATTACAACTATGCTAACCAATGATAATAACTGTTTGGGGATTGCTTAGAGAGGCATGTACTGTGGGGGGATTAGAGGATTCTGATTACAAAAAGTTGTCTTTTACTTTGGATTGAAAAGATTAAGGAATATCTTTACTCGGAAATTAAGTAAATACTTGCGCAATAAGGCCTATGGTTTCTTTATTTTGTCTTCCAATCAAATCAGATAGTGATCTACACGCTCAACACGCTGCGATATCACCTTATGTGCCCAATTTGTTATTTTTTTTAATGTATACGTTATTTAATGTTTCACAGTAATTTATTTGTAAACGATAATTTCACTGGGCAGATATGACAATTAAAATACAAAGCCTGAAAGGCAGACAGAAATGTAATTTGTATTCATAATGTTCCAATGTTCAATGCCAAAGAAAACACAATCAAATTGTTAATAAGCAATTATTTGCATGACTATTAATGGTCAAGTGAAATGTCCTGAATGTGCCAGCCCTACCTGCATGCACTGGAAGAGCAGGGTCATGATGTTACTGCGAGCCACCAGGGTGTCCACGTGCCCCCCCAGTCCCTCAGCCAGGCCACTCAACAGATCCAGAGCAACGATCATGAAGTCTTTATCTGGTGCCTCGTACTGGTCTGGCTGCTGGCTGTACATCTGGAGGGGGAACGGGACAGGGGGAAAGACAGAGACCATTTTAAAACAGGTTTTGGCAACACACATCTCCAGCGAGAATCTAATCGAACAGACAACGTTGTTTTGGGGTCATATGATCAACACAGTAACACGTCCTGTCAAGTCATCTTTATTCAACTGGCGATCTAAAAGCACACAACGCCTCGCGGTGCGAGGCGTTGTGTGCTTGTAGATCTGCTGTTTTCACTGCTGTTGTGCGACAGCCTTGTATGATGAAGCAGGGCTTTACTTTGCGAAGAAACGTACAAATTTGAAACTTGGAGATACAAGGTTTCTTCCCGACAGTGACGTTATTTACACCCCCGTATTATGTTGGTGTGCCCATGGATTCTTGGGACGTGAAAAGTGTGTCCATGCAGAAAAAAGGTTGAGAAACACTGTAGTAGACAACCCAGTGGGTTATGTCATCATACGCTTGTCACTCATAAGCGAAGTAGGAGTGTGTGTGTGTGTGTGTGTGTGTGTGTGTGTGTGTGTGTAAAGAGAGGAGTCTAAGAAAGGAATGGTTTGCGATATAAAATTGGGAAAGCTGACATTCAAAATAAGGCATTAAACACTACAATTCAAACAAACTTCAAGATCGAAAGAGAGAGAGAAACACAGGGTTCCCACACATTTTTACCAATTCATTTCCAAAACTTTCCCAGAATATTTAACCTGATTTCCAGGACTATATAACAATAATTCAGCTCAATAATGAGTCGCTTACTCCTATGCGCAATGCCCAAAGACAGGTAGTGTATGCCAGTGGTTCAACCTTTTCAGGCCGTGACCCACAAAATAATCATATGTGAACTGGGGACCCCCCACCCTGATGAGCACTAAGAGTTGAGGAATTTTGTATAACACGTTATAAAAAATTCCGTTGCGAGGCGTTGTGAGCATGTAGATCTGCTATTTTCACAATTTCTGCCTCTAATATTTGACACTTTGGCCAATGTTGAATTTGTCATTTCAGAGGTATTAACAAAATCAATAACCAAAGACAATGCATAGCTATTTTTTCCAGGACCTTCCAGGACCCTTGATCAATTCCAAAACTTTTCCAGTACTGGAAAAAAATATTTTTATAATTTCAAAATATTTCCAGGAATTTCATGACCGTGGGAACCCTGAACAAACTTCAAGATCGAGAGAGAGAGAGACAACATTGTCTGTTCGATTGGATTCTCGCTGGAGATGTGTGTTGCCAAAACCTCAGGCCTAGAATTATTGACTGCTTTAACCAGTGAAAAATAGCAGATATACAAGCTCACAGCGCGCGCTGCGAGCTTGTAGATCTGCTATTTTTGAAAACATCGTGAAAATGTGTAAAATGTGTGAGAGGATGAGGACTGACTGCCTCTCACCATGGCCTGGGCTAGTGTCTTCTGGACCAGGGTGACACAGCGCTGGTAGACGGGCTCACAGTACGGCAGGAAGCCACTCTGCAGGGCCGTGGCCACCGAGGACAGACACTCCAGCAGAGGGAACAGGTCCTTGTCCTCGTCCTTCAGCTCGTTCCACTTGGCGATCAGCGGAGGCATCAGCTTCTGGATGTACTCCTGGATATCAATACACACAGACACAAAGCATCATCAGCTTCTGGATGTACTCCTGAATATCAATACACACAGACACAAAGCATCATCAGCTTCTGGATGTACTCCTGAATATCAATACACACAGACACAAAGCATCATCAGCTTCTGGATGTACTCCTGAATATCAATACACACAGACACAAAGCATCATCAGCTTCTGGATGTACTCCTGAATATCAATACACAGACACAAAGCATCATCAGCTTTAGGCCTGTGCAAAAAAATCGATTCACTATATTATCGTGATGTTAATGCTGGCGATTCAATTAATCGATTTTCAAAGTTCAGAATCGATTTTCCTGATTTTATTTATTTATTTATAAAAAAAAAAATAAAAAAATAAAAAAATCCTTTTTTAAGGTGAAATTAACCTGATGGTGAAATAACCACTTTCAGTCAGAGTAAGTATAGGTCCTAAAGGAACAGTTTTAGGATGTCATGTTATGGCTAAAGCTAGCACAGTGCTCTGTAGGCCTGCAGCACAGCGATTTCTTTTTTTTCTTCTTTTTTTATGACTGTTTTGTTCTGTGTTTTCTGGCATCTTGACCAGGAACATGTTGTTGTAATGTTGTACCACTGGCACTTTGGCTGAAATAAATGTCAGAAAGATTGACTGACTTTATTTGGCTGCATTAATTTGAAGTATATGATTCAACTTTTAATGTTTTATATTGTTTCGAATTGTTTTAAAATGTTTCAATATAAAAAAGCTGTAATTTTTGGGGGAAAATCGCAATAATCGTGATTCGAATCGCAAATCGCAGGAAAACGCAATAATTGTGATATAATCGAATCGTCAGCCTATGAATCGAAATCGAATCGAATCGGGAAAAAGTGAATCGTCACAGGCCTAATCAGCTTCTGGATGTACTCCTGAATATCAATACACACAGACACAAAGCATCATCAGCTTCTGGATGTACTCCTGAATATCAATACACACAGACACAAAGCATCATCAGCTTCTGGATGTACTCCTGGATATCAATACACACAGAATCAGCTTCTGGATGTACTCCTGAAGATCAACACACACAGACACAAAGCATCATCAGTTTCTAGATGTACTCCTGAAGATCAATACACACAGACACACAGCATCAGCTTCTGGATGTACTCCTGGATATCAATACACACAGCATCAGTTTCTAGATGTACTCCTGAATATCAATACACACAGACACACAGCGTCAGTTTTTAGATGTACTCCTGAATATGTGACAGTAAACAGACAGCACAGGACAAACAGATAGACCAGGGGTGGGCAACTTTGATGATGGCGAGGGCCACTATATTTCCACCTTCACTCCAGAGGGCCACACTGCATATTGCTATACGTCCTACTTTGTCATATATCATTCAAAAGAAGCAAAATAGCAGATCTACAAGCTCAAAAAACATAGATTTTTGGCTCTTTTGAATTGGAATCCTGAATTATTTTTTGTTATTTTTTAATTGGAATCCTGAAATGTAACATTTTCAAACGTATTTAGTTATATACTTATGTTAACTTCATGAACCTAAATACGAATACATTGGACATTAAAAAAATACATTTTAATACTACAACACTAGTCATTAAGCTACTAATATAGCAGGTCATGTTTGGAATTATAACAGCTGAAATCAATAATACATCAGTATTCCGGTATTAACCTGAGGGCCACATTAAGTGAAGGTGGGGGCCAGTTGCCCATGTATGAGATAGACACACAGGAGATAACAGGAACCCAGGGAATATGATGAATGTTTAAAAAAAGGATCTGAACATGGAGGCATGTCATATTTTACTTAAGACGTTGATAATACCAGTGGTAGAAATTACTATGGCAAAGGTGACCCAAGAACTCCCTGAATGGCCCTATTGAGGGACAAAAACGGCACCCAAGATCGGTTTCAGAGTAGCGTGAGATTGGAGTACTAGTCTCTAAACTAGGGGTGGGCGATATGGAAAAATACAATATCACAATATTTTCCCAAGCTGTATCACGATACATGATTTTATCACAATTCTTTTTCGCGTTTTTTTATGGGTATTTTTCAAGTTACTTGACAAAAACTAGAGTCTCTGGGTTCCTTTTGGGAGGTCTAAATTGAACTTTACAAGTATGTAACTCTGACAGTATACAAATGAAACCAAATACTGTCAGAGTTAAGTGGAGACCTTGACATTTTAAAGTTTAAGCTTAAATTGAATTCTGCAATGAATCTCTGTATTAACGATTAAACAGGATTCAAATGTGTTTATTTTGGGGGTCATGGCCTAAAAAGGTTTGAGAACCCCCTGGTATAGAGCATTAACACATTCATTCACCAGGGGCATTGACAACTCATTCTTATGACTTCCTATCTAGCCAAGCTTTATAAACTATATATATTTTTTAAAGAGAAAACAATAAAAAAAGCGAATATTCGACTTCGGTGAACAACGTCGAATAGTGACTTTAATATTCGAATATTTGGTGAATGCCCTACTATAAGATGAATTTCTCGATTCAAAACCCCAATTGCCCTAATTTGGGGCAGCCATAGCTGTACGGCTAGAGGGTTCCATTCCCAGCCCAGGGAATGTGGTGATGCGTCCCTGAGCAAGACACTTAGCCGCCTAAAGCAGGGGTCTTCAACAGGGGGTCCAGGACCCCTAGGGGGTCCTCAGAGTTACTACAGGGGGTCCTCCAAATCTTTGTGTGATAAACTATATTAACCACTTGAGCCCTAGCTTCTATATTCTGAGAACTTTAGCCAAAAATAGCCGATCGGCTATTTGGCAAAGAGCTTAGGAGAGGGAAAAGAACAGACCGAAAGGTCAAGTTTATAAAGTATTGACGGTTCAAGTAGTTAAATATCTGAAACCCCACATTAACATGAATCCAAAATATACTGACAATCGTGCTGTCAAACAATTAATCTATATGAAATCTATGAACAGGTTGTGGGGGTCCCTGCTTCATCTCTCTCTCAACTAAGGGGTCCTTGGCCTGAAAAAGTTGAAGTCAAAGAACCCTGGCCTAAAGGCTCTGTACTGTGTCTTCTCCCTACTTCAAACGCTACGAACCTTAAGAAACAGTTCAATGATGTGTGGTGATGAGCCGAGCAGACCCTGGCACTATGTGTAATAAATAATCCATCTGGCTGACCAATCAGGCAATCACTAAGGATTTTATGAAGGATAAACCGCAGATATTATGTCTTCAATTTTCTCTGTGCGTCATGACACACAAAAGACTTGCCTAACTTGCTTTGACAAAATGTTGTTTGTTTATACGATGAAGAATTGTCAAATATCACTTCCATGTGGCTGTTCTTCTCAGCAGACATAGCACAGGCCATGAACTTGGCATTCATATTCCTCACAGGCTCAGCTTCATCAAGTTCAGCCAAACTGGCCCAGTTAACCCATTTAGGCCTAGGATTGTTGAACGCTTTAACTATTGAAAAATAGCAGATATTCAAGCTCACAACGCGGCACCGAGTGCCGCACTGCGAGCTTGTAGATCTGCTATTTTTGAAAAAGTCGTGAAAAGGTGTGCAAATCTTTGAATATATTGTATTTTCAAAGCGAACGTTTGTAACTCAAATTTGCTTCTGGGTGGTCCCTGGAACTAAATATTTTAAGATGGGGGTCCGTGGACAAATAAATATCATTTTGGGGGTCCTTCACATGAAAAATTTTGAGAAACACTGACATAGTAGTCTCTCAAGAACAGACTAACTGAGCTCCGGTTAAGTGAAAAGGATCTTTTCTTTGACGATGGCTGGCCAGATTGCTGACATAGAAACATAGGTTTTTAAAAAAACCTTAGAAGGATTCAAAAGACACTTATAGAATCGGGTCAAAATTCTAATTGTCATCATTTTTCAAAAAAAGCAGATCTACAAGCTCGCAGCGTGGCACTCGGTGTCACGCTGTGAGCTTGTATCTGCTATTTTTCAATAGTTAAAGCATAAAATAATGATACACAATAATGTGTACCCGTTCTAAATGGATTAATATTATGTTCATTCTAACATTGAAGAACATTGTGTTTTTTTGATTAAATCATTCTTCATACCACCAAATAATACATTTAAGTGGTTAAGAGGTCATGTTGGGAACCCATAGGAAGGTTAAGGTTATTCATATTTCTCCTTGTATTCAATAAGTACGTAATATTCAATGAGTGATATGATCAATGAGTTTTTGACTGAATGAAAACAGCACCAAACAAGGTACATTTCCAGGATTTCCCAGTATAATGGCTTCACTTCCCTTTCCCGAAAGTGTTCCACTCTGAGCTGACCTCATGAGCAAACACACACACACACACACACAGTGAGAAAAACACACAGCGAGCATCCGTTTCTGGATGGTACTCCTGAACATCAGAACACACACATGAACACAGTGAGCTAAACCAGAGAGCTGTCTGTGATTTCTGAGTATTTTGAGCATACTCTGGGGAGTATGCATGCACTCAGCAAGTTTCATGATAATCTGCTGATCTCGATTTTGAGACATCTTGTGTGGAAGTAGAAATTGTGGCCTAATGGTTTGGAAAGACCATTGTGTCCCTGCCCAACCTCAGTTGTAGCCATCTAAGAATTCTTAAATGGCTTGTTGGTCAGCTGTTAGCTTAGCTAGCTAAAATGTACAGTAGTTAATTATATAGTGAGAGAAAGAAAAAACATTCACGTTAAAAATGTAAAAGCAGGGAATATATTTTGCAGCTGGTCCCTTTCAGGGCTCCGTACTTCTACCCTTCCACTGTTATTGAACTATTCTAATCTTGTGGATGATAGCATAACATAGTTAGTTAGCCTAAGCTATACTACAATATAACCCAACAATCAGCTACCCGGAAGTGTCCAAGGCTTATGGCTCGTTTCCTAGAACAGGGTTCCCACACATTTTTACCAAATAATTTCCAAATCTTTTACAGAATATTTAACCCAATTTCCAGGACTATATAACAATAATTCAGCTCAATAACAAGTCGCTTACTCCTATGCGCAATGCCCAAAGACAGGTAGTGTATGCCAGTGGTTCTCAACCTTTTCAGGCTGTTGCGAGGCGTTGTGAGCATGTAGATCGGCTATTTTCACAATTTCTGCATCCAATATTTGACAATTTGGCCAATGTTTAATTTGTCATTTCAGAGGTATTAACAAAATCAATAACCAAAGACAATGCATAGCTATTTTTTCCAGGACCTTCCAGGACCCTTGATACATTCCAAAACCATTCCAGTACTGGAAAAATATTCTTCTAATTTCAAAATATTTCCAGGAATTTCATGACCGTGGGAGCCCTGCCAGAAACATTTATATCAAATTGGCTGTAGACCAAATACGGACGTCCCGGGCCTCTGGAAGGCCATTTTTGCAGCCCTCACAACGGGAAGTAGCCATTTGCCAGAACGACTATAGCTGTTGCGTGCGGTTGAGGCTTACAGGCTGGTTGAGGTGATGTCCCACAGAGTCGGCCAGCGTTCCTATGGCGTCGTAGAGGATGAGCAGGTTCTTGTGCTGGTACTTCCCGAAGGCAAACACCAGGGTGTCCAGGATGAAGCTCAGGTAGGGCACCAGCTCCGTGCACGCCTCCTCCTCCAGGGTGGCGAACGCACTGAGGAGCGGAGGAGAGAGGAAGGAGTTAAACCCCATTTTAGTCAGAGCGTTTCAGGCAGAAATCGTGCACTTTATGAAGGAAGCATGAAATTTGGCACACAGTTAGAACATGCCATAAGGAACATTTTTGGCTGTATTGGGCCATCGCAGATTTGTCTTGGGAAACTTGTGGGAGCCAATCAAAGTTGGGCTCTCATAGACTTTACTATACAGTAAAATAATACCAGGAATAAATATGCTTTAAGTAGCATGTAAGGGGTCAAAACTAGGTGTTTTTCGGGATTCTGAATCCAATGCAAGCATTTGTTTTGCACAAAAAAACGTTCCTTTCCGAGAAACGGCCGCCACAAAACTGTGAAAAGTGATGACTCATCACTAAACCATAGTTCTATGGGGTCCGTTTTTAGCCCAAGGAATGTTTTTCCTACACACACACACACACACACACACACACACACACACACACACACACACACACACACACACACACACACACACACACACACACACACACACACACACACACACACACACAATTAAATTCAATTTTCAATTCAATTCAAAGGGCTTTATTGGCATGAGAAAACATACGTTTACATTGCCAAAGCAGAAATGTACACAATACAATACAATCAGAACAAAATATATACAGGTGAAAACAGTTTTCATGCATCACGGTAACGTGCAGGCAGAGCAGTGATATATACAATGGTTTTTAAGGTGGTTGGGTTCCATTTGATATCCTTCTCTTATCACAGCAGCTCACGAATCTTGCTGCTGTGTTTGCACATTGTTTTACTTCCCCCAGCAGGTATGGGAGTTTTTCATCATTGGTCATATTTTGAAACTCTCCTTGGGTGGTTATGATCTGTGGGAAGTATGTGTCTCTGATGTCTTGGTACAGCGGACAGGTGGTTAGAAAATGTAGCTCAGTTTCCACTTCATTTTGTGTGCAGTGGGTGCAAAGTCTGTTTTCTCTGGGGAGCCAGGTATGCCTGTGACGTCCTTTCTCGATTGCAAGACTGTGCTCACTGAGTCTGTACCTAGTCAAGATTTTTCTTTGTTTTGGGTCGGCCACCTTGCTCAGGTATTCTGCCATGGTGTATTCTCTGTTTAGGGCCAAATAGCATTCTAGTTTGCTCTGCTTTTGGGTTGCTTCTCTCCAATGTGTCAGGTAGCTTTCTTTCTGCTGTTTTATAATTTGGTTTAGTCCAGTGAATTGTCTGTCTGGTGGCTCTGCTTGTGTTTGTGTACAGAGTTCCCGGACCAGTTGGCTGAGGGGGCATCTCTCTAGGGTTTCTCTGTGTGTGAGTGCCTTGTTATGAAGTGCATCTGGGTCACTTTCTTTTAAGTGGTTATAAAATTTGAATGCTCTCTTTTTTATTTTGATTATGAGAGGGTATCGTCCTAATTCTGCCCTGCATGCATTATTTGGTGTTTTCCGCTGAATTCTGAGAATTGATTTGCAGAATTCTGTGTGCAGGGTCTCTATTTGATGTTTGTCCCATTTTTCAAGGTCTTGGTTTGCGGCTGGTCCCCAGATCTCGCAACCATAGAGGGAAATTGGTTCTATCACAGAGTCCAGTATTTTTAGCCAGGTTTTTATTGGGATGTCTATTTTGATGTTCCTTTTGATGGCATAGAAAGCCCTTCTTGCCTTGTCTCTCAGGTCTTTTACAGCTTGGTTGAAGTTTCCTGTGCTGCTGATGTTTAGGCCAAGGTAGGTGTAGTTTTTTGTTTGTTCTAATGGGATTGTATTTAGAAAGAATTGCTGGTTTTGGCGGCTGGATCTCTTTTGAAATATCATGATTTTAGTTTTGGTTAAGTTTACTGTAAGGGCCCACGTCTGGGAGAATTTGTGTAGGAGATCGAGTTGCTGCTGCAGTCCTTCTTTGGTTGGAGACAGTAGCAGCAGGTCATCTGCAAAGAGTAAGCATTTGACTTCTGTTTTGCCTAGGGTGATGCCTGGTGCTGCAGACTGTTCTAAAGTTTTTGCCAATTCATTTATATATATATTAAAGAGAGTTGGACTCAGGCTGCATCCCTGTCTAACTCCCCGGCTTTGGGGGAAGAAGTCTGTGCGTTTTCCTCCTATTTTAACTGCGCATTCGTTGTTTGTGTACATTGATTTTATGATGTCATAGGTTTTTCCCCCGATACCGCTTTCCAACAGTTTGTACATCAGACCTTTGTGCCAGATTGAATCGAATGCTTTTTTGAAGTCAACAAAGCAGGAGAATAGTTTGCTTTTGTTTTTGTTTATTTGGTTGTCGATAAGGGTGTTGAGGGTGTAGATGTGGTCTCTTGTACGATAGTTTGGTAGGAAGCCAATTTGTGATTTGCTCAGGACGTTGCTTTCTGTGAGGAAATGTAGAATTCTGTGATTGATGATCATGCAGAGAATTTTACCGAGGTTGCTGTTTACACAGATCCCACGGTAGTTATTTGGGTCATATTTGTCACCACTCTTATGGAGTGGTGTTATCAGCCCTTGGTTCCATAAGTTGGGGAAAATCCCAGAGCTGAGCACGATATTAAGGAGTTTTAATATGGCCAGTTGAAATTTGAGGTCAGTGAATTTTATCATTTCATTAAGAATGCCATCAACACCACAGGCCTTCTTACTTTTTATTGTTTTTATTTTGTCTTGTAGTTCTTTTAGGGTGATTTGGGAATCTAATGGATTCTGATAGTCTTTTATGGCTGACTCTAGGTTTTGCAGTTTATCTTGTATCTGTTTTTGCTCTTTGTTTTTCTCCATTGGGCCAAAGAGGCTGGAAAAGTGGTTCACCCATGTGTCTCCGTTTTGGATGGGCAGTTCGTCCTGTTTTAGTTTGTTAAGTTTATTCCAGTTTTCCCAGAAACTGTTTGTTTGTATGGAGTCCTCGATATCTTGTAGTTGGTTTCTGGTGTGTTGATCTCTCTTCTCTCTTACTGTATTCTTGTATTGTTTCAGTGTTTCTCCATATTGGAGACGTGTGTTCTGGTTGTCTGGGTCTCTATGTTTTTGGTTTGATAGTTTCCTTAATTTACTCCTGAGATTCTTACAGTCGTTATCGTACCATTTATCGTTCTCATGTTTTTTCCTGGCTCTCCTATTTGATACCTTTAGGCTTGCTAATGAAGCTGTAAGGTCAAATATATTATTTAGGTCGTCTACTGCCCTGTTTACACTTTCGTTGTTTTCTTGATAGGTTTTTCCTAGGAACTGATCTAGACGTGATTGGACTTGTTTTTGCCTAATAGCATTTTGGAATGCTTCTAAACTATTTTCCTTCCATTTGTAGAGTTTTCTAACATTGTGTAGTTTGTTTGGTTTTTGTTTTTCGTGGCTGTGTGTTGATCTGTTTAGGTAGATTGTGGTTCTGTTGTGGTCTGACAGGGGCGTTTGTGGGCTGACTGTGAAAGCTCTGAGAGATGTCATGTTTATGTCAGTGATAAAGTAATCTACGGTGCTGTTTCCAAGGGATGCGCTGTATGTATATCTGCCGAAGGAGTCCCCTCTGAGCCTACCATTAACTATGTACAGACCCAGTGAGCGACAGAGCTGCAGCAGCTGTGACCCATGTTTATTTGTTACTTTATCGTGATTGTTTCTCGGGGGACATGTTGGGGAGCTGATGTTTTCCCCCCCTGGTAAGTGTTTGTTTCCCTGTGTGCTGAGGGTGTCAGGCTCTTGTCCTGTTCTGGCGTTTAGGTCTCCACAAACCATAATGTGACCTTGTGCCTGAAAATAGCTAATTTCCTCTTCTAGAGTGGAGAACATGTCTTCCTTAAAATAAAGGGATTCTATCGGGGGGATGTAGATAGCACACAGAAATACATTTTTTTCAGTTGTGGTTAGTTCTTTGTTTATTTCTAGCCAGATAGAAAAAGCTCCAGTTTTGACTAGCTTAATTGAGTGGATTAGTTTTGATTTGTACCATACTAGCATACCTCCAGAGTCTCTTCCCTGGGTGACCCCTGCTAGCTTTGTAGATGGTATCACAAGTTCTCTGTAGCCAATAGGACAGCCCGTGGGGCAGTCACCTCTGTGCCATGTCTCTTGTAGAACAATGATGTCCATGTTCGCAATTTCTTTGGAGAAGTCTGGGGTTCTGCTCTTGTTGCCAAGGGCTCTCGACCTCAGTCCTTGTATATTCCAGGATGATATAGTGAGAGATTTGTACTCCATAGTTCACATTGTTAGATTCCATGGGTTCTGCTCTGGGACCATGCGCAGTAGTCCTTCATCATCTGGAAGAGGTGTATGTTGGGGATCTCTCCGGTCACTGCATGTGCGTATGAGTGTGGGAGAGTGGGTGGTGGTGAGGCTGGTGCATGAGTGAATGGGTGGGCCATTGGGGGTGTGAATGGTGCACGGGTGGGGATGGCCATCAGCGGTGTGAGTGGGCTACCCTTGTGTGTGGCACCCTGTTGTCTGGGTGAAGCACGCTGTTGTCTGTGTGAAGCAGGAGGGAATCCAGAGGATCCCCCATGTCTGGGTCCAATGGGTTGTCTGGGGCTGCGGTTGAATAGCGTATCCTTAAGGCTCTTTACGAAAGCTGGGACTTTATGCTTGTAGATGTGTACCTTGTCCTCTAGGCAATTCCCGGTCATCCTTGGGTGTTTTGCAAAGCTAACGTTCTGCTTCGTTGCACAAATGTGGGAAATTTGTGTGTTGATTTTGTTGATGTAGCCAGGTTCGACATCTCGTCTGGGTAGCAGTGCAGAGATGACTACTTTTGCGTCTGGGAATGTTGAGGTGGCCTTCTCCATCATTCTCTTGGCCGACGCAACCATCTGGTAGTTTTCCTGCTTCCATATGTCGTTTGTACCCGTGTGTATTATTATGTGACTGGGAGAACCCAGACAGTCCTTTGTCAGCTGCTCCATTGCCTTTCTGGTGTTGCTGCATCTGATCTTTTTGACTCTGTGCTTCGGGAAGAGCTTTTTTTCATCCACGTGTTTCCCATTTGAGTCCATCAAAAGTATGATTTCCGGGCTTTCTGGCTGGCTGTGTTCTGGCTCTTCAGGTTGGGAGGTTTCTAGGGAAGGTCCTTGACTTATAGGTCCTTCTGGCTGGTTGAGGTTTCCTGTAGGGATGTGAAAAAAAATCGGAAATCGACGCGTCGATCGACTCACGCTCACCGCGACTCAAAAAGTACGAGTCGAAAAGTCGAAGAATACATATATTTTTTTATTTTTCAAAAGTTTTTCCCCCAAAAAAGGTTTTAATCGTTCAAAAACGTTATAAGCGTTAATGTTTTCCATATGTGAGAGGACCGTGTGTGTGTGTGTGTGTGTGTGTGTGTGTGTCTGTCTGTGTCGGAGACGAGTGCATGCCGCCTGCATGTGTTGTGCATTCGCATGCATGCGGCGCTAGTCAGGTCCGCGGACTACTGGTTGAGAAACACTGCTGGACCGTGCTGATGTGCGCGTCATAGCAGTGCGCGCTGACTTGCCTGACTGTATCTCTATGGACTGGATGCTTTTGTTTACCTCCTGCCTCTGCATGCACGCTTGACACGAAAGCTCGCTTGTTAATGGCAGCGTCGCCGTTGTGTGCGATGATCACAAACCACACTACTCGTCGTTAACGTTAATGCGACACACCGGGGATATATGAGAGCGAGCGGTCAGCGCTCCCGCACGTTCCATGGACTTATTGTCACTCCGCTTCTAGTCTCTAGAGAACAGACTCCATGCTAACAAGGAAGAGCAATTATGTATTATATCATTATTATTAGGGCTTTGATGCAAGTTCTGATGGGTGCAGCATACGTTGTGTTGTTTAAAGTAATGCGCCGTTGTGCTGCTCTCCTCTCAGCTGCTGCTTAGCGAAAAAAAAAAGTGAAAAAAGTCGATCGACGCGTCGATTTTCGGCCGCGACGCGTCGATTCGCCAATAATGCGTCGATTAACATCCCTAGTTTCCTGGGATGTTTTCTGTTGGCTCTACTCTTTCCTGTTGAGCGCTAGTTGGAAAACTTTTCTCAGCCTTGAGTTTTTCTATCTCTCTCCAGAGATGTGTTATATCCTTTTCTGACCTTAACACACACACACCCTCACCTGCAGGCAGCCTCCTGCACCCTCTTGTTGCCGTCCAGGATGCGTTTGAGCAGCTCCGTCATGAGGGGTTTGAGGTGGGAGTCAGAGGGCTGGCTGACCACCCAGTGGGCGTAGCGGCTGAGGGTCCAACAGGCGATGGAGCGCACCAGGGCCTTCTTGTCACACAGACACTGGATGAGGTGAGGCATGAGCTCCGGCAGGTAAGGCACCATGCCCTGCATACAGCCTGGATAGAGACATGATGGTTGAATATGGGTTAAAGGCCTAGAATTATTGAATGCTTTAACCAGTGAAAAATAGCAGATATACAAGCTCACAGCGCGGCACCGAGTGCCGCGCTGCGAGCTTGCAGATTTGCTATTTTTGAAAAAAGTCGTCAAAAGTGAACGTTTGTAACTCAAATCTCTGCTTCTGGGGGGTCCCTGGAACTAAATATTTTGAGATGCGGGTTCGTGGCCAAATAAATATCAGTTTGGGGGTCCTTCACAAAGGTTTGAGAACCACTGACATAGCAGTCTCTCAAGAACAGACTAGCTGAGATCCAGTTGAGTGAAAAAGGACCTTTTCTTTGACGATGGCTGGCCAGGTTGCTGACATAGAAACATTGTTTTTTCAAAAAACCTTAGAAGGATTCAAAAGACACTTATAGAATCGGGTCAAAATTCTAATTTTCACGATTTTTCAAAAATAGCAGATCTACAAGCTCGCAGCGCGGCACTTGATGCCGCGTTATGAGCTTGTATATCTGCTATTTTTCAATAGTTAAAGCTATACTGTGTAAGTTGCTCAACTAGTGGTCAGTAGCAGTAGAGCAAACCGCGGTCGCGTCTGCTTTTTTCGGCCGTTTTTCGCAGCGGACCGGGCATTCAGACCACCGCGTCCGCCTCGCCTCACCGAGACCTATCCATAGAGGTCTTTCGTGTCCCTCTACGAGCCTCGGTTGGGGAGTTACATGCTAAACTCCTAGCCCAGTGTAAACACTGCAGTGTACTTCCTGAAGAGCTCAGCAGTGTATGATCTGGGCTTTGATTGGCCGGTAGGGAGACACGTGTACAGAATGATGCATATGACGTAATTTTGCCAGGAAAAACAGCCCCGGTCACGGCCACCAGGGCTCAGTAGAACACATATAAAGAAAAGGCTTTGGGAGCTGAAATTAACAGAGTGGGGGTTCTAAAACTTTAGCGATTTAATAGTTAGGACAATTTTAAGATATGTTTTATAAAAAAAGTTACATAGTATAACTTTAAAGCATAAAATAATGATACACAATACTGTGTACCTGTTCTAAATGGGTTTAAAGTCATGCTGTGCAACATCCATTTCAGTCTAACACAGAGGATGTTTTGGAAAGCAACCAAAATGTTGTCAGAAACTAGAGACAGAGTCAGACAGACAGATTTCACTGATCCCAGAAGGAAATTAAGGTGTCCCATACCTCATACAGACTTGAGTAAAAAAAAAACACTAAAAACATTAAAAAAAAACATAAATAGCATAAAGAGGTGGAATAATCAATTGTTATTGCACATAGCCCATATACTTTATAACTGACGTCTAGTATTCCAGTTCATAAGTCTATCAGCTGGTCATGGTGTTAAAAAGAAATGCTAGGGGACGAAGGTTTTCTTAAACTGATCGTTCTTCCAACACAAACTAAAAGATTGAAAGTTCTATACGGCTGCTGCATGTAGATTTCCAGTACCGGTGTCATTTTGGCACAAGTGATGTCTGCCCCTGACACTCACAGATCAGCTGTTCAGATCAGTTGATGAACAGATACAACCCCACATTAGGGCATTCACGAATAGCAATTTTTAGTATTCGAATGATTCGACCTCAAAGTATTCGAATAGTCGAATATTCGACAGGACTGGCCAAACTGTCAAATATTAAGTAAGCAAGAGGCGAACATTGTGAAAATAGCCGATCTACATGCTCACAACGCCGTTGTGAGCATGTAGATCTGCTATTTTCACAATATTTATCTGCGGAACAGTCACATTAAATGCAATACCTACAATTCCAAGCGCTTGTCAGGGTTCTTATGACTTCCTATCTAGCCAAGCTTTATAAACCATGAATATATATACAGTATGTTTAAAGCTATACTGTGTAAGTTGCTCAACTGGTGGTCTGTAGCAGTATAGCAAACCGCGGTCGCGTTTGCTTTTTTCGTCCGTTTTTCGCTCGCGGACCGGGCCGTCAGACCACCGCGTCCGCCTCGCCTCGCCGAGACGCTTTCAATGAGGTCTCCCGTGTCCTTCTACGAGCAGCGGTTGGGGAGTTACATGCTAGACTCCTCCAGTGTAAACACTGCAGTGTACTTCCTGAAGGCGTGTTTCCTAAACCCACCAGAGAGCCCGGCAGTGTATGTTCTGCGCTGTGATTGGCCGGCAGTGTATAACCCTCGCTGTGATTGGCCGGTAGTGTGATGACGTAATTTTTCCGCGAAAACCGGTCCCGGGCAGGGATCATAGAAAACATATAAAGAGAAGGCTTTAGAAGCTGAAAATAACGGAGTGGGGGTTCTAAAACTTTAGCGATTTAACAGCTAGGACCATTTTAAGATTTGTTTTATAAAAAAAGTTACATGGTACAACTTTAAAGACAAAAATATTCAATTTCGGTGAACAAGGTCGAATAGTGACTTTGATATTCTAATATTCTAATTTAATATTTGGTGAATGCCCTACCCCACATGCAGAAAGCCTTCTCCACATTGTGAGCTGGTTAAGCGTAAATCCTCTAGCTTTTGCAAGGCCCAATGAGCAGCAGCTATGCCTCACCTTCAGCGATGGCCCCGAGCACGAGGATGCCTGACTCCTTGATGACCCAGTCTGGGTGGAAGAGCAGGCCCTTGAGCAGAGGCAGGAGGTGGGGAAGCAGCTCATCACGGAAAACATTGGCCAGCACGTCCAGTGCTGCTGCCGAACACTTCCCTGCAGGGAGGTGGGAGAAGTAATAAGTTAGCGCTGCATAAATAATAAGGGCTGACAAAAGCGTATTGCTACTTAGCCTTCCATAGTTAAAGGAGGAGTTCACCCCCAAAATGACTTTTTTTCTATCGATTAGTCACGCCATGGAGACTTGAGTTCAGTAATACTTTTGTCGCATTCCCAAGACAAAAATAATTATTATAGTAAGTTTACCCCCATTGATTCTGAATGGGGACCCAAATCCATGGGCCAGGATGGGGACTCAAATACAAGGCCCTGGATGGGGACCTAAATGCAGGGCCAGAATCAATGGGGGTAAATTTACTTGACCCTTGACCCTAAATTTACCCCCATTGATTCTGACCCAAATGCATTTAGGTCCCCATCCAGGGTCTTATTTGTGTCCCCGTCCGGGGCCATGCATTTGGATCCCCATTCAGAATCAATGGGGGTAAATTTACTATGATCTTTTTTGTCGCCGAATACAAAAAAAATATATTATTGAACTCAAGTCTCCATGGCGTGACTAATCAAAAGGAAAAAAAAGTCATTTTGGGGGTGAACTACTCCTTTTAATGCCTTGGGAATATGGAAATCTCACATTTCATTTAGAATGTGGACAGTAGTCGACAACTACAATATATAACATATTGATACCAGAGGCAATTCAAAAATGTGTCCCCCAAGCCATCTAGAATAATAGCCTAATAATTGTGAAAAGTTACTACCAGCCATACATATTTCATGATATAGCTTCAGGGCAGGCATTTCTAAAGCATTCCAATATCTTCAAGAAACTTTAAACATTCGCTCAGACGAAATCACTTGTCAAACACAGTTGACTTACGTAGGTTCCAGTCCGAAAGCGTGTCATCGTCATCGTCGTCATCGTCGTCGATGTCCTCCCCCTCCTCACCTTCCCCTCCCTCCCGCTGCAGGGAGACGGTGCGGGACTTATGGAAGCGAGGTTTGATGTCCTGCTCGCTGTCCGGGACCGTCTCATCCTCCTCCTCTACATCCCCCTGAAGGAGAACACATGGATGACAGAGTGAGAACAGGCAAGAGGAGAGAGATAGACAGGGTTCCCACACATTTTTACCAATTCATTTCCAAAACTTTCCCAGAGTATTTAACCCGATTTCCAGGACTATATGACAATAATTCAGCTCAATAACGAGTCGTTTACTCCTATGTGCAATGCCCAAAGACAGGTAGTGTATGCCAGTGGTTCTCAACCTTTTCAGGCCGTGACCCCCGAAATAATCATGTTTTAACTGGGGACCCCGCCACCCTGACGAGCACTAAGAGTAGAGGAATTTTGTATAACACGGTTTGTTGCGAGGCGTTGTGAGCATGTAGATCGGCTATTTTCACAATTTCTGCCTCTAATATTTGGCAATTTAGCCAATGTTTAATTTGTCATTTCAGTATTAACTCATCCAGTGCCAAAACCGAACATGTTCGGTTTTTTAAAACGTATTACATATGCCAAAACCGAACATGTTCGGTTTTTGAAAAAAAAAAAAAAAAAAAAAAATTGAAAATATTTTTTTTGATTTTTTTTTTGGACCCCATCAAATCTAGTGAACATGATTTCAATCGCGATTTTGCATGTTCCACCCCCATACAACCCCATCTAACATACAGGGCGGCCATGTTTGTTTACATAACATGTAAAACATAATGGCGATTATCTCAAGAATGCCTGAACGGATTTCCAATCGGATTTTTTTGTTTGAAAGCTGTGAACAAACTGCACAAATCCACTCCAATGCAATCCAGGATTGCATTGGATTTTTTAGAGCTCATTCTTCTCTGTTTTTTTCCCATGCATGAGGTGTGCAAGGTTTAATCATGGCTAAGTTCACGAAAATAAGGCTTCTAAAATGCTTGGTAGCCAATAGCTAACTTCAAGCTAACTTCATCCTCTTCCTGTACATGCACAAAGGAAAGTGTTCAGGCAAGTCATGGCTGCAGGGCTTCTGCATATACCAGCATATCTCTATGGGATTTTCTATGGCACCTGGGGCGCCCTCTAGTGGTGAACGGGTGGCACTAAAAGAGTTAACAAAATCAATAACGAAAGACAATGCATAGTTATTTTTTCCAGGACCTTCCAGGACCCTTGATAAATTCCAAAACTTTTCCAGTACTGGAAAAATATTTTTTCTAATTTCAAAATATTTCCAGGAATCTCATGACCGTGGGAAACCCTGGAACAGGCAAGAGGAGAGAGATAGAGATAGAGCTCACAGAAGCAGGTAACCCAAAACATCCATATTTGTGGACAATAAAGCTGACAGAGATTTGTGTATGTGGGTGTGGGTGGGTGGGCGAGCATGTGATATTGCCCTGGGCCGCAGACTTCAGCTGAACAAAACTCTCACCTTCAGCAGAATGATGTCAATCTCCGAGTACTTCATGCCATTTACCAAGATGGGGGTCAGTCTGGGAAGAGAAGACATGAAACATTGAGTCACCTCCTCTACTAATCGATGCCTCTACTATCTGATTACTGTCAACTGAAGTCCATTCAACAGGGCTAAACAATTACGGTTGTCACTATCTTGACGTCTTACTTGACGATTAATCGTCACACAATGCGATTTGGGCATTGAACATTGGAACAGAAACGGCTTTTAGGCTTCGTAAAAATAAAATAAAACATCACAGGAAAGATATAACAAATAACTTAAATATGCAAAGAAAAGACTGCCATACATTTCTGCTATTTTTGAAAAGTTATAATCATTTCTCAACATGGAAACGATTATGCGAAATAGATGCGATTATCTGAAATAATCACGATTACCGGTAGGCCATTCAATAGGACTAAAAGCACAGCAGGGTCTTGTGATTGGCCTAGGGCAGGGGTCCTCAACAGGGGGTCCGGAACCCCTAGGGGGTCCTCAGAGTTACTACAGGGGGTCCTCCAAATCTTTGTGTGATAGAAACTTTTTTTTCTCCTTTTTTATAGTAATCACTTGAACCCTAACGTCCGATACTCTGAGAACTTTAGCCAAAAATAGCCGATCTACAGGCTCACAACGCCTCGCGCAAAGAGGTTTGGTGTATAGGGGAAAAAGAGCAGACTAAGTACAGAGTGAAATGTCAAGTTTATTAAAGGGCCACTTTCACCTCTGGGACAACTAGATCTTATTTTATTGTTTGCATTTTGCATCATCATGCTGCATCATATGATGCAAAACGCATCACTAGCACAGCTGAAATACTAAAATATCTCAAAACACAGATTGAATACAAAAAATAACTCAGGATTGTGTTGTTTGTGTCCCAAACAATAAAATAAGATCTGGTTGTACCAGAGGTGAAGTGGCCCTTTAAGTATTGACGGTTCAGGTGGTTACATATCTGATAACACAAATTGACATGAATCCAAAATACCCTGGTGATTGTGCTGTCAAATGATAAAACTATATGGAATCTGGGGGTCCCTGCTTCATCTCTCTCTCTCTCAGCTAAGGGGTCCTTGGCCTGAAAACGTTGAAGACCACTGGCCTTGGGGTACTTACTGCACCAGGTGTCCAGACAGGGCTTCTTTACAGATGGGCTGCTCTGCCAGGGTGAGCCAGAACTCACACGCCTCCAGAGCCACGTTCTCATCTGGGTCCTGGGTCCTCTGCAGCATGTACTGGTGGGTGGGAGACAGACAACAAGTGAACACCAGGGATGGGACGATATGAAAATGTCATATCACGGTTATTGTGTCAAAATAAATCGCGATTTACAATATTATCGCAAGAATCAATTATCCTGGGGTGGAACATTTGCCCCCAAAAAATAACAGATCTACAAGCTCACAACGCATCGCAATGCGCGTTTGGCAACGACATTTGATAGAGTGAAAAAAGTCTGTATCAAGTATGTATTTTATAAGTACCTTTTACCAATTAGAGGGTTTAAGTGGTAGCTTGTCAAATAAAGGGTGAATTGATCCCAGTGCAGGACGGATATCACAATAAATGAAATCTCAGCGATACGTTTGTGAAGTGTTCTTTATCACGATGATTGGATAAACGATAACATCGCTTATCGTCCCATCCCTAGATAACACTATGAAAACAGAGATTGCTGGTGGCTAGAATTATGTTCCCAATATATATATATTTTTTGCTGGACTGCGTTTATTCATTATCAATGACAATTTCTTGGTTGTTATTTGGGGAGCAAGTTTTAATATTTACTTTTAAACAGCTCAACTACTTTCAACTATACAGTAAGTGGGCTTCCTAAATGTAACTAGATGTTTCAAAATGACCAACATGTTAATATTCCAAAAAGTATCAACCACTCTACTTGACATGTTGAACCATTTGTAAAATGTTCACCTATAATAACATGCACAAAATAAGGATGCTGCGTTTAAAGTGTCAAATGTGGTAGAACTCAACAGTGTGGTCTACTGCAGGGTTTCCCAAACTTTTGTCCCATAAATATATTTTTTAATCCGAGGCACCCCTACAATTTTCACTCCCAGCACCGTATATTTATAGCATACTGTTGTTGTCGGGTGGAAACCTTGTATGGCCAAAACCGTTTTGTATTTGTATTTTTTTTCTTGTATGATGATATTGCTTTACCAAAAGACATACACATTTGAAACTTGGAAATACGAGGATTCTGCCCGACAGTGACGTAACATTTTGGTTACAACTGACAGAAAATAACTTTATGACACCAAATATGAAATAGTGTCCAAATAAATTCCATATATCATCAAATTATCTCACGGCATCCCAGGGTGCCCCGTCACCCACTTTGAAAACCCCTGGTCTACTGCATGACTAGGGCTAAAGACATTTGCCACTTATTATTTATTGACACAAGAGTGTCAATAAAGAAAGAACAGCCACCCTGCGGGTTAGTGCAATCAGCATATGGAACTCATTGAGCTGTGTGTGTATACCTGTGGTTCTCAAACTTAATTATTTTGTGGGGTCCCCAGATGAATAGCTTAACCCAGGCCTGACCTAAGTTTTCTGAATAAAGTCAAATGTTATTCAAAAATAGTTGCTACATACTGTACATGTACTGTGTAATACACTAAAATGTGTTCCTGGCCTGAATTGGTTAATGTAATTTGTTTTCTTCTCACTCAATGGTAAACAAACCAACACACAGTATAAGTATATACAGGGTATCTGCACATTTATAAAGTGACAATTTAAGGACTTTCAAGTTTAATACCAAACTAGCCAAACTGTCAAAGTAAGCAAGAGGCGAACATTGTGAAAATAGCCAATCTACATGCATGCTCAAAGGCGTTGTGAGCATGTAGATCTGCTATTTTCACAACATTTATCTGTGGAACCGAGTCACATTAAATGTAATACCTACAATTCCAAGTGCTTGTCAAGGTGGGGGTCCCCAGTTAAAAGATATGTTTATTTTGGGGGGTCACAGCCTAAAAAGGTTTGAGACCCCCTGGTGTATACAGTATCATGTATAACCCTGTAATGTAATTTCACGCTGATGCAGCTCCATCCCAGTTCCCAGTGGGTTTGTCCTCACCTGGATGATGCTGTGCATGTGTGGGATGAGGCGGTCGATGCGGACCTCCAGGAGCATCACCAGAGCCCTGCAGACGTTCTTCCTCACCTCGCAGTCCTCGTCCCCGGCCAGCGCAAACAGGCTCTGCACAGGTACACGGTAGTTAGGTAGGGTGAGATAAAGAGGGATAATGAAGATGGTATCACAGTCAATAAACAGGGATATATATCGTCACTGTCGGGCAGAAACCTTGTATCTAATCTAGTTTCTAATTTTCTAATCTAATTTGGATGTTATTTTCGCAAAGTAAAGCCCCGCTTCATTGCTAGAGACTGTTGCATAAAACTAGTGAAAATAGCAGATCTACAATCACACAACGCCTCGCGGTGCGTGGTGTTGTGTGCTTGTAGATCGGCTAATTTCTCTGGTTTAAATCATTTTTAAAATACAAAACGAACGGTTTTGGACATACAAGGTTTCCACCCGACAGCGACGATAATATGCTTGGTGTCCAGAAAATGGAGCCATGTGTCCGACACACACACACACACACACACACACACACAGAGACCAGCTGAAGAATCTGGCAAATCACTGATGCTCAAACAAGGGGAAGGGGGGAGGAGGGTTGACGGAGGAACACCTCTCACCTCGATGAAGGTATCAATGTTATCCATCAGAGCCTGAGCTCGGCCAATGATAAACTGGTTCACACACGCTATAGCATGAGACCTGAGAGAGGAAGACAAATAAAATGGGATCTAAAAGATGACTTTAAAACAAGGGGGACACATGGGGTGAGGGTTGCTGAGGAGAACAGAGACGCGTAACAACAAGAGCATGAACGAGTCGGTCGCTGACCTGATCTTGGGGCTGCAGTGCTTGAAGAACTGCAGGAACTTGGGGATCATGATGTTGAGGGGCCTGTTGAGAGCGTCGCTGTCCAGCAGCTCCGACGAATCCTCACAGATCTTCTGCAGCGCTCCGAAAGAGCCCTGAGGGACAGACACATGGACGCACACACACACACAAGACCAGTAAGACTCCCTAATCCCGTCACGTCGCATATACAAACTTTAGAAGGCAATCGTAGTCAATCAGGAGGGAATATGGGAAATGGGACAGATCCATGTTGATGACATGACTTTAGAGATACTGTGTACCGCTTTGCGTGATTTTAGGGCAAAATCTGTAGGAGCAGTGGCCAAAAATGTGTTTGGCAAAAATCGGGCCTGATGGTGGCGCTAGAAGAGGGCCATGTGAGAAATCAGGGCAGGAGGTTGTGTGCAAAGTTAGGCATTGATAGGGCCAACGGTGGCGGAGATAAGAGTAGGGACAAAAGTGTGACGTGACGGACAGATGGACGGAGGGACAGCCGATGGAGCTTTTCATAGTAACTTGCAATCTGACGGTCGCAATAAATGTGTCATGTCATACAGTACATACAGTATGGAGGTCAAGAATTGATTTCACATAAGCATTTGAAACTAAAGGCATTGTGCACGCCACATTGCGAACATGTCTGACCTCGCAGGTGTTATAGTCCTCTGAATTGAGAAGGTTACAGAGCTGGGGCAGAAGCTCGGGCCAGGTCTGCAGCTCTCCTTTGGATGCAATCGTCGTGATCAGGATGCCTAGACAGCCAGAGAGAGACAGGGAGGGAACACACAGTCTAATCAGACTATAAAACTAAGGATAAAAAGGTTAGCTTACAAAAACAAAGTGTTTGAGAACTACTGATTTAGAAGGCATATCGTCGTAGTCGGGTGGAAACCTTGTATGTCCAAGACCGTTCGTTTTGTATTTGTCATTTTAAAAATGAACTAAACTAGTGAAAACAGCAGATCTACAAGCACACAACGCCTCGCACCGCGAGGCGTTGTGTGCTTGTAGATCGTCTGTTTTCACTACATTTGTGCGACAGCCTTGTATGATGAAGCAGGGCTTTGCTTGGTGAAAAAAAGTACAAATTTGAAACTTGGGAGATACAAGGTTTCTGCCCGACAGTGACGATATGTAGAATCTGCCTCAGGCCTTAATGGGTTAAATCTCTTGGGAGGAAAAAAAGCATCCCATTACTTCCACAGCCACCTACGTGTTCTGACTCACACTAGCTGAAAATCTCTCTCTCTCTCTCAAAAAGCACGCACCAATTGTGGCTCTGATAAGCGCAGAGGGGTCTCCGATGTTATTGAGGCATTCCCGTTTGATGAACTCAGCCACAGTGGGAGGGAAGTTCTGGTAATGCGCCTTCACGTTGTTTTTCAGTATCAGGCCACTCAAGGAACGTGTGGGCTCATCTAGAGATGGGAACACAGTAGAAGAGACACATTAATAAGAGGAGAGATAAGGAGGCAGACTGATTTAGGGCAACAAATACCAGAGTCAGCAATGGTAAATTGCAATTAGGTTATTTTTTTTTTTATATCTACTACATACAGTATACATTACATACCCTCAGATTTGAGGCATGTGAGGACAAAGATGAGATAGTTGTTGAAGTCCGGAAACTGGTTTAGTTGTTCCAGTTTCTGCAGGGTCTGTTAAGGAATTAAACCAACTACGGGGCAAATGGGCCACATGGCTCGGAATCCAGTTCCCAAGGATACTACTTACTTACTTACTTACAGGGAATTGGCAAAAAACACCAGGCCTACAGCCTACACACCCACACAATGTGTCTCGCGTGCACAGTGAGCGTGGACGAATTATACATTCACAGACAAACGTACACACACCAGCTGGGCTGATATACAAGCCACAAATGGCAACACTCCCAGACCGTTTTTATTATCGTCTTGCGTAATGACACATGCTTTACTCTTAGGCTGGGCACAGTGGGCAGACAAGGACTCTCTGCGAGAGACACTTTGCACCCACGCACAGACACTGCTGAAAAGATACTTCCTGTACGGCTCTCTGTGTTGCGGTGTCTGGGGACTGGGAGTCCTTGAGGAGCTGAAGCACTTGCTGCAGACCCTGTTCATCTGGCTGCCACTCCATCCTAAATAATCACACACACACACACACACACACACACACACACACACACACACACACACACACACACACACACACACACACACACACACACACACACACACACACACACACACACACACACACACGACTACAGTGAAACAGACACAATGGGAACTCTCCTTCAGCTTGAAATGCATTGATTGATTGAATACTTTATTAACAGTTAATACATTGTACAGTGCGTGTACGATTAACACAAAAAGCCCTAATAGCTTGTTTCCACTGTGGACCTGTGTATTTTACAGCAGTGGTTCTCAAAGTGGATTCCAGGGACCCTGTCTGCGGGTTCCTTTATGGGGGTCTAAATTGAACCCATACAAGTCTGTAACTCTGACAGTGTACAAATGGAACCAATGGATTTGGTTCCATTTGTACACTGTCAGAGTTAAGGGGAAGACCTTGAAATGTGAAAGTTTGAGAAACACTGTATAAACAGCGAATACCAGTACATCGTAGCTGTTATTATTGTGTTGCTTTCTGATTGATTGATTGATTGAAGACTTTATTAGAAGTTTGCATAGGAAAAAGTACAGTTTCATGACGGTACAGTTCACTGGTACAAGGTCTACTAAAAGGCGATCCTAGAAAAGACTACGCTTATTTCCACAGGAAACCATCTCATATAACATTGAATGACAGACGAATAGAACACAGTACTATGCAGTACTTTCTACAGTTGTATGTTGTATTGTCATTACAACCTAACAAGCAGAACATCAGCATCAAGTCAGT
This sequence comes from Nannobrachium achirus, assembly GCF_963921795.1. Lineage (NCBI taxonomy): Eukaryota > Metazoa > Chordata > Actinopteri > Myctophiformes > Myctophidae > Nannobrachium > Nannobrachium achirus. The sequence goes on from NC_137812.1 coordinate 62,127,400, forward strand.
AGTGTAGACCTTTGTCAACAACTGCACGGGTGTGTAAAGCAGATGCCGCCGCAACTCAACTCAAGCGGACCATAATGAACCAAACCAAAGCCTATCATATGAATGATAGGCTGTTTATGTTTGCTTCTCGGGTCCCTTGATAAGCTGGCTTTACACTAGCTTTAACACAATGCCGACGACGCCAATCAATCTGGGCCCAACCAACACCACCACGGCCTCTTCAAACATGACACAAACAGCTAACACATAGCATTATAGCTACGCTAGTTGAGGGTATAATAGCGCCCACATCAAGACTTAACGGCTGCTGCCTAGGTGATGTTGGCCAACTAGCAGACATGTCACTGTGTTTAAATAAAGCTGGTGATCCAAAATAAGCCAGACAAAGCAACGCCATGACACATTAACATGCACATCACGGATGCCGTTCCCCGTTAGCATGGCTAAATGTTGAAAGTACCGCCAAAGCTTTTACCTGCTCGCACCGATGTGTCAGATGTGTGATCCTGTGCGTTAGATTGTAGTGTAGTTCCGCTGTGGTATATTAGCGACCATTGACTGGATGTAAAATACAGTGTAAATACAGCGGACTGGTCTCAGTTGATTGATGCTAGCGTTATAACAAATGAGCTAGGCTAGGTGCTATGTGTGACAGAGATTGCATGCATTGCGATCGAGCCGGGTGATGGTGGTCATATTCGGCTTCCGTAGTGCCGTTCAGTGGTGGGGGAAAAAAAGATACTCAAATGCTTTACTTGAGTAAAAGTATCAATACTGCAGTGTAGAACTAGAACTACTCTGTTACAAGTAGAAGTCTGGAGTACAAAGGCACACAAGTAAAAGTACAAAAGTATTGGTATCAAAATGTACTTAAAGTACCAAAAGTAAAAGTACTCATTGTGCAGAATGTCCTATAAAATCATATCAAATAATTATGCTATATTGGAGTAAAAGTACAATATTTGCCTCTAGTGGAGTAAAAGTAAAATTATTGGAAATTTGAAATACTCAAGTAAAGTTAAATGTAAATGTACTTACACCACTGTTAACACAATATAGACCTACTCATGCAGTTAACTAAACTGGCTAACACACACACAGGCACGCACGCACACACACGCACGCACGCACGCACGCACGCACGCACGCACGCACACACACACACACACACACACACACACACACACACACACACACACACACACACACACACACACACAGAGTGTGAATCCAAAGTATTTCTTTTAACACAGCTCACAAAAATAATAACATTTGGAATAAGAATGGAGATAAAACAATTTATTTCTTTGGGATATTTTATTTAAATCAAAAATATAAACAACCTTCACTGATGGTCCCCACTAAACAATTTGAACTAGAAGTCTAAGTTTATACAAAAAATGGTTTACCAGAGGTATAGGTATCGGTATATTCACTGATGATTCTGCTGTCAAACGATTAAACTATATGGAATCCATGAACATGGTGTGGGGGTCAGAATCCATGAACAGATTGTGGGGGTCGGAATCCATGAACAGGTTGTGCGGGTCCCTGCTTCATCGCTCTCTCAACTAAGGGGTCCTTGGCCTGAAAACGTCAAAGACCCCTGGTCTAAAGTGCTCATCAGAGTCCATTGTAGAGCGGCCTGCAGCGTGGCTCCAGCTTGTCTTGTCTGGTCCACATACCCAGGGGTCTCCAGTCTCCCACTGCCACTTCTGCAGGCCCTGCCTCAGGCTTTCCAGAACACTGGTGTAGGATGGGTCTAACGCCAGGTTTCTCCTTTCCTCTGGGTCCACCCTGCATTGGTGTGTACATACATTTGTGATTATTTGAAGAGGACTTCTAACCAAAAGAAAAACCTCTCTTCATATACGGGCATACAAGGACACAGACAGACAATATGGATAGATCTCTATATATAAGGAGAAAAAAAGGGAAACGGATAGAGTGACAGAAAGAATCTGAGCGATTGATTTGTGGATTTATAGATATTTCTGATCAACCAACACATCCAGACTCAGGTCTACACACCACGCATGTAGGCCATGCATGTAGTCCATCTCCACTGAAGTCTAACACATATCCAATGAATCTTCCTAGTCATACGAAGCACATTGAAGTCATGAAATGATGGGATTTGCACAGTAATCAACAGCTAAACTGCTTGTCCTTGTGACATGCTCATGTATGCGCACCTGTGTCCCAATACCCCACCAACCATTCAAACTGCACACAATGCAAACTATAATGTATTATAATGGCAACAAAAGTAACAACTTTTGACATAATGACACTCCTGTTACACTCAGATAAAGTCTTCTTTTCACACCTGCTTTGGCACAGTGTAGGGGAAGCATAGGCCTAACCTATAGTTAGGCCTAAATCAGCAACCCATATGGAGATATGCTGTGAGAGCCCAAACATGTATTTGTTATGTGAAAGTCCTATGATGTCTATGACATCTGACATTGTACATACAATCCCTTTTATGCCCATACATGGAGATCCTTGTCTGTAGACCTCGTCTAAACTAGTTATGATGGTGTCATGTTAGACGTTACAAAAAGGAACAGTTTTCTAATTTATGGAATTTCTTAGATTTGTTTTTTTTATCAATGAAATAAATAAAAAATAGGCCTATATAGGCTATTCATGCAAACGCTTTTTGGGGAATGTTCTTTGAACATGTTTTTGAAATAATAATTAAAAACTAAATGTAGGAATAAAACAAATGGGTAGCCTACGTCCGACCCACTGTTTGGGAACCAGTGAAAGGCTGTACGTTTCAATTCTTGAAAAAATATGTTTAAAAGCAAGTAGGCCTACTTCAGTTCAGTAAGCCTTTAGCCTAAAAAGTACAAATGTTACTGTAACTTTCACTTGCAGTTGAGTAGCTTAATATTTGTGTATTAAATCAAATGTGAAGTGGATGATAGATCATTACTCATTAGCCTATTATGCTTAATACTGAGGTAGTGGTATGAAATACATGTAGGCCTATGCATTCATTTGACTACATCATTTTGGGTAAGACATTTTTTTATCTTGCAGTCAAAATATGAGCAACCTGAAAATTAGCCTTGATCTATAAATATGTAGGATCATGAGATATGACACACTAGGACCTAGGAGCAAGCAACCGTGCTGCTGTCAGTGTAGAAGACGGCGTGTAGTCTGTCAGCAGCGTGAAATTGGCGAATATAGGACTTCGGGTGTAAGGGATGGCGAATATAAGGCCTTCAAAATAAGATGTCAGTAATTAAAGTTTGTAAAGAGCATACATTTTATTTTAAAGAATAGTCTACATTTACAATGTATGTATTTCTAAATTACTTCAAAGTGCCCTAACATGTTTTTACCGATTTAAATTGGCTATTGATCCCCAGTAAATGGTTACTTTGATTGATTGATTGAAGACTTTATTAGAAGTTTGCGTAGGAAAAGGTACAGTTTCATGACGGTACAGTTCACTGGTACAAGGTCTACTAAAAGGATATCCATGAAAAGACTAAGCTTATTTCCACAGGAAACCATTAAAGTATCTCATATAACATTGAATGACAGACAAATAGAACACAGTACTATGCAGTAGATATGTAAAGAAAAGAAAATGAGAGAACAACAAAAAAAGAAAAAAAAAAAAAAACAGTAAGTCTAAACTAACAGTAAGTATACAAAGAAGGGGCAGGGGAGGGTAGGGTTGGTCTAGGTTAGTTTTTTTACCAGTTGCGAACGGCTGCTGCCTGTAAGTGGTTTTTCAGGGCAATTTTAAAGGATGCTAGTGATCCACACTCCTTTATGGCCTTCGGTAAGGCTTTCCACATTTTGGTGGTATAGCAGAAAAACGAGTTTGACCCTTTGTTGGTTTTGACTCTGGGTTGAAAGTGATCTGTGGCGCTGCCTCTGGTGTTGTAATTATGTACATCCTTAATGTTTATAAAGTATTTTGACAGGTACTTGGGTATCATAGTGGTGTAGTGTATCTTGTACACCAGGCCCATTGCAAGTTGCTGTACTCTGTCATCTACTCTGAGCCACCCCACTCTTAACTGGTGAGTAGCGGTGAGGTGAGTCTGATAGGGAAGGTTAAGCAGGACCCTAATTAGTTTATAGGTTAGGCTAATTAGCACATTTTCCAGTTATAGCCTACTTTGCAGAGGTCCTTTTTTGTACTTTATCTGCATATCATGTTAATTTGTGTGTTTGTTAGACCTATTGTTTTTGTATGTTTGTCCATTGTTGTAATAATGCTGCCTCTAGGCCAGGTTGTTATGGAAAATTAATGTTATATTTAAGCAAATAAAGAATGAACAACAAAATATGATCCAGATAATAATAGTAGATTGTGCAGGTACCAATAAAAAATTAAAAGCTGGATAGCAGGCAGGTCTTTGTGTCGGCACTTTTGAACCATGCATGCGTTCAGGGAGACCTCCTCTGTCACACCACACTCTTCGCTAAGCGGGAGAGGGGGCATTGCAACTGCTACAGGCCATCCAGTGCAGCTAGGCGCTCAAAAATGCCTCAAAAGGCACCATTTTCTGACTCTAGTGGGCGCTGGAGAGCAGGCGGCTCTTCGTGTCGGCACTTTGGACACATGCACGCGTTCGGGGAGACCTCTTCTGCCACACCACACTCTCCGCTAAGCGGTAGAGGCAGCATTGCAAGTGCTGCAGGCCGTCCAGTGCAGCCAGGCGCTCAAAAGTGCCGACACAAAGAGCTGCCTGCCGTCCAGCGCCCACTAGATTCAGAAAATGGAGCCATTTGAGGCCTTTTTGAGCACCTGGCTGCACTGGACGGCCTGCAGCAGTAGCAATGCCGCCTCTCCCGCTTAGTGGAGAGTGTGGTGTGACAGAGGAGGTCTCCCTGAACACGTGCATGGCCCAAAAGTGCCGACACGAAGAGCCGCCTGCCGTCCAGCGCCCAATAGATTCAGAAAATGGCGCCTTTTGAGGCCTTTTTGAGCACCTGGTTGCACTGGACGGCCTGCAGTAGTTGCAATGCCGCCTCTCCCGGTTAGCGGAGAGTGTGGTGTGACAGAGAGGAGGTCTCCCTGAACACGTGCATGGGTCAAAAGTGCTGACACAAAGAGCCGCCTGCTCTCCAGCGCCCACTAGAGTCGGACATTGGCGCATTTTGAGGCCTTTTTGAGCGCCTGGCTGCACTGGACAGCCTGCAGCAGTAGCAATGCCGCCTCTCTCGCTTAGCGGAGAGTGTGGTGTGACAGAGGAGGTCTCTCTGAACACGTGCATGGGTCAAAAGTGCCGACACGAAGAGTTGTCTCCTGTCCAGTGTCCAATTTGTAAAGGCTATGCACTCTATTGAACAGCATTTATCCATTTATTTTTATTTTTTAAAACTTTTTTATTTTACCCAAAAACATAATGATCATTGTGTGTGTTCGTTTAAATGTTTAATCTATGTTTTGAATGTGCATAGCATGGGTAAATTAATCGTTTTTCAACATTTTTCAATTGGCTGAGGGGTACTAGAGTGGGGTGGCTCAGAGTAGATGACAGAGTACAGCAACTTGCAATGGGCCTGGTGTACAAGATACACTACACCACTATGATACCCAAGTACCTGTCAAAATACTTTAAAAACGTTAAGGATGTCCATAATTACAACACCAGAGGCAGTGCCACAGATCACGTTCAACCCAGAGTCAACTCAAAGAAAGGGTCGAACTCGTTCTTCTGCTACACCACAAAAATGTGGAATGCCTTACCGAAGGCCATAAAGGAGTGTGGATCACTAGCATCCTTTAAAATTGCCCTAAAAAACCACTTACAGGCAGCAGCCGTTCACAACTGGTAAAAACCTAGCCCAACCCTACCCTCCCTGCCCCTTCCTTGTATATACTGTACATACTGATTATTTAGACTTACTGTTACCTGCCCCTTCCTTGTATATATTGTATATACTGTACTTACTGATTGTATAGACCTACTGTTTTCTTTTTTTCTTTACATATCTACTGCATAGTACTGTGTTCTATTTGTCTGTCATTCAATGTTATATGAGATACTTTAATGGTTTCCTGTTGAAATAAGCTTAGTCTTTTCATGGATCTCCTTTTAGTAGACCTTGTACCAGTGAACTGTACCGTCATGAATCTGTACATTTTCCTATGCAAACTTCTAATAAAGCCTTCAATCAATCAATCAATACTCTTGTTCTGAAGAGATCGCCTTATATTCGCCAACTTATATTCGCCAGCTTCACATAGACTAGTCTGTCTGTACGCAGCAGAACAGAAAGACAGACTTGAAGGAGCTTCAGTGAATTTATTTAACACAACAGTCATCAACGGACAGTGTTGAGAGTTGGAGGAAGTAGCCTACAGCAGATAAAGTTAACATTTTCAACTGTCTATCGGTAAGTGTACATGTTTTCTGCTGTTTTCATGTGGATTGGATTGGATGTGCGTTTTCATCTAGGCTACGTTTCAGATCAAAGCCTTTCTTTACAAACAAAAACCAAACTTACTTGGAGTTTATAGTATAGGCTACGTCATTGTTAGATGCCACATGTTGTATATCAATAAATATCCACAAGTTTCCGCGGGAGTTTACTGGAGACTATCAGGACCAAACTTCCGGGTTTAACAGCAGACATACAAGCTCACGTCGCGTCGCAGATGCAACCCGTTGTGAGCTTGTAAATCGGCGGCGGAACCTCGGTGCAGACGTTTGCGCAATGCACTATGGGGCGTAGGAAACTCGTGGATAGATTCCGTTGTCGGAGGGCGGTAACATTGTGAATCTAAATTATGTTGATGAATCCAACAGGATAAAGTTAATATTAAATAAATACAGTACGGTTGATGATGTCACTGATCAGAGCTCACAATCACATCAAAGGCATCGCCCGTTACACATTAGAATGAAGTGTAAATTCATGTTAAATCCAATCTATAACTGCAGTCAGAGTGGCGATACAGAAAAACAGAAGGATCATAACTGCTAGTTGTAAAAAGGAATTGCTCTTCATGAATTGAAAATAATATTAAATAAAGACTGAATGCATTGTTCTGGCCGTCTGCCAACATGGAAGCAAACTCCACTTCCCTGTTGATGTCAGGAAAGGTTCTTTCCTGTATTCAAAGACGATAGTGGTGAACTAGTTATAGGATCACTTTCACAATGATTATGGTCTTGGTGAACATTACTGACAACCAATCAAAATAAAGGTTATGAACCAGACATCAACAGAGAAGCGGAGTTTGCTTCCAGGTTGGCAGACTGGGCACCATCTTTTGGGGAAGACTGTGGGTCCTTTGGAAAAGTGGGCACTGGGAAAACTGGGTATCAAAAAGAGTGGGCACTTAGGAAGAGTGGACACCGCAAAAACTGGGCAAGAGGAAGAGCGGGCATTGGTAAAACTGGGCACCAGGAAGAGTGGGCACTCGGAAAACTGGGTATTAGGAAGAGTGGGCACTGGGAAAACTGGGTATTAGGAAGAGCGGGCACTGGGAAAACTGGGTATTAGGAAGAGCGGGCACTGGGAAAACTTGGCACCAGGAAGAGCGGGTACTAGGAAAACTGGGTATTAGGAAGAGTGGGCACTGGGCACACTTAACCAACAACAAGGACAGTCTCACAGGCAGCACCAGTGCATGTGAAACAACTCAGTGTTTGATGTGTAAATGTCATAATTAACTGCACTTAAGCCCAATAAAATATACAATAAATACCGTCCTTAACACATGCAAAACACTTTCTATAGACACAAATCCTAAGACTTCAGGCGTCCAATGGTGCCCACTCTTCCGGGTGCCCACATTTCCCTAGTGCCCACTCTTCCAAGGTGCCCAGCTTTCCCTAGCGCCGAATGTTTTCGGCGCTTTTGTGTCTGTCTGTCCGTATTATGTTTGTCATTACCATTATATGTACTGCAATATGTCATTGCAGGTTTAATGTAATCATTTAAGAACAACAATTGATACTTTTTATTCTTTATTGTGCAGAAATGGCTTCCGCCAGCATTCTCCCTTCTGAAGAGGAGTTCCTGTGTTCCATCTGTCTGGATGTGTTCACTGATCCAATCACCACTCCATGTGGACACAACTACTGCAACACCTGCATCACACAATACTGGGACGGTACTGATGTGTGTCAGTGTCCTCTTTGTAAAGAAAGCTTCGATAAGAGACCACGATTCTCTGTTAATAAAGTTCTCTCAAAGATGGCTGATCAGTTCAGGAAGTCAAAGCAGCTGAAACAAACTTCCTGCACAAACCAAGTTGCTGCTAAACCACATAAAGTCTCCTGTGACGTCTGTACTGAGAACAAGCTCAAAGCCCTGAAGTCCTGCCTGGTGTGTCTGATCTCCTACTGTGAGACTCACCTGGAACTTCATCAGAGAGTCACAGCGTTAAAACCTCACAATCTCATCAACCCTGTAAAGAACCTGGAAGACTATGTGTGTAAGAAACATGACAAACCTCTGGAGCTGTTCTGTAAGACTGACCACATGTGTGTTTGTCAGTTCTGCACTGAGTCAGACCACAAGGCACATGAAGTTGTATCTATGAAAGAGGAATCTGGGAGAAAGAAGGCTGAGCTGGGAAAGACAGAGGCTGAAGTTCATCAGATGATCCAGGAGAGACAAGAGAAGACTCAGGAGGTCCAACACTCAGTAGATCTCAGCAAGAAAGCTGCAGACCGAGAGATAGCAGACAGTGTGCAGGTCTTCACTGCTATGATCAGCTGTATTGAGAGAAGCCAGGCTGAGCTCATTGATGTGATTGAAAAGAAGCAGAAAACAACAGAGAAACAGGCGGAAGACCTCATTAAAGAGCTGAAAAGGGAAATCACTGAGTTAAAGAAGAGGAGCTCTGAGCTGAAGCAGCTCTCACATACCGAAGACCACCTCCACCTCCTCCAGAACTTCACATCCATCAACACCCTTCCACCCACCAAGGACTGGACAAAGGTCAATGTCCATCAATCGTATGTGGGGACGGTGAGGACAGCTGTGGCTCAGCTGGAGAAGACTCTCAGTCAAGAGATGGAGAAGCTGCGTGATGAGCTGGGGAGGGTACAGCGATATGCAGTGGATGTAACTCTGGACCCTGATAAAGCACACTGCAAACTTGTCCTGTCTGAGGCGTGGTCGAACGCCGGGGCTAAGGTCTTCGGGGCTGCAGCGACGCCGGCGCCAAAGAATGATGGAGAGGAAGAGGGGAGTGACGAAGAGGATGCGTCCAATAACGACATCCACTTTGAGCCCATTGTGTCGCTACCAGAGGTGACCTACTGACACACATACGTCTTTAAAAATCTGTAACTTGGGGGCACAGCGGTGCAGTCAGTAGCACTGGGTTCGATTCCCACCCGGGATGCTGTGGGCATAGGGGAATCTTGGATCTCCTCAAATAATAACTATATTCCAAAAATAAACACCATTTCGATTTTACTCATATGGATATGAAGAGTCGACCAAAGGTGGAAATGTACACATTTACCCAAAGAGTAACACAATAAACGCTGGAAACGAGTCAAACAAAACCCAACCGCTACATTTCCCATGAACGGTGATTTCAAACCTGGAAGTGTCATAAATAAACTATGCAGAGCCACCCACCTGACAGAAACGCCCGGATGATTTGTTTCTTTTTGGAACACGGTTGTTTATATGATCTAAGATTCCCCTATTATATGGAGATATCATACAATAAATAACAATGGGTAATGGCGCCATCTAGCGACAGTGATGTTAGGACTTCAGAGCTCTTTTCAACTTCAATTAGTCAAATATTGGATTATTGACTCAGGAATGTGACCAAAACAAATCACGTATTGAAGGCTTCATGAGGTAACTGGCATTAAATTTGTATTTTTTTGTGACGTATTCCTTTTAAGCAATTGATTATGTTATGTGTTGACTGAAGTGAATATTATTTTATATTAGTACAAAAAAACAAATATGAATAATACCTGAGATGGATGCAATTCTCCCTGTTGTCCCTGAAAATACTAAAAAACACAATTGTCCCTAATATAATATAACTAGAAATTCCATTTCTAGACTTCGCGCCCTGAGGTTAATGTTGTACTTGGATCCATTCCACGCGCAATGTAAGTAGTGGGTTAGCCTACATTCCAGCTCGCTGTCTCCCTCCCTCCCCCTCTCTCTCGATGGAAGGGGGGGGGGGACTCTCGCTGCGTCGCTGCTTGAGGCTTGAAGCAAACTGTAACCTGATACTTTCGTGACGAAAATTGCGTAGGAGAACTTACACATTACTTTTCTACAAAGTGTACATCGTGCAAATACCATAGCTTCAGGAGAAGCAGCTAGGAACATTCGGGTAAAAATGTGCGATTTTTGTGCAAAACGTGGAGTCTTTAGATGCAGTGTAAATGTGATTCTATCGAGCAGGATGCTTTTGAGCTCGGTTGTCAATTAGTAGCGTGGGATAATAATCCATAGTTGCAGCTCTGGGTTTAACGTCGAAGCCTCTCCTCACACCAGAATTCCACACGAATTAAAACCGCCTGTGTCTCATTCTGTCTCACGGATTAAAACCGTCTGTTGTGTTCTCAGGTGGAGACCAAGTCTGGGGAGGAGGAGGAGGAGATCCTCTTCAAGGAAAGGACCAAGCTGTACCGCTGGGACCGGGACCTTAATCAGTGGAAGGAGCGTGGAGTGGGCGACATCAAAATCCTCTTCCACCCTGTCAAACACTTCTACCGCATCGTGATGAGGCGTCAGCAGGTGCTGAGAGTGTGTGCCAACCACACCATTTCCCAGGCCATGGAGCTCAAACCCATGAACTCGTCGGCCAATGCTTTGGTCTGGACCGCTACAGACTACACAGGTTTGATTGAATACTTATTCTAAAACGGCTAGTTCCATTCCTTGATTCTGATTGGCTGGTTGCCATGGTATACCTGAGACTGTAACCCATACCTTGAATCAGTTTATATCAAAGCCAGGTGCGTTATTTCTTTCCACTGTGCCGTGAGGCTGAACTAAAGAAGCGAGCGTTTGATTTCCTCTCAAATCCTGCCGTGCGGGTGCTTCTAAGCACCGCCCGCATGCATAGGACAGTGACTGAATGGCTCCGGGCGGGGCTTGTAAAGGCAACAAGCGCCCTCTATTCTCCAGGCACCACTCGGCTGTTTAGCTTAGGTTGCTATGCTAGCGTTTTGATGTGATGTTCACCCACATAGCAGCTAAATCTGGATGAAAATAAACATGTCTATGGATTGAATATGGTTCTTAACATGAGACTGATCTAACATAAGTGTTGTTTCCCTATCTTTTTTGGCAAAAAGAATGACGTGACTTTGTAAACACTGGCTTCCGTAAGTCCCTTTCCTGTATGTGGCTGGTAAACGCAAGGAAATGTCTCTTCCTGGTGGCGGAGAAGTGTACTTCTTTCTTTAAATGATGCAATGCTATGATTTTCATGTTGCAATATTGTGACCGTTTTAGAAAAGCAATAAGCCACGCGAGGCTTGTGGTTACCGGGGGAGTATACACCGGCTGAGACGGTCGGAAACACTCGGCTGCGCCTCGTGTTTCCCAACGCCTCTCAGCCGGTGTATACTCCCCCGGTAACCACTCGCCTCTTGTGGCTTATTGCTTTAATAAACAGTTTGCAGTACAGCAAGTGCAATTACGCAAGTAATGCTAGTAAAAGCATAACACAAAAAAAGCCTTGATGGCTTGATTCCATTGTAGTTATTTTGTGAAGGAGGGTACAATGTTACTGGGAACAGTGATTCTCAACCCTTTGTTTTTATTTCACTGACCCCCAGTTTGATATGCATTAGGCCAGTGGTTCCCAAACGTTTTAGCTTGTGACTCAAAAAGTAAATTAGACATTTGCCCGGGATCCAAGCTAGTGAAAACATCAGATCTACAAGCTCACAACGTGTCGCTTCGCGCCACGCTGTGAGCTTGTAGATAGGATATTTTCACTATTTCTTAACATTTGTTTTCAACTTTATGGAATTCCTTAGATTTTTCTTTCATTTCTTCATGAAATTACTGAAGAATCATTGAACCTTTTTGGGAATGTTTTTTGAAAATATTTTGAATAATAATAATTAAAAAACAAAATGTAGGAAACAAAAGGGGACCTATAAAAAATCTGTCTGCGACCCACAAATGGGTCCCGACCCACTGTTTGGGAACAAGTGCATTATGCCATGGACTGTGTACTACTGTGGGAATGTGGCTGACTGTTCCCAATGTATGAATGAATGGACCATTGTAAAGCGCTTTGAGTTCTCAACTTGCTTAGAAAAGCGCTATAAAAATGCTACCCATTATTAATATTATGGACCCCCAATTGTTAGTTATGTATCTCTGAGACCCCAATCTACACTGCAAAATCCTGTGTTAATTTAACTCTTTCGCATCTCTTTCCAGAGGGCGACGGCCGAATAGAGCAGCTGGCGGCCAAGTTCAAGACCCCCGAGCTGGCCGAATCCTTCAGGAATACCTTCTGCGAGTGCCAGAAGCGCATGGGCCAGGACACCTCTGACCCGTCCTACAAATACATGTCCCGGGCCTCGCAGCACTCCAGGGAGACCAACCCCCTGGTGTTCCTCACCGTGGCGGCAGACAGCCAGCCTCTGGGCACCGTCACCGTTGAGCTTTTCTCCCACGTCGTCCCCAAGACGGCGGAGAACTTCCGGGCCCTGTGCACCGGCGAGAGGGGCTTTGGATTCCGGGACTCCGTGTTCCACAGAGTCATACCGGACTTCATGTGTCAGGTGAGGAGCGGGACTAAGAACACAGTGGGTGTCTGAGTGAGACCCTAGAGCTGGGTGCTGAGGACAAAATCAAATGTTACAATATTTTTGACCAACTTAAGTCAAGTCACCTTTATTTGTATGCACATTTAAAAACAAAAGGAGTTGAGTCTGGCAATCAATAGAAAACAACATTAAGATCACATTACAGAGTTCAAGAAAAGCTCAAAACACATTAACAGAAACTTGGTAAAAAGGTTAAATTTCATACCGTGGTTATGATGTAAACCTAGACTATCAATCGCCCTCAGACAGCTAAAAGTGAGGGAGAAAAAGTGGGTATTTAGGTTCGATTTTAAACTTTTCAATGGTGGATTGGTGGATCTTGCTGGGCTTGCCACTCTTGGTGCCCAGCGCGATGTTCCAAGTCTGTATGTTTTAGACCTGAATTTGGATATTGAGACGATCTTCTTTTATGTTTGAAAATATAATAAAACGCATCCTACAAAGTATAGGCTCACAGTGTCTAGAATGTAGGCATTTAGCAGACACTAATCCAGTACAAAAAGCGATGAGCTTTTTGACTAATAAAGTATCTAATCAATCAAAACTCTTGTGCTGCGCTGTCGTTTCCACAGGGAGGCGACATCACCAACCACGACGGCACGGGAGGCAAGTCCATCTACGGCGGTGCCTTTGAGGACGAGAACTTTGACGTGCGCCACACGTCCGCCGGCCTGCTGTCCATGGTCAACAAGGGCCGCAACAAGGGCATGGACGTGGTGAAGCAGATGGGCGCGCTGGGCACCAAGACTGGCAAGCCCAGCAAGAGGATTGTGATCACAGACTGTGGGCAGCTCTAGTGGCGGCCGGCTTTTTTAAAGGTGATACACCATGAAATTTCACTTTTCCTATTTTAAAACCTTTTTTTGGGGTCCCACTAGCACCTTCTATCCTCACAAAGTCCCATTTCAGACCGTTGTGTCTTTCTCTGGTTTTGGGAAGGTGGAGGTTAAAAGCATCCCACGGGTTCTCAAAACAGGCTGTCCAGATTTGCTTTTTTGAAGAAAAAAAATCTTTTTTTCAAAAGATTTGTTTTTTTCAAAAAGATTTAAAAAAAAAATCAACCTCACCTTGCTTTAAAAGGATCCCTGACCAATGAGCCTTATATGCCTTAATACATAATTGCCCTCTATCAGGCCACTGAAACGGCAACCTGCCATGAAAGATAGAAAAAAATCAAAAGATTTCCTGCTGACGGCAAGGAGGATGGATGCCAAGTCAGTCAAGATCAAGAAGAACAAGGCCAATGTGAAGTTCAAGTTGCACTGCAGCAGGTACCTGTACAACCCTGGTCATCAACGAGAAGGAGAAGGCTAAGATCAAGCACTACCTGAAATAAATCCTTTATGTACAGAATATAATACAAATATAACTATAATTAAAACATTTAATTAAAAACACATTAAATATTTATATTTAGGGCGTTTTTAATGTATTTATTTTTTGTTATAGTTATTATAATTATAATGCATATAAGGCTTATTAGCCAGGCATCCTTGTAATAACAACGGTGGGTGATGGGGGTGTTCAGCGGGCTGCAGAAAGACATTCCCTGTGCAGTACATGGCTTTTGGTCAAACCCCCCCACAAAAAATGTGAAGCAGGAATAAAAGCTTGGACTGGAGCCGATGATCTGAGATCAAAGTGACTCTGGTTTGTAAAAATGTACTTTGAAGCTGAATTGTTTATTTGGCTAACCTTTTTTGTGGTCTAAAAAGCACTGGTTCCTCATACTTTGTGATGTCATGGTCCCTCAGTTTAGTATGCATCATGCCACAGACCTGTAAGGGTCATTTTGGTTCTCAACTGTCCCCACTTTGAGAACCCATAGGGAGTAGGGTGTACTGTAGTATACTGTACTTGGGGGGTGGGGGTTTAGACCAGTGCTCTGTTGCTGTGTTCAACTTACATCTTCCTTATTCTTCCTCCAAAGGAATGATCCTCAAAACTGTTTATTATTGTGTATAATTGTACTTTCCAGGGCAATAAAAGGACCGTTTGGTTCAGATTCTCGCAAATTCGCCAAATTTGGCACAGATGTTGTCCATAACATACTTTTAATCATTTTAAGATGGGTGCCAAGATGGGAACCCCATGGTACTGCCATATTGCGCAATCCAATTGGTGTCCCATTAACTTCACATTACAGGAACAAAAAGCAAAAAAAGAATCTGCTTTAAGTAGCATATAACTGGTCAAACTATAGGGGGTATTCATGATTCTGAATCCATTGCAAACATCCGTTTTGCATAAAAAAAACATTCATTGGGCTAAAACGGCCACCAAAAAAGTGTGAAAAGTGATGACTCATCACTTTTCATCACTAAACCATAGTCTTGTAGGGCAGTTTTTTAGCCCAAGGAATGTTTTTTGTGCAAAACAGATACAGAATCATGAAAAACCCCTAGTTTGACCAGTTATATCCTACTTAAAGCAGATTCTTTTTTTGCTTTTTTTCCCTGTAATGTAAAGTTAATGGGACACCAATTGCATTGCGCAATATGGCAGTACCATGGGGTGCCCATCTTGGCACCCATCTTAAAATGATTAAGTATGTTATGGACAACATCTGTGCCAAATTTGGCGAATTTGCGAGAATCTGAACCAAAATATCCCTGGGGCCCCCGACTATTGTTTCTTTGTGTTTTTTTGCATGTGTTCCAAAAAAAATTGAAAGCGCTGGTCTAAAACAGACTCCATTTAACGTTGTTTTGTTTGTTTGTTCCCTTTGTGTAAGTCTTATTCAACCTGAAATTGATCGCAGAGAGTATTATTTTATTGAAAGCACCTGTCTGTTTGGAACTGCGTTCCTTCTCCCCTTTCTTCTAAAAGTTCTCCCCTTTCTTCTAAAAGCTGTAATTTTCCTGATGTTTCTTTTCTTCCTCTATGTGCATTCATTAATGTGCAGAGAACAGTGACAGTTTGCACATGCCGACTGAAAAATCTTACAGAGGTCTTTTTTCCCCCCTTTTTGGTAACTGCTGATGTATACTCAATTTGCGTGCTGTGTCGTGCACCAAATATAGCCGCTCTGCAAGCTCACAGTGCCTCACGCTGTCATGCTTTGTGAGCTTGTAGATCGGCTAGGATCAGGTTTCTCTTGTGTGTGTTGTCATGGAAGTAGTTATAGATTGGGATCTGAGATCTCCACCTCCCTTCTCGACTCATGTTCTACACCCTCTTGTTCCATCTAATAAAGTTGTCACAGTCAAAGGAGTGTGACTGCGACAATGATTCCTTACCAGCCCTCTGACATGTCTGCTGTTGGATGGCCCGCCCCCAGCGGTCGACCAATTTCAAACAGTGCTTATTAATGTTGGAAAAGGACAAATAAAGTTGGTTTATAAATAATTACTACTTGTTTTTATCTGTTGTGTGTGTTGTACTACATATTAACCACTTTCACCTGGCATCCCTATTTTGGACTTGTTGATTAGGTGAACTTAAAAACAAACTATACTTAGATCTAGATTTGCAAGCTTGATGCGACATGTTGAGATTGGCTATTTTCACTATTTGTTGTACGAAGTATGATCTTTCACAATAACCACTCAACTTCTCTATTGTCTCTATAGGTAGACTAACAATTTTGCTACAACAATTCTCTCTGTGAGCATCTGTCCCCGACACTCGTGCCAAAATGATGTAGGCACCTGAAATGTACCGGAAATGTATTTATGTATTAAGAAAATATCCTCGGGTGCTTAAGATTACTAAAATGAAAGTTAACGCTACACATTACATAATATGACCTTACGTTTTAATCTATGCTTAAAAGTGTAGCCTCGGCCGGGAGGGACCTATGTATCCAATGGCGTATATGTTACCACTCGGCTAAAGAGCCAGGCTTGCTAGCGAGCAGCAACGCACACGCGTATAGCCTACGAGTACCATGTTACCATGAGATTTTAAAGAGTCTGAAATCTCCGAATCAGAGTTTTATGTCATTAGTTTTACAGGTGTAAAGCAGAGGGTGAAATTCTTCTTTCCATGCTCGCTCCATTTTGTAATATTGGCTATTTGAAAATTGCAGATCTACAAGCTCACATGTCATGATGTGACGTGTAGTAGTCACAATCGTATTATTCATTTGAGGGTCTGCGGACAAATGCATGAAAACTAATTATGAACTCCAAATAAGCAACTACTGTACACTTTAAAAACAAACTCAAAGTCACTTATAATAGACATGGCAACAAGGGAAAACAGGGAACCCCTTGGAATGGGGCTCACAATTACAGACTTGAGTGAGACAAGTTTCTTCGGAAGTTAGAGACAAGACAAGTTTCTTTTCGACAAACAAAGTTTCTTTGTCACACTCCTTTACATAAGTATTTTCTTTGTGTAGGCCTAGTCTGTGATGCAACGGCAGGGCGGCAGTGGCTCAGGGGTAGTTGCCATCTTAGAACACGGAGGGTTCCCGAAGGGTTCCCAGTTCGATCCTGGGCTCCCCCAGAGTTGGTGTCGAAGAGTTCCTTGAGCAAGACTCCCTAGTTGCTCCCGGTGAGCAGGTTGGTGCCTTGCATGTTTTCCTCTGCCATCTGTGTATAAATGTGTGTGAATGGGTGAATATAATGCACAATCTCTGTAAAGCGCCTTGGATAAAGGTGCCACAGTATATAATGTAGATGCACCATTTTCCATGCAACAGTAGAAGTTTGAATAAAAAATTAGATGTTTGTCAAGAATTATGAACTATGAAATGAACTAGTTCATTTTAGAAGTTTTGAACTTGAACTCATTCATTTTGAAAGTGAACTTTCCCAACACTGCAGGGGGCTCTATTTTGATTGAAAGTCGGAAAAGTTTGGAGACAGTATGGACAGGCCTTTAAGTTATCGCAATTATTTGACATAATCACAATTATGTTGTCATAATGGTCATAATTGTTCGCGTGTTGAAAATGCTGCATATAGTCTCAAACATTTTCAAAAATAGTGGAAATAGCAGATCTACAAGCTCACAACGTGTCACGATGCAACGCGTTGTGAGCTTGTAGATCGTCTATTTCCACTATCAATGTAATTTTTTAAGTATAACGTTGTCAAATATATCAGTAATTTCTTTGTACATTTAGGTTATGTGTCATATCTGCCATGTGCAACTTCATAGCCTACAAGCCAAACAGAAATGTGATTGTTAATGACAAACACAATTAAATCGTTAATCGCAATTATTTGAGTGACAATTAATCGTTATGTAAAATCGTGACAACCCTACATGACATAATCGTTATTCAACTTCGCATGATGCCTGAACTCAACATGCATTTTTTTTAAAACTGTGTGCCCTGTGTTCTAGCATGCTGTGGAAGCTGTGGAGGACAGGGACAGGTATGTATCGAACACACACAAACAAAAACAAAGATAATCTGGTTTCTGTCATTTCTTGACATACTCTTTGTGTGTGTGTGTGTGTGTGTGTGTGTGTGTGTGTGTGTGCGTGCGTGCGCGCGCGTGTGCGTGCGCGTGCGTGCGCGCGCGTGTGCGTGCGCGCGCGCGCGTGCGTGCGTGCGTGCGTGCGTGCGTGCGTGCGTGCGTGCGTGCGTGCGTGCGTGCGTGCGTGCGTGCGTGTGCGCAGGGTGAACGGCTGGGCCCTCTCAGAGCCTACTTCTTCAAGGTGATAAGAGACTACCAGCCGTCCAACGATGACCTCTCTGACAGGCTGGAGGTCTTCAAGGCCCTGACAGAGAACGGCAAAGACATCACATACCTGGAAGAGGATATAGGTGACTCACCCCATAGACGTTCCTGTAAACATGGAAATACAGTACTTTAGACCAGTGTTTCTCAAACCTTCACATTTCAAGATGTAGGATATAGGTTTCATTTTCTTGTTCTTGTTTTGAAATATACCGTAAAAGATAAATGTCTTAGTTATGGTTATCTTATGCTTTATAGTATGTGCCTGCTATGTTTTACCGCCCGCAGCTCGCTTTGTTCTGCTATGGATGGACATCGGTCTGACCTCGGACTTTCTCAGAGTTTTGGTCAACCTGGTCAAATTCAACAGCTGCTACCTGGACCAGAATGTCTCCATCATGGTCCAGTAAGGAAGACTGACGCACACACACACACACACACACACACACACACACACACACACACACACACACACACACACACACACACACACAAATTGGACAATTACATTACATTTGAAACCCCCTAAAATGACATTGAAACCTACAATTAAATTGAGAAAGAATTCACAGATTTTCACAGTTCCCGACTGACTCTCCTCTTGTTCTTCAGCTCATGAGGAAGGTGTTGGGGACTCACCTGGGCCACAGTGCAATCTACACCATGTGTCGCATCATGGAGGAGAGGTAATATATGTTCCATGATCATGTTTTATTTCTGTATTTTCTTTGTGCCCCATTTATGTTTCAAGTTTATGTATCCACTTTGCTAGTGCTTGTGTGTTTCCATTTGTACACACTGGGATTTCAATGGTTTCACTGTGTAACTCCTTCAGGGTGTACATGGAGGATGCAGCGTTGTTGAGAGGAGCTGTGTTCTTTGTTGGCATGGCCCTGTGGGGAGCACACAGGCTCCCTGCACTCAAAAACTCACCCAACTTGGTCCTGCCCTCTTTCTTAAAGGTAAGATAACACATGTACTGTACAGACGCACACACATGCATGCCTATGTGAGATGTACATGCAAGTAGGTGAAAAACTCGAAAGGCTGGGCTGCCCGCTGGCCTACTGGTCCAGGCGCATACCACATAGGCTCAGTGTAGCCTGACAGCGTGTCACTGGTTCGAGTCCTGATCCCGACTGCCTTTGTTGCGTGTCACTCCCATCTCTTTCCCCATTTACTGTCCTATCAATAAAGGCATAAAAGCCCCAAAACACATCTTAGAAAAAAATAATAATAATAATCGAAAGGCAGAGTTTGAATGACTTTTAGTTGTGATTGACCGTTGCACTCTGTCCCCAGGCCATGTCATGTTCCAATGAGGTGGTGTCCTACGAGATCGTGTTGTCAATCACCAGACTGATCAAGAAGTACGGCAAAGAGCTGCAGGTGGTCACATGGGACATCCTGCTGATCATCATAGAGAGACTGCTACAGCAAATCCAGGTATTCCCTTAAATAGATCACAGGTAATCTGATTGATTGTGATTATTTTGTACAATAACAAGGGTGAGGGAGAGACCTTTGTTAGACCCACAGTGGACATTCTGTTTCAGCTTCACCCAACTGATGCCTGCTCAGGTGATTGATAGATAGATATATAGATAGATAGATATATAGATATATAGGTAGATAGATACGTAGATAGATAGATAGATAGATAGATAGATAGATAGATAGGTAGATAGATACGTAGATAGATAGATAGATAGATAGATAGATAGATAGATAGATAGATACCTTTATTGATCCCGCAGGTGGAAAAGCAGTTTCAGTGATAGAGTAAGGAAAGTATTGTCAGATACAGCAATACAAAGGTAAGAAATACCTAATAAAATAATAATAATAAAATCGTGAACATTTTAAACCCGATTTTGACGCGATTCTATAAGTGTCTTCTAAATCATTTTTTAAATCCTTTTTTGAAAAACACGTTTCTACGTCAGTGGTTCTCAAACCCGTCTCACTTTCATGATTTTTCAAAAATGCTAGATCGCCAAGCTCGCAGCATGGCACTCGGTGCCGTGCTGTGAGCTTGTATATCTGCTATTTGTCAATGGTTAAAGCATTCAATAATTCTAGGCCTAAATGGATTAAACATCTATGATGCAAGGTCGGCAGAAGAACCATAAAAATTGTTACACCTTCATTGTTTTGTCACAATAAGAGCATGTCCTCCAATTGAAGTCACCATTAGAGGTTCAACAGTCAATCGAACTCATCGAATTCATTGATTTAATCTCCAGGGTTTGCGTTCCAACGCTCTCCTTCCGTTTGACGACGGCCACGAGCAAAGCTCATTTAGAGCTCGAAGCACCAGCCTCAATGAGAGGCCTAAGAGGTACGCGTGCATCCACACCAACCCAAACACACTCTCTCTGTCTGTCAGTCAGTCAGTCAGTCACAGAGGCTACAGAACTGATCTACAAATGGACTGTAAAGGTAACATGGGACTCGGCATGACTGGCGATCTGTGGATTGACCATTGCTATGATGTCCATTAGGTTGCCATGGTGATCATTATTTCAATGTATTATTTTATTATTATTATTATTATATTCTTTTTTCTTCTGTTTTCATTTGGATGGTTTTTATTTAGTTTCCTGTTTTGTTTTTGTTGCTGTTGTTTCCTGTTTTGAATCCACTCATCCACACTCAAACACATGGAACAGAGAAATAAGTTTCACTTTATCCTGCTGATTTCAGATAAGAAAGTTCTAATATACCCACACGTCTGACTGTGTCCCCGGCCCACACACATACACACCTAATCTGTAACACGCTGAGATAAAAGGGAGCTTGGCACTGCAGGGTAACTCTCTCATCTATAAATGGTGTCAGAGTTTGAATGTCACCATCGTATATCAATCCCTCTAAAAATCCAGATAGACGATCACTATGAAAGCATCCTAATTAACTCCAGTGTCTAACCATGTCTCAAACATCATCTAAAAAAATAAACGTGTAGACGAGGACACTTTGATGGCTGTGGAGATTGTAATTCAAAAGCAATGTCATGCGGCACTTGGAGAGTTGTGCTTTTTAAAATCATGTTATTTTCGGATGAAAAGTGTTGACTGCGATGCGTCTGAGACGGAAGTCAACCGTCTGAACCGGCACATCTCTTCTATAGTCCACTCCTTTCCCTGCCCTCTCCCGTTTTTGTATTTGTAGTTTCAGTGTTGATGTAATGCACGTCCTTGACCCCTTCTCTTCTTGCTTTTCATTTGTTGCCCAAAAGAGATGTGTAGATCAGGGGTCTTCAACAGGGGGTCCGTGACACCTAGGGGGTTCTCAGAGTTACTACAGGGGGTCCTCCAAATCTTTGTGCGATAGAAACTTTTTTCTCCTTTTTTATATTAACGATTTGAACCCTAGCGTCCATATTCTGGGAACTTTAGCCAAAAATAGCAGATCTACAAGCTCACAACGCCTCGCGGCGCGAGGCGTTGTGTGCTTGTAGATCGGCTGTTTTCACTAGTTTAGTTAATTTTTTAAATGATAAATACAAATCGTACGCTTTTGGACATAGGCCTACAAGGTTTCCACCCGACAGCGACAACATGTAGGCCTACTGCTATGACCATGGCAATCTACTTTAGAAATCAGTTGTGCTTGCGTTGGTGGTTGGATAAACGATACAAAAATCTGTCACCACACACGCACAAATGTCCACACCTACCTACTTGCCTTTCCATGTAACTCTGACTGGCTGCACTATTGAGGCAAGTAACTAGTGGGCATTGGTTGTGACATTGCAGTTGTTCTCTCTAGTGTTGCAATGCCAATCTCTATCTTGTTGTCATACTACTACTGTCCAGCAGGCGGCAGCAAAAGTTCATGGATTGAACAAAGCTCACAGTTAAACCTATTGAGCCCTCTTAACAACACTTGCATGACTAACAGGTCATTTTGACCTGTTTTTGAGATTTAGAAATGGAATTAGAATGCTCAGGAAACACTCAAAACATTTTATTTCATATTTACAAAACCTCTCAAATGGTAGAAAAAAAACAAGACTTTGCTTGTATGGTAAGGAAAAATCATGAAAGGGAAAATTTCTCTGAGTTTCCTGAGCAAACCCAAACCACCTCAAAATCTCAAAATCAGGTTCAGTCATGCGAGGAAAGAGACTGCTCTTTCAAAATACTCTAATTAGAGGGCGATGAATCACTGCTCCATTTAACTTGCTCTTATAATTGCTCGACCTTGATACTTGATGAAACTTTTGGCTCTGTCTCACTGTTGATTAAGACAGGGGTTCTCAACCTGTGGGTTGGGGGGGGGGGTCCCCAAATTATTTTGGGGGGTCCCCAGATGATTAACTTAATGTGCAACACTGTTTTCTCGCTCAACAGTAAATAGACCAACATAAAGTTTAAAAGAGTATAGAGGGTATATGCACATTTCTAAAGTGACAATTGAAGGTCTTTTCAATACCTCTAAAATGACAAATTAAACATTGGCCAAATTGTCAAATGTTAGAAGAAATTGTGAAAATAGTCGATCTACATGAGCATGTAGATCTGCCATTTTCACAATAGAACCGTGTCAGTCCTTAAATTGTCACTTTAGAAATGTGCAGATACCCTCTCTACACTTAAACTGTATGTCGGTCTGCTTACTGTTGAGTGAGAAAAGAATGTAACGCTAAACATCTGGGGACCCCCCCAAAATAATTTGGGGACCCCTCTGGGGGTCCCGACATGTCTCTCTCTTGGGTGATCAATGGGGATGGTGTCTGCCAGTGCCAGTGATGGTTGTGGTACTGTCAGTCTACTGCTATTAGTTGTGTCATATTCTGGTGGGGTTTCCCACCCCCCAAATATGTTGCAAAATGGCCACCGTGTGAATATGGTTCATAGGATACACAATGTGGGGGTTGGTCTGAGTGAGAGTTTGCACCCTGATGCGTTAAAAGCATGGAGTTCACATCGAGTACTAGCTGTATTTGGCTTTCCATGACATGGTTGCTTAGGTGAATATAAGATTCATAATATGAACAAAACATATTTTGATTCTAGATTTGAATTGTCCGCCTACAATATATCAAGGTTTTCTCTTTTTTTTCTTCTTCTTCCCCAAACTCTGGCAAATCGATACAAATTAATTTTGTAGTGCATGTGATGATCCCATCTGTCAGATTTTTCAGATTCCATTCCAATTGGCTATGACTGGCCTCCAAAGTTCGCAGGAGTGACAAAATGACACAAATCATGAACGCATACTAATTAGTTCTTTGTGGCAAAGAAAGATGAGAATAAATATTAGAGATGACGACATGTAACACATGTCCTTGAGTCAAGATTCAAACCGTTGAATACACAGAACACATTTTGAGTCTTGCTATGCAAGATGATTTGCTCCTTGCCAGTTTGACCTTTTCTACTTCTCCTACAGTGAGAAGAAGTCATGTGGCTCTCTCGGGTCTGTATTGAGACTGACTTTTCTATTAGGAAAGGCAAAGGCATCCTGATTTCCAATTAGACCATAATGGATATTTTGGGCACAGATAGCTCCTGCATCTTGAATCCTGATGTGCAAATGTCTGAATCAGGGGAGATATTAGTATGCCGTTTGTGCTACTTACTTCATACCACCTACCCTGCCTTGCTTTCAGACCACATTCTCTCTCTCCATCTAATCCGTGAGGGTCTGAAATCCCCCTGCACCTTGTTTTATATTCGTAATGCACCATGGAAGACCTCAGCCTTCACACAAACACACATATAGAAATAACAAATCCAAGCATATCAGGGGATGGCGCCACTTATACCAAGTGCCAGCATTTGTTTTGACGTGAGAAAATCACTCTCCCCCAGATTGTGTGACCTTTGTGCTTGTGCGTGTGCGTGTGCATGCATGTGCACAATGCCTGTGTGTATTGCTCATTAGGTCACCAGCACTTTCGCCTATAACATATTCGCCTACACGCATTTGGTCCTTTCGCCTGGCATTTTCGCCTTGGAGGAGAGTCTTTTCACCTACTGTACCTGTCTGAGCCATTTCGCCTACCCTCAATTCTGCTGTCAGACTGTCCATGTTTGCAAATTATCTCTTTGTCATTTAAATATTATAGTGACTGTGACAGTGGTGTCAAGTGAATCTAACAGTTTACTTGCCATTTATTATTTACATCACATTTTATTCCTAAAAAATGGCAAAATAGTTTTTTATGCCTGTTGACAGGCAAGGTTGATTCTATAGGCTATTTAGGTGTAGCATATCTTATATAGACCTATATAGGCTAATAGCCTACATATATATTTTGTATAGCCTAATGTTAAAACAATATAGGCCTACAATACTGTTCATTTTACAATACTGTTCAATACTGCACCAAAGAATGTATAGTATCGGTACATGGATTAATTAATTATTTGGGCGCACCTGATTCCAATAGCTCTGTATTTATGTGATTACTATGGAGTGCATAGGATAGCCGTGTGTAGGTTTGACATGTAACACCACTGTCACAGTCACTATAATATTTAAATGACAAAGAGATAATATGAAAACATGGACAGTCTGACAGCAGAATTGAGGGTAGGCGAAATGGCTCAGACAGGTAGGTGAAAAGACTCTCCTCCACGGCAAAAGCGCCCTGCGAAAAGACCTGGCGAAAATGTTATAGGCGATTATGCCTGACACCGCTCATTATACACAGTTAAATCCTCCTTAATTGAACTCTGAGCGTGGGGCATGCGGCGCAGTGGTTAGCGCTTCGCCTCACAGCTAGAAGGTCCTGGGTTTAATTCCTGCCGGGAAAGGAACTCGTTGGAATAACGTGTTCCTTCCACGCGCTACGTCCATCCCGGGGAAATCCCCCCTGACAGGTGAAAAGAAACAACTTGGACTACTCATGCATTGAAGGAAGCATGAGGTCAGTCCATTGTCTCCCCAGGCACGGCAGAGGGAGAGCAGAGCCCAGGATTACATAGGCAATTGGCACTGGGTGAAAATGGGTTGCAAAATCGTGGGATACAAATTTTAAGTAAAAAAAAAAAAAGAACTCGTGTAGATTTCACAGTGTCGATCCCACATTAACAGTTGAGTGTGCTTACCTTAGATGTAGAACCGCGTGTGTATATATTGGAATTCACATGTACAGTGTATATATATATATAATATATATATATATATATATATATATATATATATATATTATATATATATATATATATATATATACATACTTACTGGGAGGTTGAATGCCTTGCTATGCCACCTCTCTCCCTGTAGTCAGGGGATATTAATAAAACCTGGGAATAAATTCCTTACCAAACAATTTCTTTACCAATGTGTTCGTAAAGGTGTCTAGTAACATATCTTACAAAGTCTTTGACTGCTAGGGTAACTTTGGGTCTCATTCACTTACTATACACTATAGTTACGTGTTTTCAATTATTCTGAATCCATTGCAAGCATTTGTTTTGCATGAAAAACATCCCTTGGGCTAAAAACGTCCCCTCAAAACGATGGCTTTGTGAAGAGTCAATTACCAAGGAATGTTTTTCCTTTGTTGCCTTTATACTAGTATAGAGTATAGTATTAAAGTGAAAGAGACTCAAAGTTATCCTAGCTGTCAAAGATTTTCCTAGGGATTTTGAATTTAAATATTTGTTAGATATGTTACTAGACACCTTTACGAACACATTGGTGAAGAAATTGTTTGGTGAGGAATTTTATTCCCAGCTTTGATAGATCTGATAATATTCCCTGACTACTGCTTGTTTCTCTTACCCCGTGTCTCTCAGTGGCGTCAGTTCAGCAAAAGCTAGGGTATGGCAAAGATGGGAGTCCTCATGGATAAGAGGCATTACATTTTGTATAACACGGTTACGCCTCGCGCTGCGAGGCGTTGTGAGCATGTAGATCGGCTATTTTCACAATGTCTGAAAAAAATAATAATTTTGTCAGTTTTTTACACAGGTTTCTACGGTTTCTTGGTCTGGATATGGCAGCCTGGAACGGTTGTTCAAGTGCAGCTAAACTTGGCATGTTAGTAAACGTGCCACAATTAACAATAATGCATTGCACCTGTGCAGCTGACCTGCGGAACCTGGGAATATACCATTTTGTCAAGATGGGGAGAAGTGTGGAGAATAGTTAAAGTGACCATTTTGTTAAATTTTGCATTTGTAGTTATTTTACTGTAATTTAACAACATAATAACCAGCGAGAGAGACATTCATGGATTTATATTTAAAAGTAACTTTTATTTTCCCCCCTGGACCCAGGGTGGTGTGTCTCTGGCAAACCTCTGCAGGATGCACACCTCCACAACCACCTGTAGTCTGGGTTCTGCCGACGAGAACGCTGTGACTCAGGCGGACGAGGGACTGAAGACGGTCCACCTGGAGCTCACCGAGACCTGTCTGGACATGATGGCCCGATATGTCTTCTCCAACTTCTCAGCCCTGCCTAAGAGGTACAGTTGTTTGATACATGGCAGATACAGGGGCGTCACAAGGCGGGGGGGGGGGGAGTGGGACTGAGTTACTAGGGCCCAAGGTGGAGGGGCCTCGAATTATTTGATACCTTAGCTTTTGAAAAATAGCAGATATACTAGCTCACAGCGTGGCTGTGCTGCAAGCTTGTAGATCTGCTATTTTTGAAAACTTGTGAAAATGTGTGCAAATCTTTTAAGCGATTTTTTTCACGGGGTCCGTGGCCAAATACATATCATTTTGGGGGTCCTTCACATGAAAAGGTTTGAGCACCACTAACATAGAAATATAGGTTTTTCAAAAAACCTTAGAAGGATCATTTGATATATTCAAAGACTTTTCAAGATTTTTTAGCGACATCCAACCATTGATCTCAGTTTCACCTGTACATTCCAACAGAAACAGTTTCTCCCAACATTTTAGATGAGAAACCTTCAATGCCAGTGGCTCGGTATCGATTCACTACTATTGATTAAGTACTGCTGTGGCAGCAGAAGGATTTCCTTTGAAAAACAACCACCCTCAGCTCTGTTTGCGCATCTTTTATTCCTTTTTAATTATACATACATTTCTTAGTCTTGATTGGCGTGTTTCGGTTTTGCTTCAAAGCTCAAATGAATTGCATTGATTCATTTCACATTTACAGCATCTAGTTTACAAGTGTATTACTATATAGCCGGTAAAGTGCTCTTTCCCCGCCTTCCTCCAGAATTGGCCTGGTCTTGTTGACGCTTGGGAAGAAATTAAAATGCGGTTCGAACTCCCGTTGGTCCGAACACATAGTTTTAGTTAGGCATAGTTTTACTGAGGTTAAGGTTAGGTTTGGCTGTCCCCTTCCCCAGGTCTCCAATTGCAGAGTTTCTGCTGGCGGGGGGCCGCAGTATGAACTGGCTGGTGGGCAACAAGCTGGTGACCATCACCACCAGTGGAGGGGTTCGAACTCAGGCCCTGCTGGGCCTGGACGTGGCTGAGCGTCTGGGAGGAGGAGGGGAGATGACCAGGTAGATGACCAGGGCTGGCACCATTATCACATTTTACATGATGATTAAATGTCACTCAAATAATTGCGATTAACGATTTAATGGTGTTTTTGTCGTTGACGATTACATTTCTGTTTGGCTTTTAGGCTTTGAAGTTGCAAAATTACTGACATATTTGACAACTTTATACTTAAAAAAGAACATTGATAGTGGGAATAGATAGGAAATAGATCAGCTATTTCCACTATTTTCAACATGGAAACGATTATTATGACGATTATGAAAAATAATCTCCATTATGTAAAATAATTGCGACTATTATGTAATAATTGTGACAGCCCTACAGGTAAAAACACACCAGTGGATCAAAATAATAGATGTGCATGATCAATAAGTAGACACTGACACACCTCACTTATTAATTCCAACTGGACTCCAACTGGTTGATTGATTTCTTTCCCTCCATGTAACACACACACACACACACACACACACACACACACACACACACACACACACACACACACACACACACACACACACACACACACACACACACACACACACACACACACACACACACACACACAAGCACGCACACACACACACAAGCTTGCACACAAACTTCCAATCAATAGGGACGGTAGGTTATTATTTTTCTTCCCCTAATTGTCTATGTCATCTCTCCTCGCCTGGCTCTTTAGATCAGATCCATTCACACACCGAAAATAGTTGTGAGCTTGGAGGTCTGCTATTTTCAGTGCTTCCACCAAGAGGCCCTTTTAGAAATTCCAGCCCCTGCCTCTCTAACATTCTCTGCACGTCCCTGGAGATGAGAGCACATCAGAGCTGCAGTTCCACTGAAGCCTGATGGTTTTTGGCGTCGGCTCATCTGCAGATTCTGCTCTGTAGTTACTAGTTTAGTCTTTCTTCAGTGTGTGGAGGAGAGAGAGAGAGAGAGAGAGAGAGAGAGAGAGAGAGAGAGAGAGAGAGAGAGAGAGACATTTGGGAGCATCAAGAGATGTGAAGAGTCTGGGCTGCTGTTGCAGACCGTAGCCACATAACCGACCGCCCAACCAAAACACATGCATGCGTGTTTGATGACAATCAAACAGATGGTAGCTGTCTCTGTTAGATAAGACAGAAATAGATGGATGCTGCTCGCACCATTGATCTGCTTTTGTCTGTCTACGATCAGTTGTTTGTTTGGCTAAATGTCTGTGCATATCTGTGTGTTTATCTGTATTTGTTTGATCGCTCAATGTGTGTACATCTGATTTTCACCTACTTAACCGTATAGTACTTGTCTAGAATCAACTATTCAAAGTTTTTGTCTTTGTGTTATATTGTGTCAGGATATCAAAATCATTGATGAAAGCTGATTAGTTTTTACTCTTTTTGTAGGGCTGGGCTGATTAATTTCAATTAATTAAGGGTTAGAGTTAGGCATAGCTTTTTGTGTTAGGTTTAGGCATAGAGGTTAACATTCACACCCGCGCGGTCCAAGTCACCACAGCCGAGCGCTCCAGACCTCCGCTCCAGCCAATCACAAGCCGCGCCTTCTAATTTATGTACCACCGTCTCCTACAGTAGGAATAATCGCGTACAGCATGTACAGTACTTCTATCGACTCTGTATCCTGCTCTCTAGACTCTGTGGTGGTGCTGGAGGAGAGGTCAGGGGTCACCACAGCGCACACCCGTCTAATTGGCCGGAGAGTGAGGATTTTGAGGCGGTGCCCACTGAGCCCATCTTTATGTCAGCCGACAAGTTCACCAAGACTCTCAGACGGGTGAGTATGATGGCTGCCATATGATCATGTGATAACGTTGGTAGGATGGCTGCCATGATGATCATGTGATAACGTTGGTAGGATGGCTGCCATGATGATCATGTGATAACGTTGGCGTGCTGTTCAGATCAGGATCATTAAAGCAGTGGTTCTTCACCTTTTCAGGCCGCGACCCCCAAAAGAATCATATTTTATTTTAACTGTGGACCCCCCATCCTGACGAGCACTAAGAGTTGAGGAATTACATTTCTATAACACTGTTCTGTTGTGAGCATGTAGATCGGCTATTTTCACAATTTCTGCCTCTAATATTTGACAATTTGGCCAATTACATTTTGCCATTTTAGAGGTATTAAAAACTCTTTAAATTGTCACTTTACAAACGTGCATATACCCTCTATACACTTACACCCTATGTTTGTTTGTTTACTGTTGAGTGAGAAAACAATGTTTCACATGAAGTTAATCATCTGGGGACACCCCAAAATAATTCGACCCACAGGTTGAGAACCACTGCATTAAAGGACAACTCCAGACTAAATAACATCTAGGCACATTTTCATAATTATATTGATCCCAAATGACTGTCCGTGGGGTCTATTAAGCAGAAATGCCCCTGTTGTCCAGTTTCCCCAGCAGACCCCAGCACTGCCAGCAGCCCTCATAGCATTGAGTGGAGCCCATAAGCCTGTCGCTTTTACGCTATTTGTTGCGGTCAAAAGTGTTTTTTTTTTTTTTTTTTTTCAATCTGTCACTAGTTGTCATTGCACACACAACTATGCCATTGTTGTCCAACACGAGCCAACACACTCTGCACAACAGATGTTATGCTGTTATGTGTTTTGCCAAGTCCCAGAAAAGGCTTGCTGTGATTGGCCAGTACAGTCACTTTGATTGGCAGTTGTGCCTAATGCTCACCCCAAAACATGATTTATGGGACTGTGGCAGATTGTGTGGGACAGCCAAGGCATGGATGTGTTTGTAATGACGACTAGTAACACTACTATACTAACTATAATCACTTTTGACCGCAACAAATATTGTAAAAGCAATAGGCTTATGGGCTCCACTCTATGCTATGAGGGCTGCTGGGTTCTGCTGGGGAAACTGGACAATAGTAGCCTGATACTCAGCCTGAATTGACATTTCGTTTCACTCCATTATTCAGTCTGAACGTGCTTCTATCTACCGCAGTTTCTGGGATGGGTGTTGCCAAAGAGGCAGTCTTCTGCGATTGGTTCACCGCCTGACCAATCACAACAGTAGAAAACAGATGACGTAGTTGTTATTGGTGTTATGTGGCTGGCTACAGTGGCTAGCCTGTTGCTTGCTACTTGCTAACCAAAGAAACAGGCAGAATAGGAGCGCTACGAACTAGTAATCGAACACAGTAAAACATGTCTGCTACTGATGTTTCATAGCGAAATCGATACGATCGCATATTAACGCGACGGGTGACGCAATGTTTGTCTGGGAATGTGCACGGTACGGCCCGGCGGCGGCGCTAGGTTACTTGGAAAACCCCACCCACGCTGTTCACAAGCCCCGAGAAGCGACGCTGATTCGCCGGACGGATTTCCAAACGAGGAAAACCTCTTCAATGAGAGCACGTCCAGACCTCTGTATCGCCGAAACAAAATTTGAAAGGGGTGACCGTGTGGGTCTGTATCCAGGCAAGGACAATCTATTCTGCCTAATAGACATGATGGACAGTCATTTGTCAACCTGATATAACGAGGAAAATGAGCCTAGATGTTATTTAGTCTGGAGTTGTCCTTAGACATCAAAGGGGGCTGCAGCCCCTGCCCTTTTATCTGTCTGTAAAAAGTGCCCTCTCCAGGCCATGAATGCAGTTTATACTATGGTGAAAGAAATGAAAATAAATATTTGACAATTTGGCCAATGTTTAATCTGTCATTTTAGAAGTATTAAAAAGTCCTTAAATTGTCACTTTAGAAATGTGCATATACCCTCTATACACTTAAACTTTGGTTGGTTTGTTTACTGTTGAGTGAGATAACAATGTTGCACATTAAGTTAATCATCTGGGGGTCCCGACCCACAGGTTGAGAACCACTGGTCTATACTGGGTCTGCTGTCGTGCGTGATCGTTCCAGGGTTGCACTGATTGTCTGATTATTACTGTGAGCTCTGACTCATTGACTCCTTGCTGATGGTTGCTTTTAACAACATAAAACAGTGGTTCTCATTTTTTTTTTTTTTTTCCTCAAGGATCCACAAAACTCTCAGAGTTACAGATCTGTACGGGTCCATTTGGAATCCCCTCAAGCAACCCTGAGGGTCCCCGGACCCCACTTTGAGAACCATTGACATAAAACATAACATGCCTCTTCTGGGGTCGAACATTCAGCGACTACAATCTACAGTACAAGTTCGATCGTCTTTCGGGAAAAGTGATTTGGAATAGAGGGGGGGGGGGGGGGGAAAGGAGCAGACCAAGTATAGAGCCCTGGGGGACCCCGTCACCCCGCTCAACTGTAGGGTTTAAGTGGTTAAACGATGGTGGAGCAGAACTGAAGTTTATTCTACATTTTCTTGTCACTCTGGATTTAACGTCAGTTGAATGGCCAAATGTTAACAAGTTAACAACTTGAACCCCAGCAGGCCTATTCTGGAGGAACATTGGCCAAAAATAGCTCAAAGTGTGTTTTAGACCAGTGGTTCTCAACCTTTTCAGGCCGCGACCCCCAAAATAATCATATTTTAACTGGGGACCCCCTCACCCTGATGAGCACTAAGAGTTGAGAAATTACATTTTGTACGGTTCTATTGTGAAAATCTACATGCTCACAACGCCTCGCATTGCGAGACGTAATCTGTCTCTAATATTTGACAGTTTGGCCAATGTTTAATTTGTCATTTTAGAGGTATTTAAAAGTCCTTAAACTGTCACTTTAGAAATGTGCAGATACCCTCTATACACTTAAACTTTATGTTGGTTAGTTTACTGTAGAGTGAGAAAACATATGTTGCACAGACATTAAGTTAATCATCTGGGGACCTCCCAAAATGATTTGGGTACCCCCCTGGGGGTTCCGACCCACAGGTTGAGAACCACTGTTTTCGACGAGAAAAAACAATCCACCTAAGACTAGTGTGTTTAAAGTGGTTAAATGTTGTTTTGTGTCCATGAATGCTTGACCATTACAGAAACGTGTCTGCTATGCATGACTTCATTTTGCATGTTTATTATAACTAGCCCTTACCCGTTCAAAGATATGAGCTCCGAAAAGATGTGCAGTGTGTGGGTTATGGGATGTGCACTGTGCACACAGTATATGAGGGATGGAAAGTAACTTTAACTGGTGCTTGCATGATAATATGTAGGAGCATCAATGTAAGAAATACCCGTTTCGTTTGATGGCTACAGAGATACTGCATGCTCCAGCCACTGAGGAGAAACGCCGTGACAGACAGACAGACAGACAGACAGACACTCACTCACTCAATCAGACAGACAGACAGACATTCGGAAAATTATATGTTTGATAAGGGTAATAATAATAATAATAATAAAACTTTATTTGTATAGCACCTTTCATGACATGAAATGCAGCTCAAAGTGCTTTACAGAGCATAAAATGAAGCACAAGTGCTTAACAGAGAAAAGTAAAATTAAATAAAAAATACATAATAAAAAGAAATAATTAAAATGATTACAATAAAGCAGAAAAATAAAAACATAAAACATTGAAGAACAATTTCAGAGCAGTGCGGACGTCAATAGCAGCACAGGGATTTAAACATTCAGCTAAAAGCAAGAGTAAAGAAATAGGTCTTGAGCTGTGCTTTAAAGCTATCCACCGAGGCTGCCTGTCTTGGGTGTAGTGGGAGTTTATTCCAAGCTGTCGGTCCATAGAAGCAGAAAGCTGCTTCACCATATTTTTTATATGTCATTGTTGGCGCCTCAAGTAGGTGCATTATAGATGTGCACTATGTATGCGATAAGGTCTTGCTGCGCGGTCATTATGGCTTATATGGACACGACGGGGTGATAATTCCC
Organism: Nannobrachium achirus; assembly: GCF_963921795.1. Classification (NCBI taxonomy): domain Eukaryota; kingdom Metazoa; phylum Chordata; class Actinopteri; order Myctophiformes; family Myctophidae; genus Nannobrachium; species Nannobrachium achirus. The sequence goes on from NC_137812.1 coordinate 62,161,061, forward strand.
CGAGGCGGAGCTGTACATAATTAACATTTTTAGGTACTTTTACTTAACTGGAGTATTTCCATTTTACCTTTTACTTTTACTGCACTAAATCTCAGAGGCAAATATTGTACTTTTACATCACTGATGAAAAAACACATCACAAGGATGCAACTGGAACGCATCATCAGTGATGTAGCTTGGGGTCGCTGGGTGTTTCGGGTCTACCAACATCATACACCCTTGCCCAGGTGACCCAGCCGGGGTTGATCAAGTCCCGACTTACGTCCCAGTAGCTATCCGCGATCAGTGCTATTAGGGAAAGACAGGGTCACTCAATGCGCTCCACCGGAACTACTCTGCCGGGATTGGGCGCAGCGCCACTCTGGCGTGTGGAAGAACTAGGCTCTATGGGTTGGGTCTACTGTAATTATTTGACAATTTTAGTTACTTTGTAGATTTTTAAAACATTTTGTTAAGCTGTGAAATGTGACATTCTGCATAATGAATACTTTTAGTTTTGGTACATTTTGATGCCAATACTTTTGTACCTTTACTCAAGTAAATGTCCAATACCAGACTTTTACTTTTCAGGGCACACTGCACCTTTTTTTTTTTTTTTTAAACAATATATTTATTGAAATTTTTCAGAATGTACAGAATATGTATGTAATATGTATGTTAATATATTGAACATTAAAACAATAAGACATATAGACACTACATAATTGTATTTATTTATTTATTTTGTTGCAAAAAATATCTATCCACCATCGCTGTGTGAATGCAATACACATTGTAAAGCATGATGATTCTGTCTTTGTCTGTCTGTCTATAATACCAAAGCAAATAAAAACGGAATGAATCATTAATTAAATAATCACATTTAATAATAACCTGTCATAAACCAATTCCTTCTGATTCCCATGGAGAGCTCCTAACCAATACCAGATCAATATATTCAGTAGTTTTTTATTGGAAGCAAGACGTTCTAACAGTGGTTTTCCAGAGTTACGCAGATCTTCCCTGGTAACATCTTAAGAGATTTATGATAATTACCAATGTGTGGAAAGAGTGTGTCAGTGAAAGTGTGTTTGAAGCTGTGTATGTGTGTGTTAGAATCAGGATCAGAGAAGGACAGCTGTCCTTTGTCCCAGTCTAGCTGGACTCTGATCCTCCGGGCTTTCTGATTCACTGAGAGAACAGTCCTCTCCGACTTACCAGGCTTTGATAAGGAGGATGCTGTGTATTTATCATTATAGAAGGATATATACCAGTATCCAATCCCTCTGAGTCTTCCCTTCCTCTGGTAAGACTCACCACACACACCTACTTCCCAGAATTCATTGTCTCCAACCTCAACATCCCAGCTGTGAGACCCTGAGTTAATGCCCTCAGAACCCAGGACTTGGGGCCAGCTGTCAAACCTCTCTGGGTTGTCAGGAAGCTGCTGTTCATCTCCATATCTCACACTGGTCAGATCATCAGACAAAATGAGGTTTGGATAGGCAGTTTTGGGGTCCAGGATGACAGGAGTGTAGGAGACAATGTCCTTCATCTTGTCCCAGACTCTGAACATCAGGTTCTTCAGGTGTTTGGCCTCGTCTATCAGCGCTCCTCCTGAGAGTGGCGGTGGGTCCTGCAGGGTGAGCTGGACTCCCTCCATGGTGGTCTTGTAGTTCTGCAGGAATGAGACGTGGTCGTGGGCTCTCAGCTGGTCCTCAGCAGCTTGGATTGCATTGGACAGGGTTTCCATTTCTCTGCTCAGACCCTCAATCCTCTCCTTCATCTCCTGACTCTTCTGAGCCTCTTCCTCCCGCAGAGCGGCGATCCTTGCCTCCTCTTCCTCCTGTAGGAACCGACGAAATTTCTGAAACTGTTCCTTAATCTGCGTCTCTGTGTACCTGGCCCGAACCTTGATGTGATTTTCTGTTTTGTCGTAATCTGTTTTAACTTCATCAAAGTCATTCAGTTTCTTCTTCAAAGGCTCCAGTGATTCCTGGACCTTCTGTTTGTAACGTCCAGATGCTTCGTCCACGGGTAAGAACTTGTGTCCGGCGTGTTTCTCTGAATCGCGACACACAACACACACCGGCTGTTGGTCGTCCAGACAGAAGAGCTTGAGCTTCTCACCGTGTGCGGTGCAGAGGACCTCAGAGCTCACCGACGAGGCGCTCCGGCCTTTCTCCTCCAAGAGGTTCTCACACAGGTTCTTCAGAACAAAGTTTGTAGGAGGAAGGTCTTTGGAGGATCTTCTCTGACAAAGAGGACATTGTTTTGTTGGTCTTTCCGTCCACCATTCCTGCAGACAGTCTTTGCAGAAGCTGTGGCCACAGGACAGCCCAACGGGATGTTTAAAGATCTCATGACACACAGGGCAGCTCAGCTCCTCTTCCTGACCAGTCAAACGGGAAGCCATTTTGTCTGCCGATCACACACCTGACCTGGAATGTTCTGAGGCTGTTACATCCAGAGGAATACTAGAAGACCAAACAACAAAGATAACATATGTTTAAGGAGTATCATGACTCATGAGTAGGCTCATTAAATTATGAATACAAATGATAAATGGCACATTCTTATAGCTTTTTTCCAAGGCGCTTTACAATGTGCATTGGCGCGCGCACGCACGCACGCACGCACGCACGCACGCACGCACGCACGCACGCACGCACACACACACACACACACACACACACACACACACAAACTAATCTGCTCCTCAGTCACAGTTCAGTGTCTTGTTCAAGAACACAAATAGTAGTAATACTAATAAAGTTTGTAGAACTATTAGGCTATTGATCGTTCTGTTTTTTTTTATAAAGTAGCAGATAACTCACCTGTCTGTCGGTCTGCCAGGATGTTCAAATAATTCGTCTGTCTATTAATTTATCTATTTATTGATTGATTGATATTTGTGTCTCGGTTAGTTTATCGTGTCGTGTCTCAAGCTGACTGACAAGTGAATCTCAGTCTGAGAAAATGGCTGTGTGATACAAGGAAATTAACTTTGACTCATTTTCTTCTGATAAGAGGAATTATGGCACACACATGCACACACACACCTCACCTAGAGTATGTTGACAAACAGGTTGTGGATGTGACATCACACCTTTAATCACGCCTGTTAATACCTCTCCAGGAGAGGGGGGGGGGGTATCTCTGGGATTTCTCGAACTAGAATGACAGAGAGAGAGAGAGAGATTTATTTTTTTTACTTTTAAAAATCTCTTTTTTATTTAAACACCATTCAAAAACCAAACAACACTAATACATGTTTCATTTAAACAATTTGATCATATTTCAGAAAAAAACATTCAATTGATACGGAGGCTTCAGTCGATCATTTGATGCTGTCACCTCTAGATTCCCTCTCTGCACCGAGTCCTCCTCCACATCCATCCCCCTCTCCAGCTTCATCCTCCTGTCCAACAACCTCAGCATCTTTGCCCCCTGCAGCAGCAGGGCGCCCCCATGGCGCACCCCTCCTCCCCCCTTTCCCACTCGCCCCTTCACTAGCAGCAGTGGGCGGCCGTCCTGGGCATGATCTAACCAGATGATAACATTTCATGTTATCTGTAGTGGCATAAAGAGTGTAATCAAAGCCATCTGAAGTTAACTTAAACGTTATATTCATTCCCTGTGTCCTGTCATTCAAGATCATGTAAATCATTCTCCTGTGTGACACCACATGCTTCAATTCAGGCGATTTACACCCTGAAGCCAACCTTTTAACTGGTGACACAACTTTTCCAAACCTGGCCAGCTCTTTAACAGTAAGCCCATCACTTAAAAACGGAGGGATGTTTGTTTGACAGTAATACTTTTGTATGATAATGTCTGTCTGTCTGTCTGTCTGTCTGTCTGTCTGTCTGTCTGTCTGTCTGTCTGTCTGTCTGTCTGTCTGTCTGTCTGTCTGTCTGTCTGTCTGTCTGTCTGTCTGTCTGTCTGTCTCTCTCTCTCTCTAACACCACAACATACTGATCATACCAGACTCTGAAGCCAATGATTGCCTCATATGATGTTGACACACACACACACACACACACACACACACACACACACACACACACACACACACACACACACACACACACACACACACACACACACAAACACTTATGATAACATAGTGTGTGTCTGTGTGTGAGTTTTCATTGTGATATTGATATATATATTTAAGTAAATTCTTTCATTTTAATATTATATTATCAATAAAGTTTCTGTTTCTGTTATTTTTATTTTATTTTTTTTCCTGTTGCATCATCCTCATAGCCCACAGGTTGTGAATTGCTGATCTAATGAATGGACAGACAAGGTCGTAGAAACCAGCCAGGGTCATTCCTGTCTGTGGCTTGTCATATCCAATCCAAATAATGATTAAAACTTTGTGAACCAATTCTGGGCATAGTTTATTTTTATGTTACTTATTTAAAGCTACCTTCTATAGAATAGAATGTTGATCTTCAGGCAGCAGTACCACTTGTCGTGTCAAACCAGACGGGTTATACATGTCTAAAAAGAAGAGCAGGGATTTAAAGTTATATTGTAATAACATACTCTACCATACAGATTGGAAAAGAAAAAAGAAAAAATGTAGTCATAAACCTGTGTGTGCGCACAAGGACAGAAATATGCAGATGCAGATCTATGAAGTGTGCAGATTTATGGAGCTACAAGTTTGCCTGATTCTTGTTATAGAACAATCTCAGTCGATAAGGCTATACTTAAGGTTGAACACGCAAACACAGGAGAAGGAGTGCACAGGCCGCCCAGCTCGTTACCACGAAGCAAAATACCGTAGATTGATTAAGACCAACAGATCGACAGTATAGTCTTCTCGATTTGCTATGTGGAAGGGGAAGTTGCACATGGCAATCATGACACATGACTTAAATATACAAAGAAATTACTGACATATTTGACAATGTTATACTTAAAAAAGAACATTGCTAGTGGAAATAGCCGATCTACAAGCTCACAATGCGTTGTGAGCCTGTAGATCTTCTATTCCCACTACTTTTTGAAAAGTTTGAGAAGCACTGACATATACAGTACACAGGGAAAAAAAAGAATACAAAATACAAAAGCTGTTTTTTACATGGTGAACAAGTGGTGACATCTTTCACTGTGGCAGAGATAAATTAAGTGGAGATATATTGCCTAGCCTCTCTACATAATCAGTTAAACACCTAGAGACTCAATTACACATACAGTACTGTATGTGTAATTGAGTAGGTGTTTTACTGATTATGTAGAGAGGCTAGGCAATACTGTATATGCTAGTATTATAAACCAGTAACTCATCTCCTGTCTCCAACCCCCCAGGTGAATAATGAGGTGTCCATCCTGTCCAACGAGTACGGATCCAACCGCTACGCTGCCTTCCTGACGGGCCTGGGCAAACTGATCCACCTGAAGGACTGTGACCCCGACCAGATCTTCCTGGGTGGGCTGGACCAGTACGGCGACGATGGAGAATTCACCTACTGCTGGCATGACGACATCATGCAAGGTCAGAATGCTCTGCGGGCTCAGCTCTCATTCTCGCTTTTGTCTGTCTATACCAGTGGTTCTTAACCTTTTCAGGCCGCGACCCCCAAAATAATCATATTGTAACTGGGGACCCACCACCCTGATGAGCTCTAAGAGTTGAGGCATTACATTTTGTATAAATCCCTCTAAGGCCCGCATTAAGAAATACTTGAAATAAAAAATTGAAAAAAATCAGATGGTGTTGTAGGAGTCCTATTAAGAGGAAAATGTAATGTTTTTTTCAAAAAAATGTTTTTGTAAGATTTTATAGCCATAAATCAAAAATCATAAATCATGCTCTAATTTACATATGGGGGATATTTTTCACAATAACAACATATGTACATGTTCTAGACATTCTAATGATCACCAAAAAAAATAGTACAGGCATTTTACTTATGTTTTTGTGAGGTATAGCCTCCATGAAAAAGTGAGATGTTGTTTGTCAAAACTCTGGAATTTCAGCGGGTGTGGCGGGTGTGAATGTCAGCCCCTGTGGGGGGTATTTATATGCAAATATTGTGGCCAATGGCATTGTAATACTAAACAATAGAATCCAATGGTGGTGTTTAGGTGGTAGGGGGAGCTAAAATAAAATGATTTAAACCTTTTTTTGGATAAAATACAAACGTTGTAATATTACAACCGTGGGCCTTAGAGGGATAACACCGTTCTATTGTGAAATTAGCAGATGTTGCGAGGCGTTGTGAGCATGTAGATCTGCTATTTTCACAATTTCTAGCTCTAATATTTGACAATTTGGCCAATGTTTAATCTGTCATATTAGAGGTTTTAAAAAGTCCTTAAATTGTCACCTTAGAAATCTGCCCTCTATACACTTAAACTTTATGTTGGTTTGTTAACTGTTGAGTGAGATAACAATGTTGCACATTAACTTAATCATCTAGGGACCCCCCAAAATAATTTGGTGACCCCCCTGTTGAGAACCACTGGTCTATACTGGGTCTGCTGTGGTGCGTGATCGTTCCAGGGTTGCACTGCTATTGTCTGATTATTATTGTGAGCTCTGACTCATGGACTCCTTGCTAATGGTTGCTTTTAAAAACATAAAACAGTGGTTCTCATTTTTTTATTTATTTCAAGGATCCACAAAACTCTCAGAGTTACAGATCTGTACGGGTCCATTTGGAATACCCTCAAGCAACCCTGAGGGTCCCCGGACCCCACTTTGAGAACCATTGAGATAAACATTACATGCCTCTTCTGGGGTCGAACATTCAGCGACAACAATCTACAAGTTCGATCGTCTTTCGGAAAAGGAATTTGGAATAGATAGGGGGAAAGGAGCAGACCAAGTATAGAGCCCTGGGGGACCCCGTCACCCCGCTCAACTGTAGGGTTTAAGTGGTTAAACGATGGTGAAGCAGCACTTAAGTTTATTCTACATTTTCTTGTCACTCTGGATTTAACGTTAGTTGAATGGCCAAATGTTAACAACATGAACCCCAGCATGCCTTTTCTGAGGGAACATTCGCCAAAAATAGCTCAAAGTGTGTTTTAGACGAGAAAAAAACAAAAGACTAGTGTGTTTAAAGTGGTTAAATGTCAAATGATGTTTTGTGCCCGTGAATGCTTGAGCAGTTCAGAAACGGTGCTATGCATGACAGCATTTTGCATGTATATTATAGATGTGCACTATATGTCCTTATAATAATGTGTAGGTGTTTGTCTGCAGCTATTTTCCACATAGCTACTCTGATGCCAAACAGAGAGAGTGACAAAGGCTGCTGTAACAAGAAACAACACATTGGCAACGATTTCGTCATGGTGGTGTACAACGACTCGGGAGAAGAGTACAAACTAGGAACCATAAAGGTACACATGCACAATGAAAAGAATAATAATAAAAAAACTCCCAAGCACACTGTGTGCTCCTACTCTCTCCTGACATTTTTCATCTGTGTTCCACCAGGGTCAGTTTAACTTTGTGGAAGTCATCATCAAACCTCTGGACTATGAATGTAACCTAGTCACCCTGCAGTGCCGCAAAGGTGAGTGATCTGATGCAGTGGTTCCCAAACCTTTCTGGATCAGGCCCTCTTGAAAAACTGGAATGCATCCGCTTGCATTTTCATTATTTGAATGATCAATCAATCGATTGTATTTTCAAGCTTGGATCAATGGAACTAATAGTATATCGGTATAACAAGGAAAACTCAAACCATATATGACAAACACAATTTAACAGGACAGAACAGAGCAAAACACAACACAAGTTAACACAAACAACAAAACATAGCAAAACAAAGACGCACTACAGTTTAAAACATGTTATCAGGAATAAGCATTTCAAACATGTCACCATTTATACCAGTGTTGTAAAAAGACTAAGTAAATTTACTCAAGTGATGTACATAATTACAATTGTGAGGTACTTTTACTTAACTGTAGTATTTCCATTTCACCTTTTACTTTTACTCCACTAAATCTGAGAGGCAAATATTGTACTTTTACTCCACTGTAATTATTTGACAATTTTAGTTACTAGTTACTTTGTAGATTTTGATTATTGCAAAACATGCATTAACCACTTCGGGAGCGTGTCGCTATTTCTACAAGTCATCTTTTTTTCGACTACCAAACCTAACCCTAACCCTAACCTCCGTGGGGTTAGTAGCGATACCTGCCGACGCTCCGTCGAAATGATGTGCGTTGAAAAAAGCGAGATTTCCCCAACCACTTCAGCCCTATATATACTTCAGCTATTTGAACATAGATTATCTACAAGATCACAATGCATTGTACCTAGACAGCTTGTAGATCTGCTATTTTCAAAACCTTTTGTAAAGCTGTGAAATGTGACATTCTGCATAATGAGTACTTTTACTTTTGGTACATTTTGATGCCAATACTTTTGTACTTTTACTCAAGTAAATGTCCAATACCAGACTTTTACTTTTCAGGGCACGGTCACATCGCACCTTTTTACATTTTTATTTTATTTTTTTATATATTTATTTTGTTGACGAAAATATCATTCCACCATCGCTGTGTGAATGTGTGTCTGTATGTCTGTCTGTCTATAATACCAAAGCAATTCAAAACGGAATGAATCATTAATTAAATAATCACATTTAATTCAAAATAATTATTAATAACCTGTCATAAACCAATCCCTTCTGATTCCCATGGAGAGCTCCTAACCAATACCAGATCAATATATTCAGTAGTTTTGTATTGGAAGCAAGACGTTCTAACAGTGCTTTTCCAGAGTTACGCAGATCTTCCCTGGTAACATCTTAAGAGATTTATGATAATTACCAATGCATGGAAAGAGTGTGTCAGTGAAAGTGTGTGTGAAGCTGTGTATGTGTGTGTTAGAATCAGGATCAGAGAAGGACAGCTGTCCTTTGTCCCAGTCTAGCTGGACTCTGATCCTCCAGGCTTTCTGATTCACTGAGAGAACAGTCCTCTCCGTCTTACCAGGCTTTGATGAGGAGACTGCTGTGTATTTATCATTATAGAAGGATATATACCAGTATCCACTCCCTCTGAGTCTTCCCTTCCTCTGGTAAGACTCACCACACACACCTACTTGCCAGAATTTATTGTCTCCAAACTCTACATCCCAGCTGTGAGACCCTGAGTTAATGCCCTGAGAACCCAGGACTTGGAGCCCGTAGTCAAACCTCTCTGGGTTGTCAGGAAGCTGCTGACTCTCTACATATCTCACACTGGTCAGATCATCAGACAGCATGAGTTTTGGATGGGCAGTGTTGGGGTCCAGGATGACTGGAGTGTAGGAGACAATGTCCTTCATCTTGTCCCAGACTCTGAACATCAGGTTCTTCAGGTGTTTGGCCTCATCTATCAGCGCTCCTCCTGAAAGCGGCGGTGGGTCCTGCAGGGTGAGCTGGACTCCCTCCATCGTGGTCTTGTAGTTCTGCAGGAATGAGACGTGGTCGTGGGCTCTCAGCTGGTCCTCAGCAGCTTGGATTGCATTGGACAGGGTTTCCATTTCTCTGCTCAGACCCTCAATCCTCTCTTTCATCTCCTGACTCTTCTGAGCCTCTTCCTCCCGCAGAGCGGCGATCCTTGCCTCCTCTTCCTCCTGTAGGAACCGACGAAGATTCTGAAACTGTTCCTTAATCTGCGTCTCTGTGTACCTGGCCCGAACCTTGATGTGATTTTCTGTTTTGTCGTAATCTGTTTTAACTTCATCAAAGACCTTCAGTTTATTCTTCAAAGGCTCCAGTGATTCCTGGACCTTCTGTTTGTAACGTCCAGATGCTTCGTCCACGGGTAAGAACTTGTGTCCGGCGTGTTTCTCTGAATCGCGACACACAACACACACCGGCTGTTGGTCGTCCAGACAGAAGAGCTTGAGCTTCTCACCGTGTGCGGTGCAGAGGACCTCAGAGCTCACCGACGAGGCGCTCCGGCCTTTCTCCTCCAAGAGGTTCTCACACAGGTTCTTCAGAACAAAGTTTGTAGGAGGAAGGTCTTTGGAGGATCTTCTCTGACAAAGAGGACATTGTTTTGTTGGTCTTTCCGTCCACCATTCCTGCAGACAGTCTTTGCAGAAGCTGTGGCCACAGGACAGCCCAACGGGATGTTTAAAGATCTCATGACACACAGGGCAGCTCAGCTCCTCTTCCTGACCAGTCAAACGGGAAGCCATTTTGTCTGCCGATCACACACCTGACCTGGAATGTTCTGAGGCTGTTACATCCAGAGGAATACTAGAAGACCAAACAACAAAGATAACATATGTTTAAGGAGTATCATGACTCATGAGTAGGCTCATTAAATTATGAATACAAATGATAAATGGCACATTCTTATAGCTTTTTTCCAAGGCGCTTTACAATGTGCATTGGCGCGCGCACGCGCGCGCGCACGCACACACACACACACACACACACACACACACACACACACACACACACACACACACACACACACACACACACACACACACACACACACACACACACACACACACACACACACACACACACACACACACACACACACTAATCTGCTCCTCAGTCACAGTCACACACTTGTTCAAGAACACAAATAGTAGTAATACTAATAAAGTTTGTAGAACTATTAGGCTATTGATCGTTCTGTTTTTTTTAATAAAGTAGCAGATAACTCACCTGTCTGTCGGTCTGCCAGGATGTTCAAATAATTCGTCTGTCTATTAATTTATCTATTTATTGATTGATTGATATTTGCGTCTCGGTTAGTTTATCGTGTCGTGTCTCAAGCTGACTGACAAGTGAATCTCAGTCTGAGAAAATGGCTGTGTGATACAAGGAAATTAACTTTGACTCATTTTCTTCTGATAAGAGGAATTATGGCACACACATGCACACACACACCTCACCAACCATGTTGACAAACAGGTTGTGGATGTGACATCACACCTTTAATCACGCCTGTTAATACCTCTCCAGGAGAGGGGGGGGGGGTATCTCTGGGATTTCTCGAACTAGAATGACAGAGAGAGAGAGAGAGATTTTTTTTTTTTACTTTTAAAAATCTCTTTTTTATTTAAACACCATTCAAAAACCAAACAACACTAATACATGTTTCATTTAAACAATTTGATCATATTTCAGAAAAAAACATTCAATTGATACGGAGGCTTCAGTCGATCATTTGATGCTGTCACCTCTAGATTCCCTCTCTGCACCGAGTCCTCCTCCACATCCATCCCCCTCTCCAGCTTCATCCTCCTGTCCAACAACCTCAGCATCTTTGCCCCCTGCAGCAGCAGGGCGCCCCCATGGCGCACCCCTCCTCCCCCCTTTCCCACTCGCCCCTTCACTAGCAGCAGTGGGCGGCCGTCCTGGGCATGATCTAACCAGATGATAACATTTCATGTTATCTGTAGTGGCATAAAGAGTGTAATCAAAGCCATCTGAAGTTAACTTAAACGTTATATTCATTCCCTGTGTCCTGTCATTCAAGATCATGTAAATCATTCTCCTGTGTGACACCACATGCTTCAATTCAGGCGATTTACACCCTGAAGCCAACCTTTTAACTGGTGACACAACTTTTCCAAACCTGGCCAGCTCTTTAACAGTAAGCCCATCACTTAAAAACGGAGGGATGTTTGTTTGACAGTAATACTTTTGTATGATAATGTCTGTCTGTCTGTCTGTCTGTCTGTCTGTCTGTCTGTCTGTCTGTCTGTCTGTCTGTCTGTCTGTCTGTCTGTCTGTCTGTCTATCTGTCTGTCTGTCTGTCTGTCTGTCTGTCTGTCTGTCTGTCTCTCTCTCTCTCTAACACCACAACATACTGATCATACCAGACTCTGAAGCCAATGATTGCCTCATATGATGTTGACACACACACACACACACACACACACACACACACACACACACACACACACACACACACACACACACACACACACACACACACACACACAAACACTTATGATAACATAGTGTGTGTCTGTGTGTGAGTTTTCATTGTGATATTGATATATATATTTAAGTAAATTCTTTCATTTTAATATTATATTATCAATAAAGTTTCTGTTTCTGTTATTTTTATTTTATTTTTTTTCCTGTTGCATCATCCTCATAGCCCACAGGTTGTGAATTGCTGATCTAATGAATGGACAGACAAGGTCGTAGAAACCAGCCAGGGTCATTCCTGTCTGTGGCTTGTCATATCCAATCCAAATAATGATTAAAACTTTGTGAACCAATTCTGGGCATAGTTTATTTTTATGTTACTTATTTAAAGCTACCTTCTATAGAATAGAATGTTGATCTTCAGGCAGCAGTACCACTTGTCGTGTCAAACCAGACGGGTTATACATGTCTAAAAAGAAGAGCAGGGATTTAAAGTTATATTGTAATAACATACTCTACCATACAGATTGGAAAAGAAAAAAGAAAAAATGTAGTCATAAACCTGTGTGTGCGCACAAGGACAGAAATATGCAGATGCAGATCTATGAAGTGTGCAGATTTATGGAGCTACAAGTTTGCCTGATTCTTGTTATAGAACAATCTCAGTCGATAAGGCTATACTTAAGGTTGAACACGCAAACACAGGAGAAGGAGTGCACAGGCCGCCCAGCTCGTTACCACGAAGCAAAATACCGTAGATTGATTAAGACCAACAGATCGACAGTATAGTCTTCTCGATTTGCTATGTGGAAGGGGAAGTTGCACATGGCAATCATGACACATGACTTAAATATACAAAGAAATTACTGACATATTTGACAATGTTATACTTAAAAAAGAACATTGCTAGTGGAAATAGCCGATCTACAAGCTCACAATGCGTTGTGAGCCTGTAGATCTTCTATTCCCACTACTTTTTGAAAAGTTTGAGAAGCACTGACATATACAGTACACAGGGAAAAAAAAGAATACAAAATACAAAAACTGTTTTTTACATGGTGAACAAGTGGTGACATCTTTCACTGTGGCAGAGATAAATTAAGTGGAGATATATTGCCTAGCCTCTCTACATAATCAGTTAAACACCTAGAGACTCAATTACACATACAGTACTGTATGTGTAATTGAGTAGGTGTTTTACTGATTATGTAGAGAGGCTAGGCAATACTGTATATGCTAGTATTATAAACCAGTAACTCATCTCCTGTCTCCAACCCCCCAGGTGAATAATGAGGTGTCCATCCTGTCCAACGAGTACGGATCCAACCGCTACGCTGCCTTCCTGACGGGCCTGGGCAAACTGATCCACCTGAAGGACTGTGACCCCGACCAGATCTTCCTGGGTGGGCTGGACCAGTACGGCGACGATGGAGAATTCACCTACTGCTGGCATGACGACATCATGCAAGGTCAGAATGCTCTGCGGGCTCAGCTCTCATTCTCGCTTTTGTCTGTCTATACCAGTGGTTCTTAACCTTTTCAGGCCGCGACCCCCAAAATAATCATATTGTAACTGGGGACCCACCACCCTGATGAGCTCTAAGAGTTGAGGCATTACATTTTGTATAAATCCCTCTAAGGCCCGCATTAAGAAATACTTGAAATAAAAAATTGAAAAAAATCAGATGGTGTTGTAGGAGTCCTATTAAGAGGAAAATGTAATGTTTTTTTCAAAAAAATGTTTTTGTAAGATTTTATAGCCATAAATCAAAAATCATAAATCATGCTCTAATTTACATATGGGGGATATTTTTCACAATAACAACATATGTACATGTTCTAGACATTCTAATGATCACCCAAAAAAATAGTACAGGCATTTTACTTATGTTTTTGTGAGGTATAGCCTCCATGAAAAAGTGAGATGTTGTTTGTCAAAACTCTGGAATTTCAGCGGGTGTGGCGGGTGTGAATGTCAGCCCCTGTGGGGGGTATTTATATGCAAATATTGTGGCCAATGGCATTGTAATACTAAACAATAGAATCCAATGGTGGTGTTTAGGTGGTAGGGGGAGCTAAAATAAAATGATTTAAACCTTTTTTTGGATAAAATACAAACGTTGTAATATTACAACCGTGGGCCTTAGAGGGATAACACCGTTCTATTGTGAAATTAGCAGATGTTGCGAGGCGTTGTGAGCATGTAGATCTGCTATTTTCACAATTTCTAGCTCTAATATTTGACAATTTGGCCAATGTTTAATCTGTCATATTAGAGGTTTTAAAAAGTCCTTAAATTGTCACCTTAGAAATCTGCCCTCTATACACTTAAACTTTATGTTGGTTTGTTAACTGTTGAGTGAGATAACAATGTTGCACATTAACTTAATCATCTAGGGACCCCCCAAAATAATTTGGTGACCCCCCTGTTGAGAACCACTGGTCTATACTGGGTCTGCTGTGGTGCGTGATCGTTCCAGGGTTGCACTGCTATTGTCTGATTATTATTGTGAGCTCTGACTCATGGACTCCTTGCTAATGGTTGCTTTTAAAAACATAAAACAGTGGTTCTCATTTTTTTATTTATTTCAAGGATCCACAAAACTCTCAGAGTTACAGATCTGTACGGGTCCATTTGGAATACCCTCAAGCAACCCTGAGGGTCCCCGGACCCCACTTTGAGAACCATTGAGATAAACATTACATGCCTCTTCTGGGGTCGAACATTCAGCGACAACAATCTACAAGTTCGATCGTCTTTCGGAAAAGGAATTTGGAATAGATAGGGGGAAAGGAGCAGACCAAGTATAGAGCCCTGGGGGACCCCGTCACCCCGCTCAACTGTAGGGTTTAAGTGGTTAAACGATGGTGAAGCAGCACTTAAGTTTATTCTACATTTTCTTGTCACTCTGGATTTAACGTTAGTTGAATGGCCAAATGTTAACAACATGAACCCCAGCATGCCTTTTCTGAGGGAACATTCGCCAAAAATAGCTCAAAGTGTGTTTTAGACGAGAAAAAAACAAAAGACTAGTGTGTTTAAAGTGGTTAAATGTCAAATGATGTTTTGTGCCCGTGAATGCTTGAGCAGTTCAGAAACGGTGCTATGCATGACAGCATTTTGCATGTATATTATAGATGTGCACTATATGTCCTTATAATAATGTGTAGGTGTTTGTCTGCAGCTATTTTCCACATAGCTACTCTGATGCCAAACAGAGAGAGTGACAAAGGCTGCTGTAACAAGAAACAACACATTGGCAACGATTTCGTCATGGTGGTGTACAACGACTCGGGAGAAGAGTACAAACTAGGAACCATAAAGGTACACATGCACAATGAAAAGAATAATAATAAAAAAACTCCCAAGCACACTGTGTGCTCCTACTCTCTCCTGACATTTTTCATCTGTGTTCCACCAGGGTCAGTTTAACTTTGTGGAAGTCATCATCAAACCTCTGGACTATGAATGTAACCTAGTCACCCTGCAGTGCCGCAAAGGTGAGTGATCTGATGCAGTGGTTCCCAAACCTTTCTGGATCAGGCCCTCTTGAAAAACTGGAATGCATCCGCTTGCATTTTCATTATTTGAATGATCAATCAATCGATTGTATTTTCAAGCTTGGATCAATGGAACTAATAGTATATCGGTATAACAAGGAAAACTCAAACCATATATGACAAACACAATTTAACAGGACAGAACAGAGCAAAACACAACACAAGTTAACACAAACAACAAAACATAGCAAAACAAAGACGCACTACAGTTTAAAACATGTTATCAGGAATAAGCATTTCAAACATGTCACCATTTATACCAGTGTTGTAAAAAGACTAAGTAAATTTACTCAAGTGATGTACATAATTACAATTGTGAGGTACTTTTACTTAACTGTAGTATTTCCATTTCACCTTTTACTTTTACTCCACTAAATCTGAGAGGCAAATATTGTACTTTTACTCCACTGTAATTATTTGACAATTTTAGTTACTAGTTACTTTGTAGATTTTGATTATTGCAAAACATGCATTAACCACTTCGGGAGCGTGTCGCTATTTCTACAAGTCATCTTTTTTTCGACTACCAAACCTAACCCTAACCCTAACCTCCGTGGGGTTAGTAGCGATACCTGCCGACGCTCCGTCGAAATGATGTGCGTTGAAAAAAGCGAGATTTCCCCAACCACTTCAGCCCTATATATACTTCAGCTATTTGAACATAGATTATCTACAAGATCACAATGCATTGTACCTAGACAGCTTGTAGATCTGCTATTTTCAAAACCTTTTGTAAAGCTGTGAAATGTGACATTCTGCATAATGAGTACTTTTACTTTTGGTACATTTTGATGCCAATACTTTTGTACTTTTACTCAAGTAAATGTCCAATACCAGACTTTTACTTTTCAGGGCACGGTCACATCGCACCTTTTTACATTTTTATTTTATTTTTTTATATATTTATTTTGTTGACGAAAATATCATTCCACCATCGCTGTGTGAATGTGTGTCTGTATGTCTGTCTGTCTATAATACCAAAGCAATTCAAAACGGAATGAATCATTAATTAAATAATCACATTTAATTCAAAATAATTATTAATAACCTGTCATAAACCAATCCCTTCTGATTCCCATGGAGAGCTCCTAACCAATACCAGATCAATATATTCAGTAGTTTTGTATTGGAAGCAAGACGTTCTAACAGTGCTTTTCCAGAGTTACGCAGATCTTCCCTGGTAACATCTTAAGAGATTTATGATAATTACCAATGCATGGAAAGAGTGTGTCAGTGAAAGTGTGTGTGAAGCTGTGTATGTGTGTGTTAGAATCAGGATCAGAGAAGGACAGCTGTCCTTTGTCCCAGTCTAGCTGGACTCTGATCCTCCAGGCTTTCTGATTCACTGAGAGAACAGTCCTCTCCGTCTTACCAGGCTTTGATGAGGAGACTGCTGTGTATTTATCATTATAGAAGGATATATACCAGTATCCACTCCCTCTGAGTCTTCCCTTCCTCTGGTAAGACTCACCACACACACCTACTTGCCAGAATTTATTGTCTCCAAACTCTACATCCCAGCTGTGAGACCCTGAGTTAATGCCCTGAGAACCCAGGACTTGGAGCCCGTAGTCAAACCTCTCTGGGTTGTCAGGAAGCTGCTGACTCTCTACATATCTCACACTGGTCAGATCATCAGACAGCATGAGTTTTGGATGGGCAGTGTTGGGGTCCAGGATGACTGGAGTGTAGGAGACAATGTCCTTCATCTTGTCCCAGACTCTGAACATCAGGTTCTTCAGGTGTTTGGCCTCATCTATCAGCGCTCCTCCTGAAAGCGGCGGTGGGTCCTGCAGGGTGAGCTGGACTCCCTCCATCGTGGTCTTGTAGTTCTGCAGGAATGAGACGTGGTCGTGGGCTCTCAGCTGGTCCTCAGCAGCTTGGATTGCATTGGACAGGGTTTCCATTTCTCTGCTCAGACCCTCAATCCTCTCTTTCATCTCCTGACTCTTCTGAGCCTCTTCCTCCCGCAGAGCGGCGATCCTTGCCTCCTCTTCCTCCTGTAGGAACCGACGAAGATTCTGAAACTGTTCCTTAATCTGCGTCTCTGTGTACCTGGCCCGAACCTTGATGTGATTTTCTGTTTTGTCGTAATCTGTTTTAACTTCATCAAAGACCTTCAGTTTATTCTTCAAAGGCTCCAGTGATTCCTGGACCTTCTGTTTGTAACGTCCAGATGCTTCGTCCACGGGTAAGAACTTGTGTCCGGCGTGTTTCTCTGAATCGCGACACACAACACACACCGGCTGTTGGTCGTCCAGACAGAAGAGCTTGAGCTTCTCACCGTGTGCGGTGCAGAGGACCTCAGAGCTCACCGACGAGGCGCTCCGGCCTTTCTCCTCCAAGAGGTTCTCACACAGGTTCTTCAGAACAAAGTTTGTAGGAGGAAGGTCTTTGGAGGATCTTCTCTGACAAAGAGGACATTGTTTTGTTGGTCTTTCCGTCCACCATTCCTGCAGACAGTCTTTGCAGAAGCTGTGGCCACAGGACAGCCCAACGGGATGTTTAAAGATCTCATGACACACAGGGCAGCTCAGCTCCTCTTCCTGACCAGTCAAACGGGAAGCCATTTTGTCTGCCGATCACACACCTGACCTGGAATGTTCTGAGGCTGTTACATCCAGAGGAATACTAGAAGACCAAACAACAAAGATAACATATGTTTAAGGAGTATCATGACTCATGAGTAGGCTCATTAAATTATGAATACAAATGATAAATGGCACATTCTTATAGCTTTTTTCCAAGGCGCTTTACAATGTGCATTGGCGCGCGCACGCGCGCGCGCACGCACACACACACACACACACACACACACACACACACACACACACACACACACACACACACACACACACACACACACACACACACACACACACACACACACACACACACACACACACACTAATCTGCTCCTCAGTCACAGTCACACACTTGTTCAAGAACACAAATAGTAGTAATACTAATAAAGTTTGTAGAACTATTAGGCTATTGATCGTTCTGTTTTTTTTAATAAAGTAGCAGATAACTCACCTGTCTGTCGGTCTGCCAGGATGTTCAAATAATTCGTCTGTCTATTAATTTATCTATTTATTGATTGATTGATATTTGCGTCTCGGTTAGTTTATCGTGTCGTGTCTCAAGCTGACTGACAAGTGAATCTCAGTCTGAGAAAATGGCTGTGTGATACAAGGAAATTAACTTTGACTCATTTTCTTCTGATAAGAGGAATTATGGCACACACATGCACACACACACCTCACCAACCATGTTGACAAACAGGTTGTGGATGTGACATCACACCTTTAATCACGCCTGTTAATACCTCTCCAGGAGAGGGGGGGGGGGTATCTCTGGGATTTCTCGAACTAGAATGACAGAGAGAGAGAGAGAGATTTTTTTTTTTTACTTTTAAAAATCTCTTTTTTATTTAAACACCATTCAAAAACCAAACAACACTAATACATGTTTCATTTAAACAATTTGATCATATTTCAGAAAAAAACATTCAATTGATACGGAGGCTTCAGTCGATCATTTGATGCTGTCACCTCTAGATTCCCTCTCTGCACCGAGTCCTCCTCCACATCCATCCCCCTCTCCAGCTTCATCCTCCTGTCCAACAACCTCAGCATCTTTGCCCCCTGCAGCAGCAGGGCGCCCCCATGGCGCACCCCTCCTCCCCCCTTTCCCACTCGCCCCTTCACTAGCAGCAGTGGGCGGCCGTCCTGGGCATGATCTAACCAGATGATAACATTTCATGTTATCTGTAGTGGCATAAAGAGTGTAATCAAAGCCATCTGAAGTTAACTTAAACGTTATATTCATTCCCTGTGTCCTGTCATTCAAGATCATGTAAATCATTCTCCTGTGTGACACCACATGCTTCAATTCAGGCGATTTACACCCTGAAGCCAACCTTTTAACTGGTGACACAACTTTTCCAAACCTGGCCAGCTCTTTAACAGTAAGCCCATCACTTAAAAACGGAGGGATGTTTGTTTGACAGTAATACTTTTGTATGATAATGTCTGTCTGTCTGTCTGTCTGTCTGTCTGTCTGTCTGTCTGTCTGTCTGTCTGTCTGTCTGTCTGTCTGTCTGTCTATCTGTCTGTCTGTCTGTCTGTCTGTCTGTCTGTCTGTCTGTCTGTCTCTCTCTCTCTCTAACACCACAACATACTGATCATACCAGACTCTGAAGCCAATGATTGCCTCATATGATGTTGACACACACACACACACACACACACACACACACACACACACACACACACACACACACACACACACACACACACACACACACACAAACACTTATGATAACATAGTGTGTGTCTGTGTGTGAGTTTTCATTGTGATATTGATATATATATTTAAGTAAATTCTTTCATTTTAATATTATATTATCAATAAAGTTTCTGTTTCTGTTATTTTTATTTTATTTTTTTTCCTGTTGCATCATCCTCATAGCCCACAGGTTGTGAATTGCTGATCTAATGAATGGACAGACAAGGTCGTAGAAACCAGCCAGGGTCATTCCTGTCTGTGGCTTGTCATATCCAATCCAAATAATGATTAAAACTTTGTGAACCAATTCTGGGCATAGTTTATTTTTATGTTACTTATTTAAAGCTACCTTCTATAGAATAGAATGTTGATCTTCAGGCAGCAGTACCACTTGTCGTGTCAAACCAGACGGGTTATACATGTCTAAAAAGAAGAGCAGGGATTTAAAGTTATATTGTAATAACATACTCTACCATACAGATTGGAAAAGAAAAAAGAAAAAATGTAGTCATAAACCTGTGTGTGCGCACAAGGACAGAAATATGCAGATGCAGATCTATGAAGTGTGCAGATTTATGGAGCTACAAGTTTGCCTGATTCTTGTTATAGAACAATCTCAGTCGATAAGGCTATACTTAAGGTTGAACACGCAAACACAGGAGAAGGAGTGCACAGGCCGCCCAGCTCGTTACCACGAAGCAAAATACCGTAGATTGATTAAGACCAACAGATCGACAGTATAGTCTTCTCGATTTGCTATGTGGAAGGGGAAGTTGCACATGGCAATCATGACACATGACTTAAATATACAAAGAAATTACTGACATATTTGACAATGTTATACTTAAAAAAGAACATTGCTAGTGGAAATAGCCGATCTACAAGCTCACAATGCGTTGTGAGCCTGTAGATCTTCTATTCCCACTACTTTTTGAAAAGTTTGAGAAGCACTGACATATACAGTACACAGGGAAAAAAAAGAATACAAAATACAAAAACTGTTTTTTACATGGTGAACAAGTGGTGACATCTTTCACTGTGGCAGAGATAAATTAAGTGGAGATATATTGCCTAGCCTCTCTACATAATCAGTTAAACACCTAGAGACTCAATTACACATACAGTACTGTATGTGTAATTGAGTAGGTGTTTTACTGATTATGTAGAGAGGCTAGGCAATACTGTATATGCTAGTATTATAAACCAGTAACTCATCTCCTGTCTCCAACCCCCCAGGTGAATAATGAGGTGTCCATCCTGTCCAACGAGTACGGATCCAACCGCTACGCTGCCTTCCTGACGGGCCTGGGCAAACTGATCCACCTGAAGGACTGTGACCCCGACCAGATCTTCCTGGGTGGGCTGGACCAGTACGGCGACGATGGAGAATTCACCTACTGCTGGCATGACGACATCATGCAAGGTCAGAATGCTCTGCGGGCTCAGCTCTCATTCTCGCTTTTGTCTGTCTATACCAGTGGTTCTTAACCTTTTCAGGCCGCGACCCCCAAAATAATCATATTGTAACTGGGGACCCACCACCCTGATGAGCTCTAAGAGTTGAGGCATTACATTTTGTATAAATCCCTCTAAGGCCCGCATTAAGAAATACTTGAAATAAAAAATTGAAAAAAATCAGATGGTGTTGTAGGAGTCCTATTAAGAGGAAAATGTAATGTTTTTTTCAAAAAAATGTTTTTGTAAGATTTTATAGCCATAAATCAAAAATCATAAATCATGCTCTAATTTACATATGGGGGATATTTTTCACAATAACAACATATGTACATGTTCTAGACATTCTAATGATCACCCAAAAAAATAGTACAGGCATTTTACTTATGTTTTTGTGAGGTATAGCCTCCATGAAAAAGTGAGATGTTGTTTGTCAAAACTCTGGAATTTCAGCGGGTGTGGCGGGTGTGAATGTCAGCCCCTGTGGGGGGTATTTATATGCAAATATTGTGGCCAATGGCATTGTAATACTAAACAATAGAATCCAATGGTGGTGTTTAGGTGGTAGGGGGAGCTAAAATAAAATGATTTAAACCTTTTTTTGGATAAAATACAAACGTTGTAATATTACAACCGTGGGCCTTAGAGGGATAACACCGTTCTATTGTGAAATTAGCAGATGTTGCGAGGCGTTGTGAGCATGTAGATCTGCTATTTTCACAATTTCTAGCTCTAATATTTGACAATTTGGCCAATGTTTAATCTGTCATATTAGAGGTTTTAAAAAGTCCTTAAATTGTCACCTTAGAAATCTGCCCTCTATACACTTAAACTTTATGTTGGTTTGTTAACTGTTGAGTGAGATAACAATGTTGCACATTAACTTAATCATCTAGGGACCCCCCAAAATAATTTGGTGACCCCCCTGTTGAGAACCACTGGTCTATACTGGGTCTGCTGTGGTGCGTGATCGTTCCAGGGTTGCACTGCTATTGTCTGATTATTATTGTGAGCTCTGACTCATGGACTCCTTGCTAATGGTTGCTTTTAAAAACATAAAACAGTGGTTCTCATTTTTTTATTTATTTCAAGGATCCACAAAACTCTCAGAGTTACAGATCTGTACGGGTCCATTTGGAATACCCTCAAGCAACCCTGAGGGTCCCCGGACCCCACTTTGAGAACCATTGAGATAAACATTACATGCCTCTTCTGGGGTCGAACATTCAGCGACAACAATCTACAAGTTCGATCGTCTTTCGGAAAAGGAATTTGGAATAGATAGGGGGAAAGGAGCAGACCAAGTATAGAGCCCTGGGGGACCCCGTCACCCCGCTCAACTGTAGGGTTTAAGTGGTTAAACGATGGTGAAGCAGCACTTAAGTTTATTCTACATTTTCTTGTCACTCTGGATTTAACGTTAGTTGAATGGCCAAATGTTAACAACATGAACCCCAGCATGCCTTTTCTGAGGGAACATTCGCCAAAAATAGCTCAAAGTGTGTTTTAGACGAGAAAAAAACAAAAGACTAGTGTGTTTAAAGTGGTTAAATGTCAAATGATGTTTTGTGCCCGTGAATGCTTGAGCAGTTCAGAAACGGTGCTATGCATGACAGCATTTTGCATGTATATTATAGATGTGCACTATATGTCCTTATAATAATGTGTAGGTGTTTGTCTGCAGCTATTTTCCACATAGCTACTCTGATGCCAAACAGAGAGAGTGACAAAGGCTGCTGTAACAAGAAACAACACATTGGCAACGATTTCGTCATGGTGGTGTACAACGACTCGGGAGAAGAGTACAAACTAGGAACCATAAAGGTACACATGCACAATGAAAAGAATAATAATAAAAAAACTCCCAAGCACACTGTGTGCTCCTACTCTCTCCTGACATTTTTCATCTGTGTTCCACCAGGGTCAGTTTAACTTTGTGGAAGTCATCATCAAACCTCTGGACTATGAATGTAACCTAGTCACCCTGCAGTGCCGCAAAGGTGAGTGATCTGATGCAGTGGTTCCCAAACCTTTCTGGATCAGGCCCTCTTGAAAAACTGGAATGCATCCGCTTGCATTTTCATTATTTGAATGATCAATCAATCGATTGTATTTTCAAGCTTGGATCAATGGAACTAATAGTATATCGGTATAACAAGGAAAACTCAAACCATATATGACAAACACAATTTAACAGGACAGAACAGAGCAAAACACAACACAAGTTAACACAAACAACAAAACATAGCAAAACAAAGACGCACTACAGTTTAAAACATGTTATCAGGAATAAGCATTTCAAACATGTCACCATTTATACCAGTGTTGTAAAAAGACTAAGTAAATTTACTCAAGTGATGTACATAATTACAATTGTGAGGTACTTTTACTTAACTGTAGTATTTCCATTTCACCTTTTACTTTTACTCCACTAAATCTGAGAGGCAAATATTGTACTTTTACTCCACTGTAATTATTTGACAATTTTAGTTACTAGTTACTTTGTAGATTTTGATTATTGCAAAACATGCATTAACCACTTCGGGAGCGTGTCGCTATTTCTACAAGTCATCTTTTTTTCGACTACCAAACCTAACCCTAACCCTAACCTCCGTGGGGTTAGTAGCGATACCTGCCGACGCTCCGTCGAAATGATGTGCGTTGAAAAAAGCGAGATTTCCCCAACCACTTCAGCCCTATATATACTTCAGCTATTTGAACATAGATTATCTACAAGATCACAATGCATTGTACCTAGACAGCTTGTAGATCTGCTATTTTCAAAACCTTTTGTAAAGCTGTGAAATGTGACATTCTGCATAATGAGTACTTTTACTTTTGGTACATTTTGATGCCAATACTTTTGTACTTTTACTCAAGTAAATGTCCAATACCAGACTTTTACTTTTCAGGGCACGGTCACATCGCACCTTTTTACATTTTTATTTTATTTTTTTATATATTTATTTTGTTGACGAAAATATCATTCCACCATCGCTGTGTGAATGTGTGTCTGTATGTCTGTCTGTCTATAATACCAAAGCAATTCAAAACGGAATGAATCATTAATTAAATAATCACATTTAATTCAAAATAATTATTAATAACCTGTCATAAACCAATCCCTTCTGATTCCCATGGAGAGCTCCTAACCAATACCAGATCAATATATTCAGTAGTTTTGTATTGGAAGCAAGACGTTCTAACAGTGCTTTTCCAGAGTTACGCAGATCTTCCCTGGTAACATCTTAAGAGATTTATGATAATTACCAATGCATGGAAAGAGTGTGTCAGTGAAAGTGTGTGTGAAGCTGTGTATGTGTGTGTTAGAATCAGGATCAGAGAAGGACAGCTGTCCTTTGTCCCAGTCTAGCTGGACTCTGATCCTCCAGGCTTTCTGATTCACTGAGAGAACAGTCCTCTCCGTCTTACCAGGCTTTGATGAGGAGACTGCTGTGTATTTATCATTATAGAAGGATATATACCAGTATCCACTCCCTCTGAGTCTTCCCTTCCTCTGGTAAGACTCACCACACACACCTACTTGCCAGAATTTATTGTCTCCAAACTCTACATCCCAGCTGTGAGACCCTGAGTTAATGCCCTGAGAACCCAGGACTTGGAGCCCGTAGTCAAACCTCTCTGGGTTGTCAGGAAGCTGCTGACTCTCTACATATCTCACACTGGTCAGATCATCAGACAGCATGAGTTTTGGATGGGCAGTGTTGGGGTCCAGGATGACTGGAGTGTAGGAGACAATGTCCTTCATCTTGTCCCAGACTCTGAACATCAGGTTCTTCAGGTGTTTGGCCTCATCTATCAGCGCTCCTCCTGAAAGCGGCGGTGGGTCCTGCAGGGTGAGCTGGACTCCCTCCATCGTGGTCTTGTAGTTCTGCAGGAATGAGACGTGGTCGTGGGCTCTCAGCTGGTCCTCAGCAGCTTGGATTGCATTGGACAGGGTTTCCATTTCTCTGCTCAGACCCTCAATCCTCTCTTTCATCTCCTGACTCTTCTGAGCCTCTTCCTCCCGCAGAGCGGCGATCCTTGCCTCCTCTTCCTCCTGTAGGAACCGACGAAGATTCTGAAACTGTTCCTTAATCTGCGTCTCTGTGTACCTGGCCCGAACCTTGATGTGATTTTCTGTTTTGTCGTAATCTGTTTTAACTTCATCAAAGACCTTCAGTTTATTCTTCAAAGGCTCCAGTGATTCCTGGACCTTCTGTTTGTAACGTCCAGATGCTTCGTCCACGGGTAAGAACTTGTGTCCGGCGTGTTTCTCTGAATCGCGACACACAACACACACCGGCTGTTGGTCGTCCAGACAGAAGAGCTTGAGCTTCTCACCGTGTGCGGTGCAGAGGACCTCAGAGCTCACCGACGAGGCGCTCCGGCCTTTCTCCTCCAAGAGGTTCTCACACAGGTTCTTCAGAACAAAGTTTGTAGGAGGAAGGTCTTTGGAGGATCTTCTCTGACAAAGAGGACATTGTTTTGTTGGTCTTTCCGTCCACCATTCCTGCAGACAGTCTTTGCAGAAGCTGTGGCCACAGGACAGCCCAACGGGATGTTTAAAGATCTCATGACACACAGGGCAGCTCAGCTCCTCTTCCTGACCAGTCAAACGGGAAGCCATTTTGTCTGCCGATCACACACCTGACCTGGAATGTTCTGAGGCTGTTACATCCAGAGGAATACTAGAAGACCAAACAACAAAGATAACATATGTTTAAGGAGTATCATGACTCATGAGTAGGCTCATTAAATTATGAATACAAATGATAAATGGCACATTCTTATAGCTTTTTTCCAAGGCGCTTTACAATGTGCATTGGCGCGCGCACGCGCGCGCGCACGCACACACACACACACACACACACACACACACACACACACACACACACACACACACACACACACACACACACACACACACACACACACACACACACTAATCTGCTCCTCAGTCACAGTCACACACTTGTTCAAGAACACAAATAGTAGTAATACTAATAAAGTTTGTAGAACTATTAGGCTATTGATCGTTCTGTTTTTTTTAATAAAGTAGCAGATAACTCACCTGTCTGTCGGTCTGCCAGGATGTTCAAATAATTCGTCTGTCTATTAATTTATCTATTTATTGATTGATTGATATTTGCGTCTCGGTTAGTTTATCGTGTCGTGTCTCAAGCTGACTGACAAGTGAATCTCAGTCTGAGAAAATGGCTGTGTGATACAAGGAAATTAACTTTGACTCATTTTCTTCTGATAAGAGGAATTATGGCACACACATGCACACACACACCTCACCAACCATGTTGACAAACAGGTTGTGGATGTGACATCACACCTTTAATCACGCCTGTTAATACCTCTCCAGGAGAGGGGGGGGGGTATCTCTGGGATTTCTCGAACTAGAATGACAGAGAGAGAGAGAGAGATTTTTTTTTTTTACTTTTAAAAATCTCTTTTTTATTTAAACACCATTCAAAAACCAAACAACACTAATACATGTTTCATTTAAACAATTTGATCATATTTCAGAAAAAAACATTCAATTGATACGGAGGCTTCAGTCGATCATTTGATGCTGTCACCTCTAGATTCCCTCTCTGCACCGAGTCCTCCTCCACATCCATCCCCCTCTCCAGCGTCATCCTCCTGTCCAACAACCTCAGCATCTTTGCCCCCTGCAGCAGCAGGGCGCCCCCATGGCGCACCCCTCCTCCCCCCTTTCCCACTCGCCCCTTCACTAGCAGCAGTGGGCGGCCGTCCTGGGCATGATCTAACCAGATGATAACATTTCATGTTATCTGTAGTGGCATAAAGAGTGTAATCAAAGCCATCTGAAGTTAACTTAAACGTTATATTCATTCCCTGTGTCCTGTCATTCAAGATCATGTAAATCATTCTCCTGTGTGACACCACATGCTTCAATTCAGGCGATTTACACCCTGAAGCCAACCTTTTAACTGGTGACACAACTTTTCCAAACCTGGCCAGCTCTTTAACAGTAAGCCCATCACTTAAAAACAGAGGGAGGGATGTTTGTTTGACAGTAATACTTTTGTATGATAATGTCTGTCTGTCTGTCTGTCTGTCTGTCTGTCTGTCTGTCTGTCTGTCTGTCTGTCTGTCTGTCTGTCTGTCTGTCTGTCTGTCTGTCTGTCTGTCTGTCTGTCTCTCTCTCTCTAACACCACAACATACTGATCATACCAGACTCTAAAGCCAATGATTGCCTCATATGATGTTGACACACACACACACACACACACACACACACACACACACACACACACACACACACACACACACACACACACACACACACACACACACACACACACACACACACACACACACACACTTATGATAACATAGTGTGTGTCTGTGTGTGAGTTTTCATTGTGATATCGATATATATATTTAAGTTAATTCTTTCATTTTAATATAATATTATCAATAAAGTTTCTGTTTCTGTTTTTCTTTTTTTTTTCTGTTGCATTATCCTCACAACCCACAGGTTGTGAATTGCTGATCTAATGAATGGACAGACAAGGTCGTAGAAACCAGCCAGGGTCATTCCTGTCTGTGGCTTGTCATATCCAATCCAAATACTGATTAGAACTTCGTGAACCAATTCTGGGCATAGTTTATTTTTATGTTACTTATTTAAAGCTACCTTCTATAGAATAGAATTTTGATCTTCAGGCAGCAGTACCACTTGTCGTGTCAAACCAGACGGGTTATACATGTCTAAAAAGAAGAGCAGGGATTTAAAGTTATATTGTAATAACATACTCTACCATACAGATTGGAAAAGAAAAAATGTAGTCATAAACCTGTGTGTGCGCACAAGGACAGAAATATGCAGATGCAGATCTATGAAGTGTGCAGATTTATGGAGCTACAAGTTTGCCTGATTCTTGTTATAGAACAATCTCAGTCGATAAGGCTATACTTAAGGTTGAACACGCAAACACAGGAGAAGGAGTGCACAGGCCGCCCAGCTCGTTACCACGAAGCAAAATACCGTAGATTGATTAAGACCAACAGATCGACAGTATAGTCTTCTCGATTTGCCCTGTGGAAGGGGAAGTTGCACATGGCAATCATGACACATGACTTAAATATACAAAGAAATTACTGACATATTTGACAATGTTATACTTAAAAAAGAACATTGCTAGTGGAAATAGCCGATCTACAAGCTCACAATGCGTTGTGAGCCTGTAGATCTTCTATTCCCACTACTTTTTGAAAAGTTTGAGAAGCACTGACATATACAGTACACAGGGAAAAAAAAGAATACAAAATACAAAAGCTGTTTTTTACATGGTGAACAAGTGGTGACATCTTTCACTGTGGCAGAGATAAATTAAGTGGAGATATATTGCCTAGCCTCTCTACATAATCAGTTAAACACCTAGAGACTCAATTACACATACAGTACTGTATGTGTAATTGAGTAGGTGTTTTACTGATTATGTAGAGAGGCTAGGCAATACTGTATATGCTAGTATTATAAACCAGTAACTCATCTCCTGTCTCCAACCCCCCAGGTGAATAATGAGGTGTCCATCCTGTCCAACGAGTACGGATCCAACCGCTACGCTGCCTTCCTGACGGGCCTGGGCAAACTGATCCACCTGAAGGACTGTGACCCCAACCAGATCTTCCTGGGTGGGCTGGACCAGTACGGCGACGATGGAGAATTCACCTACTGCTGGCATGACGACATCATGCAAGGTCAGAATGCCCTGCGGGCTCAGCTCTCATTCTCGCTTTTGTCTGTCTATACCAGTGGTTCTTAACCTTTTCAGGCCGCGACCCCCAAAATAATCATATTGTAACTGGGGACCCACCACCCTGATGAGCTCTAAGAGTTGAGGCATTACATTTTGTATAACACAGTTCTATTGAGAAATTAGCAGATGTTGCGAGGCGTTGTGAGCATGTAGATCTGCTATTTTCACAATTTATAGCTCTAATATTTGACAATTTGGCCAATGTTTAATCTGTCATATTAGAGGTTTTAAAAAGTCCTTAAATTGTCACCTTAGAAATCTGCATGTACCCTCTATACACTTAAACGTTATGTTGGTTTGTTAACTGTTGAGTGAGATAACAATGTTGCACATTAACTTAATCATCTAGGGACCCCCCCAAAATAATTTGGTGACCCCCCTGTTGAGAACCACTGGTCTATACTAGGTCTGCTGTGGTGCGTGATCGTTCCAGGGTTGCACTGCTATTGTCTGATTATTATTGTGAGCTCTGACTCATGGACTCCTTGCTAATGGTTGCTTTTAACTCTTTGAGTGCCACCCCGTTCACCACTAGAGGGCGCCCAGTGGCCATAGAAAATCCCATAGAGATATGCTGGTATATGCAGAAGCCCTGCAGCCATGACTTGCCTGAACACTTTCCTTTGTGCATGTACAGGAAGAGGATGAAGTTAGCTTGAAGTTAGCTATTGGTTACCAAGCATTTTAGAAGCCTTATTTTCGTCAACTTAGCCATGATTAAACCTTGCACACCTCATGCATGGGAAAAAAACAGAGAAGAATGAGCTCTAAAAAATCCAATGCAATCCTGGATTGCATTGAAGTGGATTTGTGCAGTTTGTTCACAGCTTTCAAACAAAAAAATCCGATTGGAAATCCGTTCAGGCATTCTTGAGATAATCGCCATTATGTTTTACATGTTATGTAAACAAACATGGCTGCCCTGTATGTTAGATGGGGTTGTATGGGGGTGGAACATGCAAAATCGCGATTGAAATCATGTTCACTAGATTTGATGGGGTCCAAAAAATAAAAAATAAAAAATAAAAAAAATCAATTTTTTTTTTTTTTTTTTTTTTTAATATCCCGAACATGTTCGGGATAGGCACTCTGGTATGCGATAATATATCCCGAACATATTCGGGATAGGCACTCAAACAGTGGTTCTCATTTTTTTATTTATTTCAAGGATCCACAAAACTCTCAGAGTTACAGATCTGTACGGGTCCATTTGGAATACCCTCAAGCAACCCTGAGGGTCCCCGGACCCCACTTTGAGAACCATTGAGATAAACATTACATGCCTCTTCTGGGGTCGAACATTCAGCGACAACAATCTACAAGTTCGATCGTCTTTCGGAAAAGGAATTTGGAATAGATAGGGGGAAAGGAGCAGACCAAGTATAGAGCCCTGGGGGACCCCGTCACCCCGCTCAACTGTAGGGTTTAAGTGGTTAAACGATGGTGAAGCAGCACTTAAGTTTATTCTACATTTTCTTGTCACTCTGGATTTAACGTTAGTTGAATGGCCAAATGTTAACAACATGAACCCCAGCATGCCTTTTCTGAGGGAACATTCGCCAAAAATAGCTCAAAGTGTGTTTTAGACGAGAAAAAAACAAAAGACTAGTGTGTTTAAAGTGGTTAAATGTCAAATGATGTTTTGTGCCCGTGAATGCTTGAGCAGTTCAGAAACGGTGCTATGCATGACAGCATTTTGCATGTATATTATAGATGTGCACTATATGTCCTTATAATAATGTGTAGGTGTTTGTCTGCAGCTATTTTCCACATAGCTACTCTGATGCCAAACAGAGAGAGTGACAAAGGCTGCTGTAACAAGAAACAACACATTGGCAACGATTTCGTCATGGTGGTGTACAACGACTCGGGAGAAGAGTACAAACTAGGAACCATAAAGGTACACATGCACAATGAAAAGAATAATAATAAAAAAACTCCCAAGCACACTGTGTGCTCCTACTCTCTCCTGACATTTTTCATCTGTGTTCCACCAGGGTCAGTTTAACTTTGTGGAAGTCATCATCAAACCTCTGGACTATGAATGTAACCTAGTCACCCTGCAGTGCCGCAAAGGTGAGTGATCTGATGCAGTGGTTCCCAAACCTTTCTGGATCAGGCCCTCTTGAAAAACTGGAATGCATCCGCTTGCATTTTCATTATTTGAATGATCAATCAATCGATTGTATTTTCAAGCTTGGATCAATGGAACTAAGATAGTATATCGGTATAACAAGGAAAACTCAAACCATATATGACAAACACAATTTAACAGGACAGAACAGAGCAAAACACAACACAAGTTAACACAAACAACAAAACATAGCAAAACAAAGACGCACTACAGTTTAAAACATGTTATCAGGAATAAGCATTTCAAACATGTCACCATTTATACCAGTGTTGTAAAAAGACTAAGTAAATTTACTCAAGTGATGTACATAATTACAATTGTGAGGTACTTTTACTTAACTGTTGTATTTCCATTTCACCTTTTACTTTTACTCCACTAAATCTGAGAGGCAAATATTGTACTTTTACTCCACTGTAATTATTTGACAATTTTAGTTACTAGTTACTTTGTAGATTTTGATTATTGCAAAACATGCATTAACCACTTCGGGAGCGTGTCGCTATTTCTACAAGTCATCTTTTTTTCGACTACCAAACCTAACCCTAACCCTAACCTCCGTGGGGTTAGTAGCGATACCTGCCGACGCTCCGTCGAAATGATGTGCGTTGAAAAAAGCGAGATTTCCCCAACCACTTCAGCCCTATATATACTTCAGCTATTTGAACATAGATTATCTACAAGATCACAATGCATTGTACCTAGACAGCTTGTAGATCTGCTATTTTCAAAACCTTTTGTAAAGCTGTGAAATGTGACATTCTGCATAATGAGTACTTTTACTTTTGGTACATTTTGATGCCAATACTTTTGTACTTTTACTCAAGTAAATGTCCAATACCAGACTTTTACTTTTCAGGGCACGGTCACATCGCACCTTTTTACATTTTTATTTTATTTTTTTATATATTTATTTTGTTGACGAAAATATCATTCCACCATCGCTGTGTGAATGTGTGTCTGTATGTCTGTCTGTCTATAATACCAAAGCAATTCAAAACGGAATGAATCATTAATTAAATAATCACATTTAATTCAAAATAATTATTAATAACCTGTCATAAACCAATCCCTTCTGATTCCCATGGAGAGCTCCTAACCAATACCAGATCAATATATTCAGTAGTTTTGTATTGGAAGCAAGACGTTCTAACAGTGCTTTTCCAGAGTTACGCAGATCTTCCCTGGTAACATCTTAAGAGATTTATGATAATTACCAATGCATGGAAAGAGTGTGTCAGTGAAAGTGTGTGTGAAGCTGTGTATGTGTGTGTTAGAATCAGGATCAGAGAAGGACAGCTGTCCTTTGTCCCAGTCTAGCTGGACTCTGATCCTCCAGGCTTTCTGATTCACTGAGAGAACAGTCCTCTCCGTCTTACCAGGCTTTGATGAGGAGACTGCTGTGTATTTATCATTATAGAAGGATATATACCAGTATCCACTCCCTCTGAGTCTTCCCTTCCTCTGGTAAGACTCACCACACACACCTACTTGCCAGAATTTATTGTCTCCAAACTCTACATCCCAGCTGTGAGACCCTGAGTTAATGCCCTGAGAACCCAGGACTTGGAGCCTGTAGTCAAACCTCTCTGGGTTGTCAGGAAGCTGCTGACTCTCTACATATCTCACACTGGTCAGATCATCAGACAGCATGAGTTTTGGATGGGCAGTGTTGGGGTCCAGGATGACTGGAGTGTAGGAGACAATGTCCTTCATCTTGTCCCAGACTCTGAACATCAGGTTCTTCAGGTGTTTGGCCTCATCTATCAGCGCTCCTCCTGAAAGCGGCGGTGGGTCCTGCAGGGTGAGCTGGACTCCCTCCATCGTGGTCTTGTAGTTCTGCAGGAATGAGACGTGGTCGTGGGCTCTCAGCTGGTCCTCAGCAGCTTGGATTGCATTGGACAGGGTTTCCATTTCTCTGCTCAGACCCTCAATCCTCTCTTTCATCTCCTGACTCTTCTGAGCCTCTTCCTCCCGCAGAGCGGCGATCCTTGCCTCCTCTTCCTCCTGTAGGAACCGACGAAGATTCTGAAACTGTTCCTTAATCTGCGTCTCTGTGTACCTGGCCCGAACCTTGATGTGATTTTCTGTTTTGTCGTAATCTGTTTTAACTTCATCAAAGACCTTCAGTTTATTCTTCAAAGGCTCCAGTGATTCCTGGACCTTCTGTTTGTAACGTCCAGATGCTTCGTCCACGGGTAAGAACTTGTGTCCGGCGTGTTTCTCTGAATCGCGACACACAACACACACCGGCTGTTGGTCGTCCAGACAGAAGAGCTTGAGCTTCTCACCGTGTGCGGTGCAGAGGACCTCAGAGCTCACCGACGAGGCGCTCCGGCCTTTCTCCTCCAAGAGGTTCTCACACAGGTTCTTCAGAACAAAGTTTGTAGGAGGAAGGTCTTTGGAGGATCTTCTCTGACAAAGAGGACATTGTTTTGTTGGTCTTTCCGTCCACCATTCCTGCAGACAGTCTTTGCAGAAGCTGTGGCCACAGGACAGCCCAACGGGATGTTTAAAGATCTCATGACACACAGGGCAGCTCAGCTCCTCTTCCTGACCAGTCAAACGGGAAGCCATTTTGTCTGCCGATCACACACCTGACCTGGAATGTTCTGAGGCTGTTACATCCAGAGGAATACTAGAAGACCAAACAACAAAGATAACATATGTTTAAGGAGTATCATGACTCATGAGTAGGCTCATTAAATTATGAATACAAATGATAAATGGCACATTCTTATAGCTTTTTTCCAAGGCGCTTTACAATGTGCATTGGCGCGCGCACGCGCGCGCGCACGCACACACACACACACACACACACACACACACACACACACACACACACACACACACACACACACACACACACACACAAACTAATCTGCTCCTCAGTCACAGTTCAGTGTCTTGTTCAAGAACACAAATAGTAGTAATACTAATAAAGTTTGTAGAACTATTAGGCTATTGATCGTTCTGTTTTTTTTAATAAAGTAGCAGATAACTCACCTGTCTGTCGGTCTGCCAGGATGTTCAAATAATTCGTCTGTCTATTAATTTATCTATTTATTGATTGATTGATATTTGCGTCTCGGTTAGTTTATCGTGTCGTGTCTCAAGCTGACTGACAAGTGAATCTCAGTCTGAGAAAATGGCTGTGTGATACAAGGAAATTAACTTTGACTCATTTTCTTCTGATAAGAGGAATTATGGCACACACATGCACACACACACCTCACCAACCATGTTGACAAACAGGTTGTGGATGTGACATCACACCTTTAATCACGCCTGTTAATACCTCTCCAGGAGAGGGGGGGGGGGGTATCTCTGGGATTTCTCGAACTAGAATGACAGAGAGAGAGAGAGAGATTTTTTTTTTTTACTTTTAAAAATCTCTTTTTTATTTAAACACCATTCAAAAACCAAACAACACTAATACATGTTTCATTTAAACAATTTGATCATATTTCAGAAAAAAACATTCAATTGATACGGAGGCTTCAGTCGATCATTTGATGCTGTCACCTCTAGATTCCCTCTCTGCACCGAGTCCTCCTCCACATCCATCCCCCTCTCCAGCGTCATCCTCCTGTCCAACAACCTCAGCATCTTTGCCCCCTGCAGCAGCAGGGCGCCCCCATGGCGCACCCCTCCTCCCCCCTTTCCCACTCGCCCCTTCACTAGCAGCAGTGGGCGGCCGTCCTGGGCATGATCTAACCAGATGATAACATTTCATGTTATCTGTAGTGGCATAAAGAGTGTAATCAAAGCCATCTGAAGTTAACTTAAACGTTATATTCATTCCCTGTGTCCTGTCATTCAAGATCATGTAAATCATTCTCCTGTGTGACACCACATGCTTCAATTAAGGCGATTTACACCCTGAAGCCAACCTTTTAACTGGTGACACAACTTTTCCAAACCTGGCCAGCTCTTTAACAGTAAGCCCATCACTTAAAAACAGAAGGAGGGATGTTTGTTTGACAGTAATACTTTTGTATGATAATGTATGTCTGTCTGTCTGTCTGTCTGTCTGTCTGTCTGTCTGTCTGTCTGTCTGTCTGTCTGTCTGTCTGTCTGTCTGTCTGTCTGTCTGTCTGTCTGTCTGTCTGTCTGTCTGTCTGTCTGTCTGTCTGTCTGTCTGTCTGTCTGTCTCTCTCTCTCTCTCTCTCTCTCTCTCTCTATCTCTCTCTCTAACACCACAACATACTGATCATACCAGACTCTGAAGCCAATGATTGCCTCATATGATGTTGACACACACACACACACACACACACACACACACACACACACACACACACACACACACACACACACACACACACACACACACACACACACACACACACACACACACACTCTTATGATAACATAGTGTGTGTCTGTGAGTTTTCATTGTGATATCGATATATATATTTAAGTTAATTCTTTCATTTTAATATTATATTATCAATAAAGTTTCTGTTTCTCTTTTTTTTTTCCTGTTGCATTATCCTCACAACCCACAGGTTGTGAATTGCTGATCTAATGAATGGACAGACAAGGTGATAGAAACCAGCCAGGGTCATTCCTGTCTCTGGCTTGTCATATCCAATCCAAATAATGATTAAAACTTCGTCAGCCAAGTCTGGGCATAGTTTATTTTTATGTTACTTATTTAAAGCTACCCTCTATAGAATAGAATTTTGATCTTCAGGCAGCAGTACCACTTGTCGTGTCAAACCAGACGGGTTATAAATGTCTAAAAAGAAGAGCAGGGATTTAAAGTTATATTGTAATAAAAAACTGCAGTCATAAAAGTGTGTGTACGGACAAGGACAGAAATATGCAGATGCAGATCTTTGAAGTGTGCAGATTTATAGAGCTGCGCATTTGCCTGGTTCTTGTTATAGAACAATCTCAGTCGTTGTGGATAAGGCTATAAGGTTGAACAGGCAAACACAGGAGAAGGAGTGCACAGCAAGAAGAAGGCCCAGCTCGTTACCACGATGCAAAATAGATTGATTAAGACCAACGGGTAGACAGTATAGTCTTCTCAGTGTGCCCTGAGGAATGGCAAACCCCACCCCTGAGAATGCTCCACCACTCAGTAATCAATGAGGAGAATGCCAAAGAAGGGCAGTTTCTGTCTCTGCCTTTCCAAAAGCCTGCGTAAACCAGTTGTTATTCGTGCAGGGTCAGGGAAGCCTTTAATTTATCACATTCACTTGCACCTCGTCTTGAGTGAAGACTTTGTGTGAAACTATTCTGAAACTCCCTTTTCAGCTGTGATATTTGATCCTTGCACCTGATGTTGTAATTATTCCCATTAGCGGCATGATGCGCTGACAGCAAAGAGGGGAAATATGCTGGGTTACTCCGGAAGAATTGCATCTGCACTGTGCCTAATTTAATTTGAAAGGGGGTTTGGGGGTGCCATACCTTTGGTTGTCTGGTTTGCAGGCAGTGAGTGGAGGGAGTGAAGAAGGGAGGAGACATGTGAACAATGTTGGCTGGTTGAAGACCACACATTCTGGGAGGCTTGTGTTGCTTAGTTCTGTCTTTTTCTCTCTTTCTCAGATTTGGAGGGGTTAGTCGACACCTCTGTGGCAAAGATTGTTTCAGACCGCAACCTTCCCCTGTTGGTCAGGCAGATGGCCCTGCATGCAAATGTAAGTGGAACCGCATTCCTTATTGTGCTTGCTCATGCATTTAAAGCTTTGAAAATTCATTTTGTGAGAGCGAAGGTTTCCTTTTGTGATTATGCAAATGTAAGAGGCCATCTTATCTCTCAAACATAATCATTCATATCGTCACTGTCGGGCAGAAACCTTGTATCTCCCAGTTTCAAATTTGTGTTTGTTCACCAAGTAAAGCTTCATACAAGGCTGTCGCACAGAAGTAGTGAAAACAGCAGATCTATAAGCACACCACGCCTCGCGGTGCGAGGCATTGTGTGCTTGTAGATCTGCTATTTTCACTAGTTTAGTTCATTTTTAAAATTATAAATACAAAACGAACTCTTTTGTACATAAAACGTTTCCACCCGACAACGACGATATACACAAAAGAAACACACTCACGTATACACACATACTACTTTTCTCTCCCTCCCTCCCTCCAGATGGCTTCTTTAGTCCACCAGTACAGGGCCAACCCCTCTGATGCGTATGCCTCCAAGTGGCTCGCCAGTAGTCTACTAAGTCCATATGTTGTAGCGTTTTTGCCACCACTAGGGGGCGCTATTTTAATTAATGCATAATTAATTCGATGGATTAAAATATTTTAATTAATGAATAAATTAGAATAAATTAATTGAATAAAATTTTTTAAAATCTGCATATTTAATATAATCATAACTAATATTTTAAAGTGTTATGGTTCTATGTTTTTGGTTTATAAGTTTTTAAAAGTACTACAGTATGCAAGAATGGAGGAGAGGAGGAGAGGAGGAGAAGAGAGGAGAAGAGAGGAAAGGGGGAAGGGGAGGGGGGGGGGGGGGGTGATCATGAATGGGGAAATAACAGCCCCTCAAGGATGTCGCAAAAATCGGTTGACTGTGTGTGTGTGTGTGTGTGTGTGTGTGTGTGTGTGTGTGTGTGTGTGTGCGTGTGTGTGTGTGTGCGTATGTCTGCAACATTGCAACAACTATTTTTCGTTCTAATCAATACCTCCATTATTAAAAAATAGCCAATCTACAAACTCACAACATTACACTGCAATATCATATTATGCATTGTGTATCTGATATTTTAGGCATCAGTTCTACAGTGTTAACAACTTTATAGTAACTCTGAGGATATTATCTGACATTAAGCAATAAGCATATTTAACCACATGAACCCTTCTAGGCAAAAGCTTTATTGCTTATAATGTGTATGATTTGACACATTCACGAGGGGATACGGTCAGAAATGGTACTGCAGCTCAATAGTTTTATTAACTGTTTAATTTGTGTGCATGTCTAATAATGATGACATAGAGAAGAGAGAGAGAGAGAGAGAGAGAGAGAGAGAGGAAAGGGGGAAAGGGTGGGGGGGAATGTGTGATGCAAACTGTGTCTGTGTGTGTGATAGCCCCAATAGAAGCAGCAGATGGTCTTAGGCTTATCTAATTTTAAAACTGTCCCCTGCCTCAAATCGTAACTTTGCTTTACTAGTGACATTGCATGACATGGTTGGGGCAATGGTATATTGTAAGTTGTATGTGTAATAGTTATTGTACAACTTCTAGGTCATCTGTGTCTGTCCATCTGTTTGCTGTTTGACCGCACAGACATCAGTGTATTTTGGAGTCATGTCAATGGCTCTTTTTCATATATTTAACCACTTGAGCCATCATTACCTAATAAATTGGTATTATAATATGTACTCGGTCTGCTATTTTGTCCCCCTACACCAAACCTCTTTGCGAAAATAGCCAATCTGCAAGCTCACAACGTCTCGCAGTGCGAAACATTGTATGCATGTAGATCTGCTATTTTTGTGTACAGTTCTACAGTGTTAATATAAAATGATTGGAAGCTTTTGAGGACCCCCTTTACTAACTCTGAAGCCCTTAGTTGATATTAAACCTACATTATAATTTAGTTTCATCTACACCTGTGATTTCAAAACCCTTCCACCCATGCATAGTCATATTGGGTACTGTATGACAGGGTGCACAAATATATTTCCTTATCAAGGTATCTAATTACCCTTATCTGACCCCCCACAGATGACACCAAGAGGGTACTCTATATCTTTATCTCTGATCATACTAGCAGTAGCTGATCTGTCATTTGAAAGTGTTACACGACAATCAGTCATTCGATAAAAACAATGTGTTTATACAAAAGATATTTAACCCTTAAGTTCTGTTCAGATTCACTACACCTTCGTTCTGTTCGGGTCATTTTGACCCGGTGGATATTTGGTTTAAAAAAAAACAACACTAATATAAATTTTAACTTAACAAATCATCATGATACATTGACTTTGACTCAATACCAAACAATTCATATGATATATTTGGTAAATGTTTGCATTTCTGCTTTGCTTTATCACATTAAACACTGAAAGAGCTAGGCGTTTTTACTGATTTAGCTGAAATCCATGTAAAAAAAACGACTTCATTTAATACTGGGCAATATTGCTCATGCTTATAGGAAGGGGGGAGGGTTCGGAATGGGGGGGTGTTAGAAGTGGGGGTGACTGTGTGTCTGTGTTTTGGCATAATACTGTGTATTTCTGTGCTTCCGGGTCAAAATGACCCGAACAGCACTTAAGGTTCAAAAAATATGAGGGGGGTGTAGCATGGGTGTAGTGCAAAAAAAATTTTTTTACATGTTCATCTCAGAAGAATCTTTAAGGCCAGTGAGTTTCAGGTGGAAACATTTTTAACTTCTACCTTTTTTTTCCAAATGAAAATGTAAAACGGGTCAAAATGACCCGAACAGCACTTAAGGGTTATAAGGGTAAAAATAAATTAAATCAGGTGTAAAGTAGGTGAAATAACTACATGTTGTACCAAGGGCCCCCCTCTCTGGCTAGTTAATCCTAAACTTCCTCATTTTTCACAAGTTTTCTTATCTACACAGCCCAGATGATATCAAGTAGGCTACTCTACTGACTGTATCTCTTATCACACTAACATTAGGTAGCCTGTTATTTGAAAGCTTCTCGTAACTAATCAGCCATTCGATAAAACATAATGTGATCATAGACCATACCATGGTTTTATAGGGTAAAAAAAAAAAATCAACGTTTAAGTAAATGATATAACTACATATGTTTGCTAAGGGTCCCAACTGTGCTTAGTTAATCCATTTCTTCTATACAAAGTTCCTCATTCTTCAACCACCAAGTTTTTTCTTATCTAATTTTCATCACAGATACTAGGAAAGAGCTTTTAATATAATCACTAACAGAGTTCTGAGGTATTGTTCTTCAACCCATTCTGTACGGACATGGGAGGTTTTTCGGGGTTTTTACTGACACTAGAAAACAAAATCATTGCATTTTGGAATTTGCCTATTTCTTGAACATAATTC
Organism: Nannobrachium achirus; assembly: GCF_963921795.1. NCBI lineage: Eukaryota > Metazoa > Chordata > Actinopteri > Myctophiformes > Myctophidae > Nannobrachium > Nannobrachium achirus. The sequence goes on from NC_137812.1 coordinate 62,201,169, forward strand.
AAGTGACAGATACACAAACAAGCAGGGAGTTTGTGATTTTTAGCACCAACATGTAGATCTGCTATTTTATATGTTTAGGCATTTGTTAATATAAAAATGATTGGAAGATATTGATTACCCTCTGTTGTAACTCTATTTGATATTAAAACTACAGATAGTTTCATCTGCATCTATAATTCAAACCCTACCCACCTCAAACTCTGACATAGTGGTCAGTAGTGGTACTACACATGACAATGTCCTAATGTTACAAAGATGACATGTTAGCAGGGGTGGATTTGGTATTGTCATAGGAACATGTGTGGTCACTTATGGCCACTAGTGGTACTACATCGATAGAATAATAACTATTTCTCATTAACATTACATAAATGAGAGAGGAATCCAGCTTGTAGATAAGCTATTTTCACTAGTTTGACTAACTATACTACTTATAGTTGTATTGTGGAGGTCTAATCTGTGTTCTCAAGACACTAGATTATTCAAACTATTTACCTCAACATGACCAAAGTGTTGCATAGTAATACATTTAACTTAGATATGCTGTCAACCAAACCGGGTTGTCCCAGTCATGTATATATTAGGTGTTTTGCACTGAATGCACTGATATTGGACAGAACTGACAATACACATGACAATGTCCTAATATTAGAAAGAATTATAGAGTGTCAGCTTGTAGATCTGCTATTTTCACATTTGTTTTTTCTTTGTTGCACAGACGTGCATAGACCCAGGGGGAAGGGTGCTTATCTTTAGAGTCCATACACCTGATTGCAGTAAAAACAGTTTAAAGACTATGACACACTAATGCAACTCCTTCGTGTCACCCCATCTTACATTTGCTTGTAGCTTGTAGATTTTGTTATTATGAGTACCAGCTTGTAGATGAGCCATTTTGAACCCATAGGCTAACAGCTTGCAGATGTGTTATTTTGGGGTAATACCTTGACTACCTATTATTTTCACTGGGATGTGATGTACGTGGGGTTGTCCCTGTTGAATAATAAATTGGAATATGGTGTGATTTAAGGGTTAGGGTTAGGGGGATTATTTGTATGGCCACTAGTGGTACTACACCGCTAGAATAATAACTCTATTTCTCATTAACATTACATAAATGAGAGAGGAATACAGCTTGTAGATCAGCTATTTTCACTTTTTTTTTTTTTTCATTGTAAGAACATGGGTGGTCACTAGTGTCCACTAGTGGTACTGCAGCTGATGTAAAACAATTGTATTGTTTGTTTGTGTTTATTTTTTAGCTATTCATGGTCATCTCAGAGAGATGAAAAATAACCTTATACTTAGCATTGTAGCTACTTGAACCCTATCTAAGCAAAAACGGCCTATCTACAAAGGTTATCTAAAATACAATGGAGGGGCATTACATGAACAGTTTAACATTTTTAAAGTTTTGTGCCATTTGTCCAATACGCTGAAAACATGTATTAGTAGTAGTATATTATGGGGTTCAAATACTAGGTATTCCTTAAAATATTAAAACTAAATATTGTGTTTAACCTAAAGATTTATCTTTACATACAGCACCTTTACATATAGAATTCCAGGTATGCTTATGCAATGGGAAATTCAAATCCGTCATATGAAACTATGGATCACTAAGTTGACAGATGTATGTGAGATAGCGATATCTGTTGGGGGTGAATCACTAACAACAGCATGTGTATTTCTTGTAATTGATGGAATAGGGAGATCATATATTATTATTATTTTTTGACAAACTAAATTGAAATGCCAATATATTTACCTTACAACCCTATTATTTTATCCTGGTACTTCCATCCTATCCGGTAGATATTCACTAAACGTGTAAGCCTTAGAAATGCCTTAATGGACTTAGTATTTTTAAAGCAAATAATTGTTTCACTCATACAATAGTTTATATTATTTAGAAATAATTGCTTTGACAGTAGCTGGGAAAATAGTGACATCTAGTGGATATGGTAAGTTTTTTCTACCCTGAACTTTGCAGCCTGAATGACTGATGAGGGGAAATACTGCCCTCTGGAGGATGTAGGGGAAATACCACCCCCTGGAGGATGGCGTGTATGTGTCTCCCGTAGGAAGTGAGGCCGATCGCCCCCCGCTACCCCCGCCTCCCCGTTCTTTGCTCCCAGACCACGCCCCCGACCGTCGCGATTGGCCGGCTGTACTCTGCTGTACTTCCTGGCCATGTCGGCCATGTCCTGTTACTGTTGTTGTCGCGTCGCACTAGTGCTGTCACGCGTAGAAGGATGTTTGAGAGAGATGAGATTCAATTTATTGTCAGTGTACAGTACAAGTACAGTACAGTACAGCGAAAAGTATTTTCACATCTCATACGTGGAGACGTTTGAATACGCGGAGACGTTTGGACTTTTGGAAAAATGAAAATGCGCGTGATTTACAACGCTGCCGACCGACCGATGACAATATTGTTGTTGGACCGTCGCTAAATACCATCTAATGATGTAAAGTTCGATTACTGTACCACATGAATAGCGTGGCATTACTGCCCACAGAAAAGCAGTGTGACTGCAGGTTTGGGAAGAGAGGGAGAGGGGGAAAAACGTCTGGAGACTGATGCTTTAGTCTAAAGTAGCCAGCGTGGAATCAGACTATTTTGAGTTCATTTTATTATTGTTATTGTTATTATTATTATGTTTGGGAAGAGAGGGGGGGGGGGAGTAGCCAGCGTGGAATCAGGCTATTTTGAGTTATTTTGTTATTATTATCATTATTATGAAGGACTAATATAGAGTACAGCCGGCCAATCGCGACGGTCGGGGGCGTGGTCTGGGAGCAAAGAACGGGGAGGCGGGGGTAGCGGGGGGCGATCGGCCTCACTTCCTACGGGAGACACATACACGCTGGAGGATGCAGGGGGAATACCAAATCAAACTGTACATACATATAATGAACTCGAATGTATGACACCATCCACTCACTCATCACTAAGAATTTCAACTAACACAAAACAGACAAAACTAAATATTACTGCACAAACATCTCTAAGAAAATTTAAACTAATACAAAACAGACAAAAATAACGCTACTAAGAAATTTAAACTAACACAAAAACAGACAAAAACATCACAAGTCATCTAGATTACCGTAGGTTCCGCAACTATCACTATTGCAGAGTCAGTAGCTTAGGTTACACATAGTGCTAAGGGTATTGTTAATCTTTGAATTTGTAGATAAAACATATTTCTAGTGTTAGTGGTTAGATCATACATAATCTCTGAATCTCTCTCTCCAACACAATTTCACTCATAATTTCTTTTTTTTTTCTTTTTTTTTTTCTCTTCTCTCTAAGCATAACAACTAGTAAACATAACTAATATGGTAGTTGCTCAGTACACCGTATCACTCATACAATAACTTATATTATTAAGAAATAATGCTCTGACAGCTAGTTGGGAAAATAGTGACACCTAGTGGATATGACAAGTTTCTGAGTACCCTGAACTCAGCCGTATGAATGACTGATGAGGGAAATACTGCCCCTGGAGGATCTAGGGGAAATACCATGCATACTCATATTTAGGGAATTGAATCCTTTTAGCGATAAGCTACAGATACAGATAACTAGAAAAACTAGCAGATCTATAGTCCCATCGAATATCAATACAATTAACATACAATGCTTTCCCCCTTCATCCCTATCCCACTGGTCATGTGTAACATAGTTGTTCTTTTCCTGGGGTGAGACACTAGCTAGATTTGTCTACACAAATCATACTCAGTAAATCAATTTGGTAGACATACTGGTTTGCCCCCAACACAATTATCTTACACTTTATATTCTGACACTCTGGTCTACTCGTTACACGATGTGTCACTACTCTGCATAGCATAACACTATTCATCTGTACAAACCATGCACTTCCTCATTCAACACTAAAACGCACAAAACATAAAATATAGCCACCTAACAGAAAGTATTACAAAAAATAACCTCACAAAGAATGTTCAACTAGCAACATAACAAAAATATTTAAAAAAAAATAACACCACTAAGAAATTGAGACTAGAAACTAGAAAACATGGAGGATTATTTTCTCTCTCTAAGCCATAACAACTAGTACACATAACTAATACGGTAGTGCTCACTACACCATTTCATCAAAATCGGTAACTTATGTGACTTCAAAGTTTCGTGAAAAAGTGACTATGCATGTACCGTATGTGTAATATGCAATATTCATTGATTCATTAAAAACTATTTATTTTTCAAACATAAAAACTATTTTAAATTGTTTTTTTTTGTGTATACCATATATTTTAGTAGTAGTAGAGTACAGTAGTAGAGTACAGTAGTTGGTAGTTGTGTGTAATTAAATACCAGGGGTCTAGGACTCTAGGTGAAAGCTAGAATTTTCAATTAGCTGTGCATCTTTTGAGTTATGCTAGAAATCAAATTTTCAAATATCAACCACTCATGATACCATCACACTGTTTAACAAAACCATTTGTTTTGAAAAAGTACATCTAGTCAATAAAAGCTGTTACTGTTAGGGTAAGAAATTTGGTTGCCAAGAAAGGATAAAGAAAAATAACCTCATGTTTTAACCACGTGTTCTTTTTTATTATTATTTTTCTTTCCCAAAGTTTACATTTGATTTCATACTAGGACCTATGCAGGATACCCATCTGTAACAGTGTGGGCTATATGTATTGGTGAAATATTCACACACAAAAACATTACTAGTCATATTAGGCACATGTAATTATTCACATGGATAATTTAATAATTGAATATGAACACCATAGCTATTGAAAATGGTGTAAAATACATGTATATAATTTTGGTTGCATTAGAATCGAGCTAAACTGCCTCTCTAGTGAAACAAAAACTAATTTCAAAGCTATTACAGTAAAACCTCCATTTAATTGAACAAAAATACTACCAATACAGTATTCAATTCAGTATATCAGTATATTTTTATTTTGACAAGAAAAACATAAACAAGTATTTACAAGGATAATCATAGTCAATACAACTGACAAAACATTACTATATGTCAAATGACACAGTGGTAACAAAATATATACACAGAGTTCATTAAATAATTGAACATGATCACCAGTAAAATATACATTATATTCTTCTAAGTAAAATGTACATTATTGAGAAATAATGTTCAGTACTTGGTTCTACAGATGGTGTGTTACTCCAAAACAAAAACAAAAAAGTATTTACAAGGATAATCATAGTCAATACAACTGACAAAACATTACTATATGTCAAATGACACAGTGGTAACAAAATATATACACAGAGTTCATTAAATAATTGAACATGATCACCAGTAAAATATACATTATATTCTTCTAAGTAAAATGTACATTATTGAGAAATAATGTTCAGTACTTGGTTCTACAGATGGTGTGTTACTCCAAAACAAACAAAAAAAAACAAAAAAGTATTTACAAGGATAATCATAGTCAATACAACTGACAAAACATTACTATATGGTAAATGGTACAGAGGTAATAAAATATACACAGAGTTCATTAAATAATTGAATATGAACATGAACAGCATAGCTAATGAAAATGATGTACAAATATATACATAACAAATCGAAAATATAATTTATTCACAGTAACAATAAATCAATTATTAAGGTGTTTATACTTTATCTAATAATTCTTTAGTTCAACAGCTGGAGAGTTCCTCCATAATGTAACAAGTTCACTCAGAACAGAACCCGTTTTCTTGTCTTTACCCAATACCAGATTGGCATTAACAATCGCTCTGATATATCCTGGAATATCTTTAACACCCTTCAATTCATGTAGAAAAGTTTCACACACTCCATGCACTCTGGATGTTGTTGTAATAATACCACGAGCTTCCAACACATGCATAACACATGGTATGAATCGGCGAGTCCATAGTCTTTTCATTAATTCTTCAAAATGAATGAAAAAATATCTTGATGGATGGGATAGACACTGTTCACAACCGTCACAATCCTCTTTCCATAGATCAGTTAGTATAGCATCCACTAGCATTGCTACGCATACTTTTATAATACGCAGAAAGCGTGAACCAAGTAAAGTTGCAGGTTGATCCAGATCCAGTGGTGATGTCACTGGGAGGGCCATGAAACCGTTGGTGATGAGGAGAAAAGAAGAATTTGTTTCCAACTTATGAATATCCATGAAAATATGAATATAACACACATTATATGTGCAAAACTATTCTCTCAAACTAGTTTCTCAAATAATTACCAGCGTCAGAGCTTGCAGCATCAGGTGGGGTGTTAGTACAACATGTAACAAATCCATTTAGCAATTCATCTTTCTTCATGTATCCACCAAGCACATTATCAACATTCATGTCATTATCGATTCTTTCCATGATATCATTCACATTCCTCCAGTCATATAGAATAGCTTCACATATCCCTTGCACTCTGGACGGTGTGATGACAATTCCTTGAGTTTCCAACACCTGCATAACACATGGTATGAATCGGCGAGTCCATAGTTTTTCCATTAACTTTTTAAAATGAGTGAATGTGTAATATTTTGGAATGGGGTATAGGCATCGATGTTCGGTTTGACTGGGATGATCTATTTGACATCCCTCGCAGTCATCTTTCCACTGGTTATTTATAACCACACTCATTAACTTGGCGATGCATATTTTTATAATGTCCAAATGCATTATATTGCCCAGTCCATCAGGTTGGTCCATGGTCAGAGTTGAATTCATTGGAGAGGATGCTGAAAGCCATGGTGTGATGGAGAGTAGTCCAGGGTAATTCACAGGTGAAGACGGTGGAGCATTGAGACTTAAGTCTAGAGGAGAGTCAAAAAATATTGGTGATGGTGGAGGTAAAGGACCAAATTCTACAGTTTCCTCAGGAAGAGTAGTGGTAGCGTCATGCTTGTCATTGTCAACTTCTTCTCTTCTTTCAGTAGATTCCTCCATGGTTACTGGTGAAGAGCACTGTACGCAGAATACCCCTATATAGTGTATGGGGAATAGGCGTGGTTGGAAGGGAAGGGTGGAACAGTAAGGTGGGCGTGTGACCCTAACTAGTTAGCTAATTAGGTCAGCCCATGTTAATCCAACAATAAAAACCTAGATGGCCTAATTGATTGAAATCAAAAGATCATTTCTTTTTCTTCTTTGTTTCTGGCATCATGTTGTTTTCATTTGATTTGACTGTAAGCACATGTTTCCTTTTTAGCTTGTGTTCTACAGGATCACTAGAATTGTCCCAGGGCAATGTCTTTAGAGCAGGAAACATTAATATTACACGTTTTGTATTCATAATATCCAGGAAAATAATGCATGTTGATTCACCCTTAGCCATAATAGCGTCCACAAGTTCAGTGGCGGGGTCTGAGGAGATACGATACCTATCCAGTGGTGTGATTAGTTTTCGATCATAGATAAGTGAAATAAGCTTGAAGAGATTGTCAATATCGGACATCAGGATGTTTTGAAGTGTTGTCTTGTTTTTTCTTATATTGTCTTGTGCTCTCCTGACTGTATCGCTGCAATCCATGTATCCGGGTTGTCCTTGATGTTGTACTGCATAAGGCAATGCCTTCAATTCAGGTCTAATTGCTATAACTTCATTATTTTGTAACATAGCTATGAACCCATGACAGAATTCTTCACCCTTACACATCATTTTGTCCAAAAGCTCAACAGCTGCTGTGTAGGTGGATTGTGTATCCATGAGCTTTGCGTAGCAGACATTGTCAATAAGCTTCGATTGTAAAGCAAAATTGATGAAAGATCGCACATCTGACATGATGATTTCTTGCAGTCGAGACTTGTTTAACCTTAAAATCTCTGTAAATGGCATTCCCTGCTTGAAACGAAATCCTTCCCTCTCTGTTTCAAAAACCATTGCTGGTTGACCGTACCATGGCATTTCCATCAGATCAGGAAACCTGTCTGTAAGTTTTGCATCTTTTAGCAGAGACAGGAACACTTGGCAAATCTTTTCACCCTTGTTCATGATATTATCAATGAGCCTATATGTTGCATCCAAATAAGACATCCGCATGAGGTCACGGTACTCATAAAACACCAGGGGGGTTTCTTCGATTTCGAAAACACATTGGATGGCATATTTGATATCTGGACACAGTATTTTTCTAATTTTTGAAAGGTTTTTCCGTATCATATCATGTGCTGTTACACAACCGTTGTCAATTCTACATGGATGACTATACCAAGGCACGTGCTGCAGATCAGGATATGTTTCTATTGCGCTTGATCCTTGTAACAAACATAGGAACTCACTGCAAGCAGTTTCGCCATTGGCCATAATTATTTCCAAGAGTCTTTGAACTGTCTCTGAACTGTCTGGGTTATTGTAGACCATATGTTTGAGCTTATTGTAGTCCTCCAGATCCAACAAATGTTCTTCATGTCCAAAAGCCAACTGAAGGAGGTAAAGGACATCATGCCTCAGTATGCATTGAAGTTTTTTAGAGTTTTCTCTGATCAAATATTTTGCTGATCGTTCATATGATAGATTTAGAGCATTACTACCAATGAGGTCTCCTTCCTCTGGATAGGGTGGCGAAAAGTAAGGTTTAGAATAGCATACAGGTGATGGTGATGGTGAATCAGGGGTTGGATAGTATACACCATCCGTATCAGACATGAAATCTGCCCAGGCATCATATTGTATAGTTTTCTCTGGAAGAGTAGCGATAGAGTCATGCTTGCCATTGTCATCAAAATCTGCCATGGCTACTGGTGTAGAGTACATTATGAGAAATACCCTTATATATTGTAAGGGCAATAGGCGTGGTTGGTAGGGAGGGTGTAGAAGTAAGGGGAACCATCTAACGATTGGCTATAATGTGATAGAATGGTAGAAAAATGCGATGAGAAAAAATATGTTTTTTGATATTTTTTATTTTTGACAAGAGAACATGATACAGCTTTACAGACATGTTACACATAAACACTTATTTTGTGATATTATAATTATCACATAATTATGACATCAACACAACATATGATTTGCTCTCAAATAATTATAATAATAATGTACACAACATAGTGATTTTATGGAATTTTCAGGTACTTTTATGGAATCAATCCAACATGGGTTATGGTACATTCAAAACAGAGAAGCCCCATTGAACAGACTAGCTCCAGATGGTTGTGATTTTTTGGAATTTCCAGGTGCTTTTATGGAATCAATCCAACCTGGCTTATGGAACATTGAAAACAGAGTAGTTCCAGAGGGTTTTACATTATTATAGTCGATCCTATCCTGTATTGGTTTGTTGTACATTGGAAACAGAGTAGATCCAGAGGGGTGATTGTGATTAGGTTCATTCAAGAGTTTTTTATCATGCACCAGGGGTATGCGTCTTGGTTCCTTCGTAGACAGGTAGTTGACACGATTTTCACCGTTCAGGCGTTCATTCAGTAGCGTCATCTTGTGAGCCTCTTTTGCTTTGCTGAAAAACCAATTGATTAATTTCAGCACATCCTGCAGAAGCCACAAATCTCCTGCATGAAAGGCTAAACGGATTGGAAAATACATTTCCTTGTCCATAACAGTCTTTGGTATTTCACAAGTTGGTCCATTTGTCTTGAATCTCACCAACAACCATAAATATGATCGTGAACAATCGATAAGGAATGCTTCTCCGCCCGATAAACGAGAAGGCATCGCTTCATCTACTTTCACCATATCCGATGGCTTGATGAAATCATCTTTGGTCCATCTCCCCCAGTGTAGATAATCGGTGAAATCCTTGATAGCTGTCTCAAACCGATCAAATTCAGTTGCGTATACTCTCACACGATGCATCTCAGACCATGATGTTTCCCCATCTTCCTCTGTATACAGATCAACAAATGGAAAAAGGGTGGTAGGCGAAAAATGGCATCGCAATTTACGTTCATTAGACAGATTCCATATCACATCATCGTTGTTCTGGTAAATCACACGATTAGAGTCCATTTTAACGTTTTACTCTGGAGCTTTATGTATGCTCAGCCATGGATGTCATCATTTATACATTCTGTAGGCCCACACCCACAGTGACGTAGGTTATTTTTTCTTTATCCTTTCTTGGCAACCAAATTTCTTACCCTAACAGTAACAGCTTTTATTGACTAGATGTACTTTTTCAAAACAAATGGTTTTGTTAAACAGTGTGATGGTATCATGAGTGGTTGATATTTGAAAATTTGATTTCTAGCATAACTCAAAAGATGCACAGCTAATTGAAAATTCTAGCTTTCACCTAGAGTCCTAGACCCCTGGTATTTAATTACACACAACTACCAACTACTGTACTCTACTACTGTACTCTACTACTACTAAAATATATGGTATACACAAAAAAAAACAATTTAAAATAGTTTTTATGTTTGAAAAATAAATAGTTTTTAATGAATCAATGAATATTGCATATTACACATACGGTACATGCATAGTCACTTTTTCACGAAACTTTGAAGTCACATAAGTTACCGATTTTGATGAAATGGTGTAGTGAGCACTACCGTATTAGTTATGTGTACTAGTTGTTATGGCTTAGAGAGAGAAAATAATCCTCCATGTTTTCTAGTTTCTAGTCTCAATTTCTTAGTGGTGTTATTTTTTTTTAAATATTTTTGTTATGTTGCTAGTTGAACATTCTTTGTGAGGTTATTTTTTGTAATACTTTCTGTTAGGTGGCTATATTTTATGTTTTGTGCGTTTTAGTGTTGAATGAGGAAGTGCATGGTTTGTACAGATGAATAGTGTTATGCTATGCAGAGTAGTGACACATCGTGTAACGAGTAGACCAGAGTGTCAGAATATAAAGTGTAAGATAATTGTGTTGGGGGCAAACCAGTATGTCTACCAAATTGATTTACTGAGTATGATTTGTGTAGACAAATCTAGCTAGTGTCTCACCCCAGGAAAAGAACAACTATGTTACACATGACCAGTGGGATAGGGATGAAGGGGGAAAGCATTGTATGTTAATTGTATTGATATTCGATGGGACTATAGATCTGCTAGTTTTTCTAGTTATCTGTATCTGTAGCTTATCGCTAAAAGGATTCAATTCCCTAAATATGAGTATGCATGGTATTTCCCCTAGATCCTCCAGGGGCAGTATTTCCCTCATCAGTCATTCATACGGCTGAGTTCAGGGTACTCAGAAACTTGTCATATCCACTAGGTGTCACTATTTTCCCAACTAGCTGTCAGAGCATTATTTCTTAATAATATAAGTTATTGTATGAGTGATACGGTGTACTGAGCAACTACCATATTAGTTATGTTTACTAGTTGTTATGCTTAGAGAGAAGAGAAAAAAAAAAAGAAAAAAAAAAAGAAATTATGAGTGAAATTGTGTTGGAGAGAGAGATTCAGAGATTATGTATGATCTAACCACTAACACTAGAAATATGTTTTATCTACAAATTCAAAGATTAACAATACCCTTAGCACTATGTGTAACCTAAGCTACTGACTCTGCAATAGTGATAGTTGCGGAACCTACGGTAATCTAGATGACTTGTGATGTTTTTGTCTGTTTTTGTGTTAGTTTAAATTTCTTAGTAGCGTTATTTTTGTCTGTTTTGTATTAGTTTAAATTTTCTTAGAGATGTTTGTGCAGTAATATTTAGTTTTGTCTGTTTTGTGTTAGTTGAAATTCTTAGTGATGAGTGAGTGGATGGTGTCATACATTCGAGTTCATTATATGTATGTACAGTTTGATTTGGTATTCCCCCTGCATCCTCCAGGGGGTGGTATTTCCCCTACATCCTCCAGAGGGCAGTATTTCCCCTCATCAGTCATTCAGGCTGCAAAGTTCAGGGTAGAAAAAACTTACCATATCCACTAGATGTCACTATTTTCCCAGCTACTGTCAAAGCAATTATTTCTAAATAATATAAACTATTGTATGAGTGAAACAATTATTTGCTTTAAAAATACTAAGTCCATTAAGGCATTTCTAAGGCTTACACGTTTAGTGAATATCTACCGGATAGGATGGAAGTACCAGGATAAAATAATAGGGTTGTAAGGTAAATATATTGGCATTTCAATTTAGTTTGTCAAAAAATAATAATAATATATGATCTCCCTATTCCATCAATTACAAGAAATACACATGCTGTTGTTAGTGATTCACCCCCAACAGATATCGCTATCTCACATACATCTGTCAACTTAGTGATCCATAGTTTCATATGACGGATTTGAATTTCCCATTGCATAAGCATACCTGGAATTCTATATGTAAAGGTGCTGTATGTAAAGATAAATCTTTAGGTTAAACACAATATTTAGTTTTAATATTTTAAGGAATACCTAGTATTTGAACCCCATAATATACTACTACTAATACATGTTTTCAGCGTATTGGACAAATGGCACAAAACTTTAAAAATGTTAAACTGTTCATGTAATGCCCCTCCATTGTATTTTAGATAACCTTTGTAGATAGGCCGTTTTTGCTTAGATAGGGTTCAAGTAGCTACAATGCTAAGTATAAGGTTATTTTTCATCTCTCTGAGATGACCATGAATAGCTAAAAAATAAACACAAACAAACAATACAATTGTTTTACATCAGCTGCAGTACCACTAGTGGACACTAGTGACCACCCATGTTCTTACAATGAAAAAAAAAAAAAGTGAAAATAGCTGATCTACAAGCTGTATTCCTCTCTCATTTATGTAATGTTAATGAGAAATAGAGTTATTATTCTAGCGGTGTAGTACCACTAGTGGCCATACAAATAATCCCCCTAACCCTAACCCTTAAATCACACCATATTCCAATTTATTATTCAACAGGGACAACCCCACGTACATCACATCCCAGTGAAAATAATAGGTAGTCAAGGTATTACCCCAAAATAACACATCTGCAAGCTGTTAGCCTATGGGTTCAAAATGGCTCATCTACAAGCTGGTACTCATAATAACAAAATCTACAAGCTACAAGCAAATGTAAGATGGGGTGACACGAAGGAGTTGCATTAGTGTGTCATAGTCTTTAAACTGTTTTTACTGCAATCAGGTGTATGGACTCTAAAGATAAGCACCCTTCCCCCTGGGTCTATGCACGTCTGTGCAACAAAGAAAAAACAAATGTGAAAATAGCAGATCTACAAGCTGACACTCTATAATTCTTTCTAATATTAGGACATTGTCATGTGTATTGTCAGTTCTGTCCAATATCAGTGCATTCAGTGCAAAACACCTAATATATACATGACTGGGACAACCCGGTTTGGTTGACAGCATATCTAAGTTAAATGTATTACTATGCAACACTTTGGTCATGTTGAGGTAAATAGTTTGAATAATCTAGTGTCTTGAGAACACAGATTAGACCTCCACAATACAACTATAAGTAGTATAGTTAGTCAAACTAGTGAAAATAGCTTATCTACAAGCTGGATTCCTCTCTCATTTATGTAATGTTAATGAGAAATAGTTATTATTCTATCGATGTAGTACCACTAGTGGCCATAAGTGACCACACATGTTCCTATGACAATACCAAATCCACCCCTGCTAACATGTCATCTTTGTAACATTAGGACATTGTCATGTGTAGTACCACTACTGACCACTATGTCAGAGTTTGAGGTGGGTAGGGTTTGAATTATAGATGCAGATGAAACTATCTGTACTTTTAATATCAAATAGAGTTACAACAGAGGGTAATCAATATCTTCCAATCATTTTTATATTAACAAATGCCTAAACATATAAAATAGCAGATCTACATGTTGGTGCTAAAAATCACAAAATCCCTGCTTGTTTGTGTATCTGTCACTTGAATTATGTTCAAGAAATAGGCAAATTCCAAAATGCAATGATTTTGTTTTCTAGTGTCAGTAAAAACCCCGAAAAACCTCCCATGTCCGTACAGAATGGGTTGAAGAACAATACCTCAGAACTCTGTTAGTGATTATATTAAAAGCTCTTTCCTAGTATCTGTGATGAAAATTAGATAAGAAAAAACTTGGTGGTTGAAGAATGAGGAACTTTGTATAGAAGAAATGGATTAACTAAGCACAGTTGGGACCCTTAGCAAACATATGTAGTTATATCATTTACTTAAACGTTGATTTTTTTTTTTTTACCCTATAAAACCATGGTATGGTCTATGATCACATTATGTTTTATCGAATGGCTGATTAGTTACGAGAAGCTTTCAAATAACAGGCTACCTAATGTTAGTGTGATAAGAGATACAGTCAGTAGAGTAGCCTACTTGATATCATCTGGGCTGTGTAGATAAGAAAACTTGTGAAAAATGAGGAAGTTTAGGATTAACTAGCCAGAGAGGGGGGCCCTTGGTACAACATGTAGTTATTTCACCTACTTTACACCTGATTTAATTTATTTTTACCCTTTTAAATATCTTTTGTATAAACACATTGTTTTTATCGAATGACTGATTGTCGTGTAACACTTTCAAATGACAGATCAGCTACTGCTAGTATGATCAGAGATAAAGATATAGAGTACCCTCTTGGTGTCATCTGTGGGGGGTCAGATAAGGGTAATTAGATACCTTGATAAGGAAATATATTTGTGCACCCTGTCATACAGTACCCAATATGACTATGCATGGGTGGAAGGGTTTTGAAATCACAGGTGTAGATGAAACTAAATTATAATGTAGGTTTAATATCAACTAAGGGCTTCAGAGTTAGTAAAGGGGGTCCTCAAAAGCTTCCAATCATTTTATATTAACACTGTAGAACTGTACACAAAAATAGCAGATCTACATGCATACAATGTTTCGCACTGCGAGACGTTGTGAGCTTGCAGATTGGCTATTTTCGCAAAGAGGTTTGGTGTAGGGGGACAAAATAGCAGACCGAGTACATATTATAATACCAATTTATTAGGTAATGATGGCTCAAGTGGTTAAATATATGAAAAAGAGCCATTGACATGACTCCAAAATACACTGATGTCTGTGCGGTCAAACAGCAAACAGATGGACAGACACAGATGACCTAGAAGTTGTACAATAACTATTACACATACAACTTACAATATACCATTGCCCCAACCATGTCATGCAATGTCACTAGTAAAGCAAAGTTACGATTTGAGGCAGGGGACAGTTTTAAAATTAGATAAGCCTAAGACCATCTGCTGCTTCTATTGGGGCTATCACACACACAGACACAGTTTGCATCACACATTCCCCCCCACCCTTTCCCCCTTTCCTCTCTCTCTCTCTCTCTCTCTCTCTCTCTCTTCTCTATGTCATCATTATTAGACATGCACACAAATTAAACAGTTAATAAAACTATTGAGCTGCAGTACCATTTCTGACCGTATCCCCTCGTGAATGTGTCAAATCATACACATTATAAGCAATAAAGCTTTTGCCTAGAAGGGTTCATGTGGTTAAATATGCTTATTGCTTAATGTCAGATAATATCCTCAGAGTTACTATAAAGTTGTTAACACTGTAGAACTGATGCCTAAAATATCAGATACACAATGCATAATATGATATTGCAGTGTAATGTTGTGAGTTTGTAGATTGGCTATTTTTTAATAATGGAGGTATTGATTAGAACGAAAAATAGTTGTTGCAATGTTGCAGACATACGCACACACACACACACGCACACACACACACACACACACACACACACACACACACACACACACACACAGTCAACCGATTTTTGCGACATCCTTGAGGGGCTGTTATTTCCCCATTCATGATCACCCCCCCCCCCCCTCCCCTTCCCCCTTTCCTCTCTTCTCCTCTCTTCTCCTCCTCTCCTCCTCTCCTCCATTCTTGCATACTGTAGTACTTTTAAAAACTTATAAACCAACAATATAAAACATAGAACCATAACACTTTAAAATATTAGTTATGATTATATTAAATATGCAGATTTTAAAAAATTTTATTCAATTAATTTATTCTAATTTATTCATTAATTAAAATATTTTAATCCATCGAATTAATTATGCATTAATTAAAATAGCGCCCCCTAGTGGTGGCAAAAACGCTACAACATATGGACTTAGTAGACTACTCTCGCCAGGTTACGACACATAAAGAGGATCAGGACTCGGGTAGGCCACCATGTGCACTCTATCTCTCTCTCTCTCTCACACTCACACACACACACACACACACACACACACACACACACACACACACACGTTTCGCTTCTGTCCACGCTTTTACTTCAAGTGATTGATTGATCATTTATAAAAAGTATTTCTAATTAGTCTTTTGTTCTGTTGTTTTTTTGACAGCAAATTTAGATTTAGTTTTAGTCATATTCTTTAGAATAAATGTTCATTTAGTTTTCATCATATTTTAGTCATCTGAAATGTTTTAGTTTTTAGTCTAGTTTAGTCGATTAAATATCATAAGATTTTAGTTGACAAAATGTACAGTCGATTTCGTCGACAAACATGTATCTTGGCAGGCCTTGATGGCATCGTAATGGCAGATTTTACACTTGGTTGCATCTGAAAATGGCCGATCTAGGTCTGCTATTTTTAGAGCGCAACACCCAGGCACAACCAAGCATAAAATAACCAAGCATAAAACTGTCTTTTAGTTCTACTGGATCTCTTCTCCTCTAGTCCCTCGCTAACATTTTAGTCTACTTTTTATTTGTTGACGAAATTGCCAATACAGTACGCTTAGTCTTAGTTTTAGTCATCGCAGCCTCATTTTTATTTAGTTTTAGTCATTGAAAAATGGATAGTCGACGAACATTTTCGTCATAGTTTATAGTCGGTGAATCCAACACCGTTTCTCTGGTCCTTAGGCCCAGGTGGGGAGGGGACGGTAAGCAATATCGTTTATTGTGATAAAAAACACTCAGGATAATCACGTATAGTGGAGATTTAATTTATCGTGATATAGTCCTCCATCATGCACTGGGATCAATTCACCTTTTATTTGCCGAGCTGCATATCCGGTACCACTTGTCTTAAACCCTCTATAATTGGTAAAAGGTACTTATACGTACTTGATACAGTCTTTTTTTTCCACTCTATCACGTTGTGAGCTTGTAGTTCTGCAAATTTTTTGGCAAATGTTCCGTCCCAGGATAATGGATTTTGATTATTGCGATAACATCGTAAATCGTGATTTTATTTGTCACAATAATCTTGATATGACATTTTCATATGGTCCCATCTCACAGGCCCAGGAGGACATCCAGTCCCGGCCCACACCGGGCATCTCGCTGACCCAGGGACACTCATCATCCCAGCAGAACAAGTCCTCCTACCAGCAGAGCAGCTCCTCTGCAGCAAACACCGAGGGCTCTGGACAGAGGAAGAGGCTGGTCTCCACCGTGGACGACTTCACAGACTTTGTTTGATTTCCACCAGGGATACCATTATCTTTTTCTCTCAAGATTTACCGTCTCAGACTCTCTCATTCTCAATCACTCACACACACCCGCGCACGCACGCACGCACGCACGCACGCACGCACGCACGCACGCACGCACGCACGCACGCACGCACGCACGCACGCACGCACGCACGCACGCACGCACGCACGCACGCACGCACGCACGCACGCACGCACGCACGCACGCACACACACACACACACACACACACACACACACACACACACACACACACACTGTGTGGCTTTGTGTGTGTGTGTGTGTGTGTGTGGGCGGGGGGACATGTACGGGACAGACAAAGCCACACCTTGGAAGCGGCTTTCACCGCTTAAAAAATCGGTTGTCCCGGTCCTCAGTTTCAGACAGGTTCAAGTCCCATGCCCAAGGTATACAGAGGACCATCGGGAGGAGTGTCCCTCCCCCTGTTTCCAGAGAAGTAAAGGTGTAGGGTTATATCTGAAAGAACTCTGTCCAGCTATACTTTTACAGGAAGAAGTTTTAAATGGTGAAATTCAACTGACTTTTTTCTGGATTCCAAGAATTGACAGTCACATGAAAAAAAGTCAGTTGAATTTCACCAATCGCCCTCTGTGTACCTTGACAGCATGGGACTTGAACCTGTGATCTGTCTGTAGCAGAAGCAACGGATCAAGCACACCACACCATTAAGCCAAGGCACATTTGTGCCTTCAACAGTTATCTCCTGGTGCCTTTGAGTTGTTCTTTTGTATTTAGCCTTGAAAATGTCAACGCACTCCTGCATCAGGACAGAGATTTGAACATGGAACCTCTGCACTAAGAGTCTGATCTTCAGACCACTATAGTATCTCTGACAGCAGGTATTGTCTAGAGCTTTTGAATATTCCTTTTGTATTATAGCCTTGAAAATATCAAGGTAGTATAGCAATGTAGGAGGACTGAGATTTGAACACATCACAGAACCTCTGCACTTAAAGAGTCTTATGTTTAGACCACTACACTATCTCTGACTGCAGATTTGTTCTGGTGCTTTTGAGGACTACTTTTGTAGTTTAACCTTGAAAATTACAAAGTACTATTAGATCAATATTGGAGGACTGAGATTTGAACATGGAACCTGTGCACTGAGAGTCTTATGTTTAGACCACTACACCATCTCTCACTGCAGGCTTATGCTGGTGCTTTTGATTAATTATTTTGTATTTTAACCTTGAAAATGACAAAGCACTAGAGCGATGTTTTGTAGGAGGCCTTAGATTTGAACATGGAAACTCACCGCTGAGGGTCTGATCAGCACTGTACCATCTCTCACTGCAAGTGTCAAAGGGAGGCGTGCAGTTCAGGAAGTGACCTCAGTAATTATCACATAAACGCTCAGATAGGTGTCATTTCTTTCCCTCCTGAATGATAAGCATTACATCAATATAAGTCTCACAGCCACTATCTGCCACCCATCTGGATACAGCCTCTATTTGCTCACTTTAAGGTTAGGAATAAGCTTAGGTTTTAGGAATCATTTTACTGTGGTAAATGTCATGTCATGTCATGTTATGTTAGGGGAGGGTCCTTGGCCTGAAAACGTTGAATACCCCTGTTCTAGGTCCTCATCCTATGTACAGTACAGATGTCCAACTGTATGCAAGTGCAATAGGAAAAAAACACTGTTGCCTCTGATCTGACACCAACACCATAGTGGTAGACTTTAGCTGTCAAACTCTTTATTTGACTTTGTCAAGTGCAAAAGCATGGGAAGTGCTACGACTGCGAAATACAAAGAATACATACTGTAAAAATGCCATATGGTACAAAAACAATAAAGACAAAAAAGCGCTTTTCTGTGACAAAGATTTTTTTTTTTTTTTTTTTTTTGGAAAGATTCATAACAATGTACACAATACAACACTAATAGACAAACTACAGAACATGCAGGTGGGCTTTGGCACTACGTTGAACATTGTACAGAGGGGGAAAGGCTTAATGAGGCACCAGTGTGGGAACCAGCTCGTATCCCAATGTTCTTTCCAAACCTTGGGAGTGTTGTGTGGCAAATGAGGACTTTTTCCAGACACATTTATAAAATAGATAATGCTTGTTGGGACGTAGCGCTTCATAGACCATATTCACACGGCAGCCAAACATGGCCGCCTGGTGAATATGGTCTGTTGAAGCTAGCGATATGAAACACCAGTGCTTGGACCTATGTATATGCCAGCGTAGCACATTAACAATACTGATAATGAGGAAGAATATATACACCGAGAAGCACCAATATATACATATATGTACACACTGATTACATTTGTAAATTTCTTTTAATAAACTATTAAAATGCATTGGGTGGTGTAAAACATTACATTATTGAGGGGATTTTGAAGACGGGTGTACCTATACTCTAGGTTTTGGCACGCAGCAAACAATACAAATATCAACTGTACGTCAGTAACCGCAGCATTGGTCTCCTTTTTGTTAACAGGAAGAGCACACCTTAGAAAATGGCTGCCTGCTTTTTGGCTGGAGGGATCTATTTTATCATGGGATGTCATAGGACACCCAAACGTCCGAAACCACATCCTAACATGCTAACATACTACACAGCATGCGTTCACTTTGGACACATTGTGACATTGGTAGGAGTTGCACTCCACCTCAGCAATCCATTCCCAAGGGGTCTAGCTCATTGTGGAACGGGGATAGACTCCCGCACGCTGGCTGATACCGACAATACGCCTCTCTGACTTACTTGTGATTGCCCCGTCTGAAATCACGTGCTAACATGCTAAATTATTTAGTATGCCAAATTACTTTTTTAGTATGTCCGAAGTGAAACCCCACTACTTAGTACAGTGTTCCTCAAACGTTCACATTTCAAGGTCTCCCCTTAACTATGACAGTGTACAAATGGAACCAAATGAACCCGTCAGGGTTCATTTGGTTCCATTTGTACTCTGTCAGAGTTACAGCTTTGTATGGGTCAATTTAGAAGCTCCAAAAGGAACCCACAGAGTCCCTGGAATACACTTTGAGAACCACTGGCTTAGTAGATACTAAATAGTAGGCTGAAAATGGCCTACTGTGCCGTATGTAGTACGTTAGGGGGTGTTAAGGTCTTCAGTCTGGTTACTGTTACCACATACTATTTTGCTCCCCAGTCGTGGTCCTGGGGTGGCGGGGAAGCTTCCTTCTATTGCCTTCTAGTTCTGGGGGAAAGTGTTGGGTCCCTGAGATGTGCCCACATGGACACAGGAAGTATGTGGCTTGGTATTACAGGCATGAGAATCACAAACTGACAAAAACAAATTACAAAACAACTGTTAGCGACCGCTTCAATACCTTGATAATGCTCATTAGGATAGTCCTGTAATGTAGCCATTTAGATACGAAAAATAGAAAACACAACATAATTATGGCATTGGATTATCAGCTCCACTAGGAGATAAAGTGCTAGGTACAAAAAAATATTAATTACTTGGTACACGGTATAAACTCTTGGTGCATAAATGATGCAGAAGCTTTGGCAATGCTTTTACGGTTACAATACAGTATGAGTGAAGCTTTATCTATTTGGCTTTCACACCAAGCTTATTACTTTTTAGAAGACACAAACTCCCTCCCTTATAAAAAAAAAAAGAAGAAAAAAAAAAACTACTTCAGAACAAAAGTGCTTTTAAATTAGAACAAATACAACAATAACAACAAAACGTGTTGCAAAGATAATCAAGATCATTTTGAATGTGTCCTCTTATTTCCTGAAGGATTCAAAGGTATGGGAGCGTAGCTTTATGATGGGAGAGAGGTCTAGAATTATTGAATGCTTTAACCAGTGAAAAATAGCAGATCTACAAGCTCACAGCGCGGCACCGAGTGCGGCGCTGCGAGCTTGTAGATCTGCTATTTTTGAAAAAGTCGTGAAAATGTGTGCAAATCGTTGAATGTATGTATTTTCAAAGCGAACGTTTGTAACTCAAATTTTGTTTCTGGGGGGTCCCTGGAACTAGATATTTTGAGATGCGGGTCCGTGGCCAAATACATATAATTTTGGGGGTCCTTCACATGAAAAGGTTTGAGAACCACTGACATAGTAGTCTCTCAAGAACAGACTAACTGAGCTCCAGTTAAAGGACCACTTCACCTCTGGGACAACCAGATCTTATTTTATTGTTGTTTGGGACACGATCAACACCATCCTGAGTTATTTTTTGTGTTCAATCTGTGTTTTTAGATATTTTAGTATTTCAGCATGCTGCAGCTGGTCATATGATGCTTTGTAGCATGATATTGCATCATCTGATGCATCATATGATGCTTTGACGATGGCTGGCCAGATTGCTGACATAGAAACATAGGTTTTTCAAAACATCTTAGAAGGATTCAAAAGACAATTATAGAATCGGGTCAAAATTCTAATTTTCACGATTTTTCAAAAATAGCAGATATACAAGCTCACAGCGTGGCACTCGGTGCCGCGCTGTGAGCTTGTATATCTGCTATTTTTCAATAGTCAAAGCATAAAATAATGATACACAATAATGTGTACCCGTTCTGAATGGGTTAAGACAAACCCCATGTTAGAACTTCTGACAGGCACTGCTTGCTTCCTTGTCCTCTCATCTTTCAACTAATACTTTCTACTCTTCTTGCTTTGGTCTACTATAACATGCTACTTTGCTTTCTCATCCCTTTCTCACGTATTACCTCTTCGTCTTTCCTAACCTCCGCTTCACTCCATCACTACATCCTGGTCAATGGAAGGCCGTCGCACTAAAGTAGTGAAAACAGCAGATCTACAAGCACACAACGCCTCGCGGAGCGAGGCGTTGTGCGCTTGTAGATCGGCTGTTTTCACTAGTTTAAAATCATTTTTTAAGCCCTGAACAACTGGCTACTGGGATCCTGAGACGCACCAGTCTGCTATTAGCCCCTTTTGTGTGTGTGTGTGTGTGTGTGTGTGTGTGTGCGTGACGTGTCTGTTCTCTGAGCCATGTCAGTTACCAACCTGGTGACCAGCACCTTTGTTTTCCAACTGACACGGTCAAAGGCTTTTGGAAAATCTATTTCCATAGATTTGATTTGTCTTCGTGTCTGTTTGACACTCACAGACTCTCTGAAGCAGGTCCCCCCACTATCTATCTACATTCCATCTCGTCGTTGTCGGGTGGAAACCTTGTATGTCCAAAGCCGTTGGTATTGTATTTATCATTTTAAAAATGATTTAAACTAGCGAAAACAGCCGATCTACAAGCACACAACGCCTCGCACCGCGAGGCGTTGTGTGCTTGTAGATCGGCTGTTTTCACTACTTTTGTGCGACGGCCTTGTACGATGAAGCTAGGGTTTTGCTTTGAGAAAACAATTACAAATTTGAAACTTGGAGATACGAGGTTTCTGCCCGACAGTGACAATCTGCTCCATGGATCTAGAGATGGGCATCTGGAGAGAGACAAAGCCTGCTGTCTCTCGTCCCAACCCAGTGTTCACTCTAGACTTCTTATGCCCCATCCTTACGTTTTCTTTCTGTGTGACCCATTTATTCATTCCTCTGTGTTCTTTAACTGATCCAGGGGGGGTCGTCAGGGTTTGGGGTGCCCAGAGACATGTCTGTTCGGGGGGTTGGGGTGCACCTTGTTCTTGAGCGGCGGCGGCTTGCGTTTGCGCTTGCGCGTGGGAATGGTGGTGGTGTGAGCCGGGTGGTTGAACAGGCTGGAGCCGGGGGGGCAGGGGGTCTCCCTCTCGGTGGGGGGGTCCCACTCCCGAGCTCCGAGCGGGTGGGCGGCGACGGCGGCGAGGGCGACCGGCGTGGGCGCAGGGGTGGACGGCACAGACTGGGAGGAGGTCGCTGCGGGTGCAGCTGTGGCTGCAGCTGTGGCTGTGCGCACAGAGCTGAGCACGGACGGAGAGGAGGGGGCGGGGCTTATTTTGGGCGCTAGGAAGTGGGCAGGGGCGGTTTTGGGAGGTGCGGTGGCGGCGGAAGGAGGCGCGGGGGCGCAGGGTTTGAGCGGCGAGACAGGGGTGGGAGGAGGAGGAGCCGGGGTTAAGGTGGCGGTGGTGTGGGCGGAGGAAGGTCTGTCTTTAGAAAGGGCAGCGGGCGTGGCTAGCGGAGTCTGCCTGGGGTTGGCTACAGCGTTCCCGCAGTCCTTAGCATAAAATAATGATACACAATAATGTGTACCCGTTCTGAATGGGTTAAGACAAACCCCATGTTAGAACTTCTGACAGGCACTGCTTGCTTCCTTGTCCTCTCATCTTTCAACTAATACTTTCTACTCTTCTTGCTTTGGTCTACTATAACATGCTACTTTGCTTTCTCATCCCTTTCTCACGTATTACCTCTTCGTCTTTCCTAACCTCCGCTTCACTCCATCACTACATCCTGGTCAATGGAAGGCCGTCGCACTAAAGTAGTGAAAACAGCAGATCTACAAGCACACAACGCCTCGCGGAGCGAGGCGTTGTGCGCTTGTAGATCGGCTGTTTTCACTAGTTTAAAATCATTTTTTAAGCCCTGAACAACTGGCTACTGGGATCCTGAGACGCACCAGTCTGCTATTAGCCCCTTTTGTGTGTGTGTGTGTGTGTGTGTGTGTGTGTGTGCGTGCGTGCGTGCGTGTGTGTGTGCGATCATCACATACTTCGATGCCTGTACCTAAGACCTGTGTTTGGTTGCTAATGAAGCATGTGCGCGTGCCTGGTGGATACAAGACTGATACAACTCCACCTGGAGGAGACTGTTTTTCAGACAGGCCATAAAGTAACCCACGGTAACCTAAAAGAACAATATAGCTTCCTTATTCTTGCAATAATACGTAGACGACATAATAACAAACGACACAAAAACGAGATACAAAAACCAAAACTTCTTCTGATGCATCGTCTACAGTCTTAACTGTTTTCAGTTCGGTTCCTACAGCTAAACACGGTTTCCTCAGGTGAGCACGGCTCTGTGCTCTTGTCAAAGGCCCCCCTCATGACCTCCAGGGTCAGGGAGGGGGTCCGGGGGGTCTGCTTTGGGTCCAGAGACGTATAGAGGACGGTAGGGCATAGTGGATGTTTCTAGTGGTAAATGGTGACGTGTCTGTTCTCTGAGCCATGTCAGTTACCAACCTGGTGACCAGCACCTTTGTTTTCCAACTGACACGGTCAAAGGCTTTTGGAAAATCTATTTCCATAGATTTGATTTGTCTTCGTGTCTGTTTGACACTCACAGACTCTCTGAAGCAGGTCCCCCCACTATCTATCTACATTCCATCTCGTCGTTGTCGGGTGGAAACCTTGTATGTCCAAAGCCGTTGGTATTGTATTTATCATTTTAAAAATGATTTAAACTAGCGAAAACAGCCGATCTACAAGCACACAACGCCTCGCACCGCGAGGCGTTGTGTGCTTGTAGATCGGCTGTTTTCACTACTTTTGTGCGACGGCCTTGTACGATGAAGCTAGGGTTTTGCTTTGAGAAAACAATTACAAATTTGAAACTTGGAGATACGAGGTTTCTGCCCGACAGTGACAATCTGCTCCATGGATCTAGAGATGGGCATCTGGAGAGAGACAAAGCCTGCTGTCTCTCGTCCCAACCCAGTGTTCACTCTAGACTTCTTATGCCCCATCCTTACGTTTTCTTTCTGTGTGACCCATTTATTCATTCCTCTGTGTTCTTTAACTGATCCAGGGGGGGTCGTCAGGGTTTGGGGTGCCCAGAGACATGTCTGTTCGGGGGGTTGGGGTGCACCTTGTTCTTGAGCGGCGGCGGCTTGCGTTTGCGCTTGCGCGTGGGAATGGTGGTGGTGTGAGCCGGGTGGTTGAACAGGCTGGAGCCGGGGGGGCAGGGGGTCTCCCTCTCGGTGGGGGGGTCCCACTCCCGAGCTCCGAGCGGGTGGGCGGCGACGGCGGCGAGGGCGACCGGCGTGGGCGCAGGGGTGGACGGCACAGACTGGGAGGAGGTCGCTGCGGGTGCAGCTGTGGCTGCAGCTGTGGCTGCAGCTGTGGCTGTGCGCACAGAGCTGAGCACGGACGGAGAGGAGGGGGCGGGGCTTATTTTGGGCGCTAGGAAGTGGGCAGGGGCGGTTTTGGGAGGTGCGGTGGCGGCGGAAGGAGGCGCGGGGGCGCAGGGTTTGAGCGGCGAGACAGGGGTGGGAGGAGGAGGAGCCGGGGTTAAGGTGGCGGTGGTGTGGGCGGAGGAAGGTCTGTCTTTAGAAAGGGCAGCGGGCGTGGCTAGCGGAGTCTGCCTGGGGTTGGCTACAGCGTTCCCGCAGTCCTTTGCCCCTCCGCGTCTTTCTTTCTTCCGCGACCTTTTGTCTTTTTCTTTACCCGCCTTTGCTTCTCTCTGTCCAGCAGAGTCCTTGTCGTCTCCCTTCCCCTCCTTCCCTCCTCCTCCCCTGCCTCTCTCTCCGCCCCTGGCCCAGCCTCCTCGCTCCCTGCGCCTCCTCTGCATGCGCTCCAGACAGCACTCTGTGTGGTACAGGTCCTCCGTGGCCACCGTGACGCGGTCCAGCTGCTGCAGCAGGGCGTCCAGGGTGGGGAGGAGCCTCCGCAGGGAGGCCTCCGTCTCCGCCCTCTCCCTCCAGCTGGCTCCTCCCACCATCGCGCCGGGACTCAGCCCCAGGCCCAGCCCCAGCCCCAGGCCCATCCCCGGCGCCTCGGTGAGGCTGCAGGGGCTGGAGGAGGCCGGACGCCACGAGGCCTCCGAGCCGGCGTCCACGTCCGGGGTGGGGGGCGACTCAGGGCCGTCCAGCGGGGGGAGGCAGAGGGACTTGCAGTCGCTGGTGGAGGAGGAGCGGGAGGGAGGCAGCTCCATGCCCTCGAAGCGCACTTTGTGGCGAAACTGAGAACATAAGACACAAAGAAGAGGGAGAAAAAAAAGAGATGAGTGTTCTGGGTCATGTTGTTCTGATTCATTCCATCCTCACCTTTTCATCAATCTCATCTTTTCAAGCTTCCTTTCGATAGGAGAGTGTAGAGAGAAATGAAACCAAGGGCAGAGTGAAAGGAGAAACTTATAGTAGAGAAAGATATCCGCAGCCCGTATTGATAAGCTCCCACACTATTTTAGAGATGGACAATAACTCACAACTCGCCTACATGAGGTCTTTGTCCGGTGCAGATGGAGTACCTTATACTCCTTCAAAAATAAAGAGACACAATTTGCTGCCCCGATTGTAGTGTGTTGGCTTAGCCCTGGTTTTTGACATTATCAAAACGAAGCGGATAAAAGCGACAAACTTTTTTGGGCGCTTCTTTAGGACCTAACGATGGATTTTAACCTTGGATACCAAACTTTATTTTGAAAATTACCCATAGAATTATCCATATCAAGTCGGGCTCCCATCGACTTTCTATACAGGAGGAAAATACCCAGAAAAAATTCTGCTGGATTGGCCATCGATGGTGTCACCGGTATTGTGGGTTTCTGAACTGTCCACAGCCCTCCTCTGGGACACAGACTGAGTCGTCAAAAATGGCATTATTGAGGACCAATTATATGAAGATAGGTTGAAAACGGGTGAAATCGTCCTTTAATAACCCATTAAGACTGGGAACGCAACTGTGTCACGTAATGATCTATGAACTTATAGACCTGCTATTTTTGAAAAACAGTGAAAATTTGTGCAAATCTTTGAATATATATTCTTTTTAAGCAAACATTTTTAACTAAATTCTTTGCTTCTGGGGGGTCCCTAGAACAAAACATTTTGAGATGTTCCGCGGTCAAATACATATAATTCTAGGGGTCCTTGATATAGACACGTTTCTTGTTTACAAACATTGAGACTAAATGCACAGGTGACTGTATCATGTAATCAATTCCCAACAATCACCAAACCTGTTGTTTTGGGGAGCGCTGGTTTCTTTGGCTCATTTGGTACCGACCTGCGTGCGCATCTAGGTTTTTATCAGTGTAAAGGGGACCAGAAATGCATCTATAGAAAACCATTAGGATTTAGAAAACATTTTTAGGTAATTTTCATTTGCCCAAAACAAGACTTGGAAACGTTAAGCGTGTGAGAAGCGCTGCCGTACCTCCTTGGCCCGGCTGAGGCCCATCCACATCTTGAGGCGTCGGAGGAACAGCTCCACCATCTCGTAGTCCTGCAGGTCCACGGCGGGGCGGTACAGCTCGGCCCGCGCCCGCCGGTAGTTCCTCAGCAGCACCGAGGTCAGCAGCCACAGCAGCGCCAGCCGGAGCGCCGCGAAGCTCACGTGGAACGCCAGCGAGCAGGAGGAGGAGCCAGAGGAGGAGGAGGAGGGACCCGCGCTCGTCCGACCGCCGCCGGGTCGCCAAGACAGCAGACCACGCCCACCGGCGCCCAGCAGCGAGAGGCAGGCGGAGCTCACACTGCTGTAGCCGTCCAGCACCGAGTGGAAGAGCTAGAGAGAGAGAGAGAGAGAGAGAGAGAGAGAGAGAGAGAGGGCGGGTAATGATGTTAACATTATTTGCAATGATGTTAAGTACATTTACTGTAAATATACTCGCGCAAACTCATCTTACAGTAAGTAGTAAGTAGGTACTTTTTTGGTACTTTTAATTTAATAGTATTTCCATATTTCATTCATTTCTACTCTACTACGTTTCAAATATTGTATTTTTTTTATTTATATATATATATATATATATTTCCTCCTTTTTTCAAACAACAAAAAACTGTGGAAAGAGTTATTTCGGATCAATGAAGTGATAAGGCATTATAAGCACTACAAGGAACAGACAAGACACAGACAAAGCTCAACTCAACTTAAAAAAAAAGGAAGAAAAAAAGAAGCCACTGGTAAACAAAAAAAGAGAAAATTACAGTTGTTATAGAGTGTCGGTCGGTCCGCCATCTGCATATTTAATGATCTACAATTATGGTCCATTAACCTGATATGATTCTGAAAGGGTAATTCTGCATAATCACTACTTTTACTTGATCTGAATATCACTGCTGTTCATTTTTCTTTTCTTTGACATGATTTATCTTTTTTTCCTTCTTGTTCTCCCTCTGCCTCCCCCCCACACTCACTCTCTCTCACACACACACACACACACACACACACACACACACACACACACACACACACACACACACACACACACACACACACACACACACACACACACACACACACACACACACACACACACACACACACACACTTTCTTTCATTTCTGTAAACAACGAATCGATGGAGCTCGCACAAAAACCCATTTCACCTGTGATGTGACAATATAACTGATTCAGAGCGTTTTCACAGAACTTCATCCAAGTCCTCAAGTGGGTCAGGGAGAAAGGTTTTGAAAGACAGGTTCATTATGAAAGCACGGGGGAAAGTAAGAGTGCATAATGTATAGAGATGAGCTTCTTCACGGCACTTGGCCAGATTTGGTATTCATGAATGACTGTTGCAAGGCTAAAGCGAAGGTAAATGGCTCCAAGGCTCCAAGTCAATAGCCAGTGGCGTCAGTTCAGAAAAAGCTACGGTATGGCAACATGACTGGTGTCTTGCACACGCGTGAAGGCGCGCGTGCAAGACACCAGTCATGTTGCCATACCTTAGCAACAGGAATGATACATTTATTCCCCCATTTCTACGGTTTCTTGGGCTGGATATGGCAGCCTGGAACGGTTGTTCAAGTGCAGCTAAACAGGTTAGTAAACGTGCCACAATTAACAATAATGAATTGCACCTGTGCAGCTGACCCGGAACCTGGGATTATACCATTTTGTCAAGATGAGGAAAATAAAAGTGGGGATAATATAATTATAATAAAGTTACTTTTATTTTCCCCAGGTATGGCAGCGGCATACCCCTGCCATACCCAATTGACGCCCCTGTCAACAGCTCCGGTGAGCTGTAAGCGGGGCTGTCTGGCAGCACTCCCATACACCCATTATGTAGAGCAAGCCAAGCGAAACTTCCTCCCATAATAATGGAAAGCAGAGAGGGAGAGAGAGACAAGAGAGGCAGAAGGACAAGGAGAAATGTGTTTATTTTGAAGGCCCACAGGATATTCTGAACACTGTTAGGGACTAGCATAGTTTGTCAATGTAGTAATAGTTTGGATGTTTGTGTTTGTTGCAATGTTTGTTGACATGAAGATTATCTTGAGCTTGAATTAGTTTGGGTTCTGCTTGCCAGGAGCTTTCCGCTTTCAGACTGGTCTCTGGTAGACTGGTAGGATTCACCTTGAAACATGGGCTGCAAATTGATGTAGTGTTTTTGGTTGGTTTCTATTCTGAATGTTTTCATTTGCGGTGCGAGGCGTTGTGTGCTTGTAGATCGGCTGTTTTCACTAGTTTAAATCATTTTTAAAATGATAAATACAAAACAAACGGTTTTGGACAAGGTTTTCACCCGACAACGACGGAATATAAATCATGTACAGCCCACTGGCTTGTCACTTAATTGTCATGATCTGAAATGGCAAATCTTTGAGTAGCAGCAGCAGCAATGAGGGCCTCTCCAACTCTTTTTTCCCGGGCTGAATCAGGGGCCCAGCATGTCCCTGATTTTGGCCCAGAGGTTCTTCTCGCCCCCCAAGTGGCGGAAAAAAAAGAACCTCTGGGAACTCAGATTGGGTCTCTGGTGATGCTACAGCGTGGCGTCAGTTAAGCAAAAGCTAAGGTATGGCAACATGACTGGTGTCTTAAGGCGTGCATGCAAGACACCAGTGTCATGTTGCTATACCTTAGCAACAGGCATGATGAATTTATTTTAAGAAGTACATTTATTCGTTTTCCCCTGTAGCTAAGCTATGGCAGCTGCCATACCTTGCCATACCCAATTGACGCCTCTGAGTATAGAGAGGATAGAGATGTGCTTTCAAAGGTTTTCGTCTCAAGGCTACAGGCACCATTGTTAGTTACTTTGCATTATGTCCTGTGATTGTGCATGTACTGTACATGTACTGTAGTGTACGTGTGGGAGTACGTATTGTATGAGTTATGCCTTTTTTATACTTGGTTTGCGAGCCGTGCCACGCTCCGAAAATAGCTGGTCTACAAGCTCATAGCGCGTGTCAGCGCAACGCGCTGTGAGCTTGTAGATCTGCTACAGTGTATGCGGTGTGCGACACCGGTGCACAACTAAGTGTAAATCACTTCAACTTTCAATCAATCAACTTTTGTACTGAAAAAGTTGATAGATTGTACTGAAGTACATTTTGGATTCCGGACTTTTACTTGTAACAAAGTATTTCTATATTGCAGTGCTGGTACATTTACTTAAGTCAAACTTTCGAGTATACTTTTTCCACCACTAAAGAAAGAGATAGAGAGACAGAGAAAGAAATCCGCAGAAATCGATCCACACAGAGAGAGAGAGAGAGAGAGAGAGAGAGAGAGAGAGAGAGAGAGAGAGAGAGAGAGAGAGACATACCAGGTGTCCTGTGTGTGAGTATGCCAGCAGTAACAGCAGTAATGCCAGAGCGATTCCCAGCAGCTCCCAAATGGAGCGTCTCAGAGCTCTGCCAAACACGGCCCACTCTCGGAGAAAACGTAGCTGGTGCGATGCCTGGATATTTGAGGAGAGGGACACAGATCAGAGTGGGAGTGGGAGAAGAAACACCCTGTATACTTCACATGACGCATAGTGAAAATAGCCGATCTATTGCAACTTAACTTTAGAATTTTTATTTCATGAAAAATGTTTTTTTAATAATAATAATTAAAAACACATTTTTGGAAATTGGAAAAAAATAATATGATATTTTACCTGTGACCCCGTTCAGAGAGCTAAGGGCACTATAACTATAAAAATATAGTTTTAAAAATCCTTCATAGTCAAGTCGATGGCAGAGTTCACTTTGGGTTTCATTTGTTCAAAGACCTTTCCATGAATTCTACAACATCCAACCGTGCAGATTCACCTTGAGCAGTGGTTCTCAACCTGTGGGTCGGGACCCCCAGATGATTTCTTTTTTTAGAAATTGTAATTTCTAAAATGACAATTTAAGGACTTTTTAATACCTCTGCAATGATAAATTAAACATTGGCCAAATTGTCAAATATTAGAGGCAGAAATTGTGAAAATAGCCGATCTACACGCTGTAGCATGTACATCTGCTATTTTCACACTACAGTGTTATACAAAATGTAATGCCTCAACTCTTAGTGCTCATCAGGGTGGGTGGGGGTCCCCAGTTAAAATATGACTATTTTGGGGGTCCACTGACCTTGAGCACCAGGATGAAGAGCAGCAGGGCCGAGGTGACGGCGTAGGTCTGGCTCTGCCTGGCCACGCCGTAGAAGTCTGTGAAGGCGTCGCGCGGGTGCTGGCGGTACTGCGCCCACTGGCGCTGGGCACCGGCGCAGCGGCTCAGGTGCAGCCCGCACACCGAGGCCGCCAGAGCCAGGCTGCACGCGCCAAGCAGCCGCCAGGTGGACAGCAGGTACCCGTAGCCCTCCTTCACCAGCCCCAGCAGCCCTCGCACCGCAAAGTACATCACCAGGGCTAGGAGGACAATCTAGCAGAGAGAGCGAGAGAGAGAGGGTTGTTACAGTTTAGCATTTTTCATTCGTTTTTATTTCATTTTCCTTATCGTTTTCTATTTCAGTTTGGTTTTGATTCGTTTTTGAAGCGGGTCTGGTAGTATAGTTTATTTATATATTTCTTTAAAAGGCTTCACTTTAGTTTAAAGGACGACTTCACCGCTTTAGAACCTAACTTCATATAATTGGTCCTCGGTATGTCTCTCAGGAGAACTGTGGGCAGTTCAAAAACCCGACTGCCAGTGACATCATTGTTAGGGAGATTTATTTTTAAACGATGGCTTTTTAACAATGGCTTCCATTATAACATTGCAACTTTTCAGGAATAGAAAGCCTGCAATTTCTATTAGCTTGGATTCCCCATCGATGATGTTACTGGCAGACGGGTTTTTGAACTGCTCACAGCCAGAGTAGAAAAATAAATGCTATTTTATCATGAACATTAGTGAGGACCAATTATATGAAGATAGGTTGAAAAGAGTGTAGCAACTCATAATGTAATAACTGCTCATAATGTAATAAGGGCTCATAATGTAATAAAAAAAATGTAATAAAAACTCATAATGTAATAATCAGCTCATAATGTAATAAAAAAACGAGCGCATAACGTAATAACAGCTTTTTCAATAATGTAATAATGTAATAATGTGTTACATTAAGAACCTCCACATAGGAGGCTCATAATGTAATAAAACGTAATAATGTAATAATGTATTTTTATTACAGGTCAGGGCCAAGGTGAGGTACTGGGTCAGGGCCAGAGTGAGGTACAGGTCAGGGCCAGAGTGAGGTACAGGTCAGGGCCAGAGTGAGGTACTGGGTCAGGGCCAGAGTGAGATACCTGGTCAGGGCCACAGTGAGGGCCAGACTTGGGGCGAGAGTGAGGGCCAGATCGAAGTGATGTTCTCTCCTCTGCTTCCTGGACTCTTTGAATCAAGTGTGTGACTGGTCCATCAAGGCTTACATAATGGTCCCCATGACCTTCGGCAAAGTGGCCCAGAACTAGCAATGGCAGACTGTCGTCATACTGACCACATGGGGATATTATCACCCAGTGTCAACACCCAGTGTCGATACAATCACGAACTGTACGTTGAACATTGTGGATGCTCTTTGTATAGTTAATGGTTCTACACCATGCTTTTAAAAATAACATAATAATTTAAAAATAATATAACATTGTTTGTGTCCCAAAAAAAACGTTTTTCAAAAGGTTTGAGGCTAAATTACCACTCCTGAATACAGAGCCCCTGTCATTTCTGCTTGGCTTTCAGAGCATTTTCAGCTGCCCTGAGTGGGAGGACTGCGCTATTGAACCAATTTTGGCCCCACACTCCTCCCCACCTCCTGCTCAGCAGGCCTGCCCACCCCTCCCCAACCCTCTCCCAGCTCCTCCTGCCTCCTTCTCAGGCCTGCCCACCCCTCCCCAACCCCACTCAGCACACAATCGGACCTAAAATCAGACAGCCCGTTCTGAAACCTGCTTCCATAGATCTGCCCATAAACTGAGAAAGACACAATGGTCAGAAATAGGACTTTGTGAGGATAGAACCTGCTGATGGGACACCCAAAAAAAATACATAAAAATTGGAAAAATGAAAATTCATGGTGTATTCCCTTTAAATGGTCCCTATATGTATTCATTTGCTGCATGTTTAGCAGACAGTTGCTCCATTCTTCATCAACAAAGTTGGCAAGGTTTGTTACCCGCAACCAATAATGTAATAACAGCTCATAATGTAATATTTTTTTTAATAAAAACTCATAATGTAATAATCAGCTCATAATGTAATAAAAAACTAGCTCATAATGTAATAATTAAAATGTAATAAAAGCTCATAATGTAATAATCAGTTCATAATGTAATAAAAAATACATTATTACATTATGAAGTTGTATTACATTATGAGCCTCCTATGTGGAGGTTCTTAATGTAACACATTATTACATTATTACATTATTGGAAAAATCAGTACGCTCGTTTTTTATTATTTTATTATTATGAGCTGATTATTACATTATGAGTTTTTATTACATTTTTTTTATTACATTATGAGCCCTTATTACATTATGAGCAGTTATTACATTATGAGTTGCTAGAAAGAGGCGAAGTCGTCCTTTAAGGTCAGAAAAGTTCCTAGTCCTCTGCAAGAAGGAAAAAGGATAAAAAGGATAAAGCCTGGGTCAAAGTCTGTTGACAGGCTCACTTGGACTTTTGTCCAAGTGAGGATCGATGTGAGAACTTTATAAAGGACTGAAGACCTCTCACCTTTGCCTGGATCAAGGCTTCTTGCTCTGCCCGATCATCAGTCTCTGTTTGACCTAGTCAGTAATTTTCCACCCGGCTAGTAACACATCTCAGCGTGTTATTCTGAAAATACTTTGACATTTCTCTCCTGTGTTTTCAGTGACCACCTGAACCTTGGAAGTCTGACTCATCTGCCTCTGTTGTCACTGCTGTGACCTGATCCACCCCTGCTACACTCAGCTCCACTCCTATCTGAATAAACCTCTAGATTTGAACTGCAATTCCTGCCTGTCTCTGTTTGCACCTGGGCTCAAAGAAACATTACATCATGACAGTTACGTTGGCTAGCCGGCAGCCTTAGTGATGGCCAGAAGTGGAGCAGGCTGTCAGTCGAAAGGAGTACATCTGAGTTTATGGGTTTGGGAGAGTACAGTACATAAGACCTCTCATTCT